>NW_004955456.1:9933659-10040737 GCF_000276665.1 Chinchilla lanigera
TTAAGAATGGAAGAAAAACACAGTCAAATACACCACTCAGCCTTGAAGAGGAAGGAATGTTGGGCCTGGTACAACGGGGATACTTCAAGGACACTAAGTGAAATAAACCAATTTCTAAAGGAGGACTACTATCTGATCGCACCCATCTGAAGCAACTGCACTGGTCAAATTCATAGAGACAGGCAGGGCACTCTTAGTGACAAGAGGCTGGGAGAGGAGGATGGGAATTATTCGATGGGCACAGAGTTTTATTTCACAAGATGGAAAGGAGGTGAGCTACACGGAAGTCTCAGTATGATTAACACCACCAAGATTTATACTCAGAAATGGTTAAGATAGCAAATTTTATGCTATGTATATTTCATCATAATTACATTTTGTTAGATGTAAACAAATCATGGTATGCCCCTGCTTCATACTCCTAGTAGCTTTTCAGGGAAATTGGTATATATATTTTTTAAAAAGACAAAATATTTCAAGGGAAGAGTTTTCTGTGATCAGTCAGTGAAGTTAATAAACTATGATGTCCCCTGGAACCCATAATGTTAATTGAAATATGAAGACCTGTCCCACCCATCTGACACCAGGTCACCAGCTTGATGAATCCTTAGTTCTGTATGGCTGCAAGGGATGTGACTCTCAGGACAACATCCGCTAGGGCCCTTCCTGCCTTTGCCACTGTCATAACGTCCACCAAATGCACTACGCTGGAGGAGAAAGGTTCATAGACTTCTCATTTTGACACAAACACATTAAGACGCATATCTATCAAAAAATAAATACAAACAAAAAATAGGACCAGATCATTTCTTTCCCACCACTGGGGAGTGAACCCAGGGCCTCTGCACTGAGCTACATCCCTAGTCCTCTCTTTACTTTGAGACAAAGTCTTGTTAAGTTGCCCAGGCAGGGCTCAAACTTGTGATCTTCAGATCTTCCTGTCTCAGCCTCCCAGAATGTTGGGGTTACAGGCATGGACCCCCTACACCCAGGTCAGGAAGAACTGCTAGTGATTTCACGCCTGTGTAATTCCACGACAGAATCTGCCATCCTGAAGGGTGAGAGAAATCTATTCTTGTCAAGGGTCAGCCAAAATTAAGAAATTGTGGGGCTTTCGCCTGCAGCTGGATTTGTTTTACAATTAAGGAGACGAGTTGGGCCAGGAAGAAAAATGGTAAAAATGTGCTAACATAAGAAGCTTTATATTAACATTTAGTTCTGCTCCTACAAACAGCAGTGTGGGAGAGAAAATAACCCAAGGAATCAGCAAAAATTAAAATATGCTCAAAACTGGGTTATATTCAATAGAAGAAAAATAATGCAGCTAGAAATTATGGCATTTAATTTTATTTATCTCAACTCTACCTATAAATGTATCTACAGCTAGATCAGACTTGCCTTTATTCCAAACCCGTGCTTTTGCTTCCCCTAGGTGAAAACTACTGGGTTTCCAGGTAAAACAGTGAACTTACATTTACAATGGGCAATGGACCCTCATTTAGCAGATCATTGTCCAACAGGAACACAGAATAGAAAGCATAAATCCAGGTGAGATCCCAACTATACAGATCCCGCGGGCAGCTGGGACGTGTGCATCTTAAAAGCTCCGCTCACCCATCGGTTCCCACTGACAGATTTTGATATAGCTCAAGAAAGATGCTCTAGGAGTGTTTCCGAACAAACACAAGCAGGTAGCACTTCTTGGTCCAAACCCTCTCCATTTTCCACAGCTTGCGCACCTATTAGCTGTGTGTAGCCAAACATTTACAGAAATCCCAGGCAGGCTCAGAAGGGAATCTGCTCAGGGAGCAAAAGACAAGAACTTAGATATGAAGCCACTTTGTCATCTTTCCCAAGGTTTCAATTTCCATCTACCTGACAATCCTTAATCCAGATCTACATTCCTTTTCTCCCAAGCCATGCTGGTTCCTGTAATTACTCCAAGTTTATAAATTGGAAGAGCTGGGGATATAGCTCAGTGATCAAGGGCTTGCCTAGCATGCATGAGGCCCTGGATGCCATCTCTAGCACCACACACACGCACACACACATGCACAACTCACTATTCACTGGGTAAAGGAACAAATGAACCACTGAATCAGCGGGTACTCCTTGAACACTGCTGATTCTTCCAAGTAGGAAAATTTGCAATCATCAAGCATGTGGCTATCCGAAGAGCAGAAGCAATTTGTGCTTTCGTTCAAACCAGCAAGGTATGCTGAAGAGATGAGCCAGAGAAATTAGAGGGAAAGCTCCGTGGACCTTCTTGAGGGACAAGTTAATTTAGTATTATTAATAAGCTCAAATGGGGGCTGGGGATTTAGCTCAGTGGCACAGGGCCTGCCTGGAAAGCGCTAGGTCATGAGTTTGATTCCCGGTACCGGAAAAAAACAAACACACACACAAAAAAATACAAATAAGCTCAAATGTACACACGTGCACCTTGAGCAGGGGTGCAATTCTAACAGCCAGCTCTTTTTTGCAGTCTCCACATATCTCGAACACGGTTGTTTGTAAAATGCTTGCCTCACCACTGCCCCTGGGGAGTTAAGCTATTATTTGGATCCTGCAGAGAAAAACTGCACTGTTTTGTTTTCAGACTTCTAAAAAGAGAAATTCAAAGGGCCCTTCATTAACGTCTGGGGTCAAGTTTTGGAAGGAATATGGCTCTTCATCAAATTTACTGGCTTCTTTCGATGGGAATGCAACCTACTCCGAGTCAAGGAGGAACAAAGACACTAATTCTCTAAGGCTGGAGAACATGGGAATTGTTTCCAAGAAACCAATCAATGTGCCAAGCATCAGCAACCACGACCTGGTGTGATTGAAACACATGCTGCATGTTTCCACTAAAAAAATTATAGTAGAAGACAAACTGCCATTCATACACTCATAACACCCCGCTTCGCTTCCAACACTCTTATCCCAACGTTTGTGTCACTTTGTGAAACATTTCTAAAGTTCTCTTTTGTGCCTTTATGAGGTATTTTCAAAAACATAGTGAACGCTTCTACTGAAGGGCAGCCAACAGAAAGGCAGAGCTGTAAAAACATCATGGTGTGTCCTCCTCCACGTATTCACCAGATCTGTCAGTGTAAGACTTCTGACTCTTCCCCAAAGTTAAAGGGATCAGGAAAGGGAAATGCTTTGAGTCAATTCAGGACATCGAGGCAGCCACAACAGCGCAACTAAAGACACTCATGAAAGAGGACTTTCAGAACTGCTTCAGAAAGTGGCAAGAATGATGGGGTAAGTGTGTGTGAGGTGAAGGAGCGTAATTTGAGGGGGACTAATGGAAGTGTGTCTTTCACTGTAATAATTTTTAAAAAACAGTTACCGTATTTTTTATCACACTTTGTGCCTCAAAAAAAAAAATGCTCTGACATCCTTCTAGTACAAGTCAGAAGCACTCTGCTTTGGTGTCTGACCATGTCCTCCTCAGTCTTGAGTCTGCTAGTGTCTATTCTTTTTTTTTTTTTTGTCTTTTCTTCTGGTACCAGGAATCGAACTCATGACCTTGCGCTTGCCAGGCAAGCACTTTGCCGCTGAGCTAAATCCCCAGCCCCTGCCAGTGTCTATTCAAGTAGCTTTCATTCACACAGACCCTATTCATTTGGACTTAGGAATTCCTCATTCAAAATGAGCTGGCTAATTTCACTTGCATATAACTTATGAATAAAATGAAAAGAAAGCAATTAAGTGGTATAAATAAGACTGGCATGCCTAACCCACTGAAGCTATCATATTTTTGAGGATATTAGTATATTAATCGCATGCACGAAAATTGCTGCCCCTTCTAAAAAATGAGTGCCCCGTTTTGAATGAGGCAAGATTAACAGTCTGAATTTTCTTAGCAAGAGTTATGCTATTTTCCTGAAAATAATAATTTAATAAGACCCCAGAAAATAGTATTTCTGACTTTTCACCAAATCAGGCTACGTTTCTTTTGCCACGTGGTTAAGATTTCCTGAGCTTACTGTACCTGAGCTCAGAAGCAAAGGACAAGGAGATTGAAGTTTCAAGAACTAAGAGAAGGTGTGTGTACACACATGGTCTTGCACAAGTGTGTTTACATCTTTCAGGCCTGGAAATTAATGTGCGGTATGAGGTGTGATATAAAGAACTATGGTAAATACTTAAATAAAATTATAGAAATTTATCATAGCAAAAGATAACTGTCATTAATCTCCCTCAGGATATTCCTGGTTTCGAGCACACTTTTCCCATTGTTCTGGCTACTTTCTGAAGCAGTTCTGAAAGTCCTCTTTCATGAATGTCTTTCATGTCTCCCTCTATGTCTTGAATCAATTCAAAACGTTTATGGTGATTTTAGTCAATTAAAAACATGACAGTGTGTCTTCATCCACCTTATTCACCCAATCTGCACATCATTTCTGCCTCTTTCCCAAACTCTGAATGATCATGAAAGGTAAATACTGTACTCAGAATCAATTCAGGACATCAAGGCAGCTTCCAAAGCATGACTAAAGACACTCAGGAAAGGGGACTCCAGAGCTGCTTCAGAAAGTGGCAAGAATGGTGGGATGAGTGTGTCTGAAGCAAGGGGAAGTGTTCTGAGTGGGAATAATGGTGATTAATAAATTTTCTAAAATGTGAACATTCACTGTACTTTGTAATCGTATCTTGCATCCCAAGGTGACCATTTAGAGAACTCTCGTTTTGAAATAAATCTTTGTATTTTTATTATAAGACTTGTTTGTGATCATGCTCTCTACCCACTTAGACAAATTTTTCAAAGTCTTTCAGTTATTATAAAGAGATTCTTCATCTTCCTCCCCTGGATAAAAAACAGAAACCACCAAAAGGAGGTTAAAAAAATTTCAAAATAGCAATACCATTTTTTCCACCTATGTGTACTTCTCAATTCATCTATGGTTGACATTATTCATTTTTATTTTGTCCTCACTTAATGTGAGATAGAAATGCTCACCAAAGTATATACAGCTACATGGTCAACTATAGGTACCATGCTGTACAGCAGATCTCTAAGGCTTACTCTTTGTCTTGGTTACTTTTCTCTCATTGCTGATACAAAATACCTGATGCCCAAAATAAAGGAAGGAAAGGTTTATTTAGCTCACAGTCCGAGGAGGTGTCAGTCCATGCTCAGCTGGCTCCAAGGCAGGGTGGCACACGGCAGAGGGCAACCATTCATGGCGACGGAAAACAGCAAAAGCAACAGCAAGAGCAAAAGGGAGGAAAGGCAGCAAGCAGCCTCTTTCTCTCCCTTACATAAGCAAAACTACCCAGCCCAGGGTGGGTGTAGCACTCACACCCATAATCCCAGTATTAGACCATGGATGGATCATAAACTCTAGCAGCCCAACCCATGACTGCATGAGGCTTTGGGGGAACATGCAGACACAAACCATAACACTCCTGTAGCTTAAGTGAAGTTTTATGCTCATCTTCTGTGGTTTAGATAAATATCCCCCAAAGGTCCCTGTGTTCAAAGCTTGGTCTACCAAACCATGCTACTGGGAGATGGTGGCACTTTTAGGAGACAGGGCCCAGTAGGAGACCTTAGGTCACTGGGGTGCTTCTTCAAAGGGGACCGGGAAACCCCAGTCTGCTTCCTGCCTGGTGATGTGAGCGTGTTTGTCCTACCAGATGCTCCCCACCATTGCCCCCTGCACCCTCGCCAGAGCACAAAGCAATGAAATCACTTGATCACTAGCTAGATGCTCCCAAACCACACACTAAATGAGTCTTTTCTTTTGTAAGTTAATTATCTCAGCAATTTTGCTACAGCAACAGGAAACTGATACACACCCTTGGCATATGTCTTTCCACCTCTCAGCCAGTGAAAGAACTGTAAGACTAACAGAAAAAAAACTTAATAAAAGTGGCCATAGTAAGCCCTTCCTTATAAATAATTAAATGTAAATGGATTAAACATTATTCACTTTTAAAATAGCTGCTATTAAAGGGAAATGAACAGTTTATGATAAATTATGGAAAAGAACCGAGTCCAGTTTCCAAGGCACTTGCAGAACTGATGTCTCCTCTGCCCTTGCCAGAGGGTGGCGAAGCTTGGGGAATCGAAGGTCACTTTCAAGGTCACTGTGTCATATGCTCTGCAGGCACCATGGCGCAGGAGGAGACGCAATGACTGGGCTTAGATTTGGAATTCTGGGAATCCTCAGCTCTTCTCGGTTTTCCCTTTTAGAAATACCAAGTGCAATGTTCAGTTTCTGCTACCAGGATGCTGACAGCCATGTGGAAATCCGTGTATGTGTGAGTGTGAGTGTACGTGTGTGTGCGTGTGGAAAACAAAGGACATGTTTCCTAAGCTGGGAAGAACAGCTGTTTCTCACTTATTAGGATCAGAAAATAACTCTCATCCATTTGCCCTCCTGTCCGAGCCCATGAATGTCCACGAGTCAGTGATTCAGAAGGAACCAGCCGCCTTAGCTCCAGCAGAGGGGACCCAGGAGGGGAGGTGACGAGACCTCTCCTTGTCCCCCATGGCAGCATCTTGGTCTCCTCAAGCTCAACAAGCCTTCTGGTCGAAGGGGAGACTTGGCGCCCTGAGCCTCTTCTGTTTAATGAGCACGCACAAGCCTTCACCCTACATTAGTGAAAGGAGCCTCAGCTCCCACGGGTGGTATCGGAACCATTCTGGTCACCTCCCTCGCATCTATGGGGCAGAGTGTCATTTCTCCCTCGTCAGCGTCAGGCAAGAAGGAAAGGCAGACTTGGGGATGCTGTGATCACGAGGATGGTCGTCCTCTCCAGGGAGTGAAAGCAGACTCACAAAGGACACATGGCTCGGCTGACCCTGGGCATTTGCCTCGCCGTGCTGTCGCCTCTGCACCAAGTCCTGTTGATTCTGCCACCATGGCTGTCACAGTGCTGAGTGGGGGGTGGGGGGGGTCTGTACACCCCACAAGGACCAGGACTACGTGCTCAGTGCCCGGCACGGGCAGACCTCAGCCCATTCCTAGGCAACGGACACGGACATTGTATGAATCACCCCACCTCACAGTCCTGCTCTGAGGAGCTCATGGGGTGACGCCCACTGAGGACTTGGCACACTCGGAGGTAACTTTATAAACCATGTTGCCCACGTGTCCCTGGATGCACTGATGGAATACAGTAACTTAGTCCAGAAGGATCAAGTACACACCAGTAATCTCAGCCTCTGGGAGGCTGAAGCAGGAGGATGGAAGTTTGAGCCCAGCCTGGACGACTTAGTAATTTAGCCCTATCCTGTCTCAAAATTTTTTAAAAAAAAAGGGTGGGCTGCAGCTCAGTGCAAATGTCCAGTGTTCAGGCCTTGGTTCTGCAAAACAAACAGAACTAACCCACCTTCCAATAGGAAGATTAATCATTTGCTGTGACCACTGGCCTTAAAACCCGACAGCATGAGGACCACGGTGAGCCCCGGCTGGGGTCTTTGCCAGCGACTTCTCTGCGGGCTCAAGTTCTCACACTTGTCAAACAGGGGAGGGTCCAGGGGCTCAGAGCCTGTTCCCAGCCATGGGAAGCGTCTACCTTTCTGTGCAGGGCCCTGGCTCACAGACTCCGCCCCTCACAGTGATAACTGTTTTCAGTGACACAGGTGGCAATTTGGAGTCTGCAGCCCAGGGTGTGCACACCCTCGGTGCCCATCTTCACAGATGTGAAAACCCACACCACACCGTCGGCACCCCTTCCTTGAAGGTTACCTTGGGCAGTTAGAATTTTTGAAAACAATGTTCTATATTTTGGGGTCTAAATGGTTTTAGCCTACCACAAGTCTCTTCTCACTCTAAATAAATTTCTTTCAGTGTTCCACAAAATGCACAAGAGCACACAGTGGGGAGAAGCGGGGAGAGAGAGACAGAGAGACAGCCAGACAGCCAGACAGCCAGACAGCCAGACAGAGACACAGAGAGACAGGGACAGAGAGACAGAAATCACTAGAAATGAAATGGGTGTACGAATCTGATAGTACCAGACTGAAAAATACCAACAGTGACCTGAACACACCTTTACCCTTGGAAATAGCGAGACCCAGCCACCAGGAACGGAGAAGGGACAATGTGATCAGAGGCCCTCCTGGGTGAGCTAGAGGGAGTGGCAGGACCTGAAGCCGGAAAGAAAAGGGACCAGTCTGCTCACAGACCACCACTAGGAGATGCCACCCGTCGCTCATGCTCCCAGGCCAGGCCTGTGACTCTTCCTTGGTCTTTGTATTGTTATATCAGACTCTTGACAGTAAGAGGACTCTGAAAATGAAGGGTTTAGTCAGCCGTGGCGGTGGTGCACACCGATAATCCCAGCACTCTGCGAGGCCAAGGAGGGAGGATCGGAAGTTCAAACCCAGCCTGGGCAGGTTGGTGAATTAGCAAGATGTGTTTCAAATCAAAAATTTTAAAAGAGCTCAGGATGTCGGTGAGTGTGTAAGGGCCTAGGTTTAATCACCAGTACCGCAAACAGACAAACAACAACAGTTTATTGAAACACAAAGATGGGAGCCAAACCCAGCACTTGGGAGGCTGAGGCAGGAGGATCATTGTGAGTGTGAGAGCAGCCTGGGCTACAAAGTGAGCTCAAGGCCAGCCTAACCACATAGCAAGACCCTGTCTCAAAAAGACAAAACAAAACAAAACAAAACAAAAATAAACAAACAAAAAATAGCAAGCACTCCTGAGATATGAGGTGAATCCCACGAAGAGAAGTTCTTGCTACTTCTTTGGGTTGGTTCCAAAGGCAGAAGTGTGGGTCTGGTGGGTCACCTTCAACACATAGGAGAGGAAAGTACACCAGTTCTTCATATTTCTCTCTCTCTCTTTCTCTATTTTTTTTCTTTTCTTTTTCCTGTTGTTGATTTAGCACAAACCTCTAAGTTACAACAGCCTCCTCTTAACTTTCCTCCTTCTACTCTCTGGCCTGTAACTTAATTTAGGGTATGCCAGAGTTCTTATCAGTATCAGATTCATTTTATTTCTGTAAATAAAAATGAATTAATAAATACATCTTTTTATATTTATGGTCCAATGCTAATTTTTGCAAAAAGTAGAACTATTATTAGTTTATGGAAACATACTTTGCACCTGAGAAAATACACAGACCTGAGGTGCGGTCAGTTAAGAACTATAAACACCTCTTGTGTGACCACCACTCCAAGTAAGATCTAGAACACGCTACCATCCAAGAAAATGTCCTCCCACTTCTTTCTAGTCCAATCTCCCCACTCCTGGAAGGAGTCACACTGTCACCTTCTCACTTTAGATGGGTGCAGTCATACAACACCACGACACCGATGCTTTCTATCTGTTTCTTTTGTTCAGCATAATGATTTGTGCTGGGGACAGGTACTAGGGATTGAACTCAAGGCCTTCACACCAAGCCACATGCCCAGCTCTGTTTTCTTCATTTTGACTTTTTATTTTGAGTCAGGGTTTGCTAAGTCACTAAGTTTCTCAGGTTGGGATCACATTTGCAGTCCTCCTGCCTCAGCTGCCCAGAGTACAGGTGTGTGCCACCATGCCCCGCTCAACGTGACACTGTTTAGTCATCCACACTGCTGAACTTGTGGGTGCCTCATTCCTTCCTGCTGCTGAGCCGCACTCCACAGCGGGGGCAGGCTGGTCTGCGCGTCCACCCACCTGTCCGCGCACACTTGCGGAGCGTCCGCTTGGGGGCTGTTGTGAGAAAGCTGCTGGGAACATTTTGACCCAAGTCCATCTCACGTAGGATCAGCTTTAGGAATACAACTCCCAAGAAAGAGCAGGGCCAAGAGGAGACGCTGTGGGGACAGCACCACCTGCCAGGAGGGCTTGTGCCCACGGGTCCCAACAGAGTGCGGGTTAATTCGTTTGTCTGTTTGACTTATTGCCAGTGGATACGTTGAACCGGACAGAAAGCATGAGTGTTGTGTGAATGCGTCCCTCTGAAGTTCAAGAACAGGGGTAGTAATCTCCAGGGATAAACAGACAACACAGCAGAAGAGCTCCAGCCTGCAGGGGAAATGAAGCTAAGAATTAGGTCCCTGCCCTTCCCAATTTAGTGCATTCATGGCAAGTTCACTCACCATTATTACGGTTAAGGTCAGTCAACACGGAAGGGTAAACTATGTGAGCATGTGTATGGGTATATACATATCTGCATGCATACATTATCTTACAGCGTTATATGTTATTATATTATATTATACTATATTATATACATGCATGTATTTACAGTAGGACCAGGGATATAGCTCAGTGGCACAAGGGCCTGCCTGACAAATGCAAGGTCTTGAGTTCAATTCCTGGTACAAAAAAAAATGTATTTACAGTATACACAAGGGGTGATTGAAATAAACAGTGAACATTTAAATTGAATAAAATATTACAGTAAAAACCACACTGCTATGAATCCCCCTCAAAATACTCCTCTTGGCTTCAAACACACTCGTCCCACTGTGCTTCCACTTTCTGAAGCAGTTCTGGAAGTGTTCTTTTGTCAGTGCAAGTGCTAAATGCCGTCTACTAGAAAGGCAAGCTTGTAAAAACATGACAGGACATCCTCATTCACCCTACCTGGCTCTTTCCCAAAGTCAAAAGGACCACGCAAAGGAAATATTTTGAATGAATTTGGGACATTGAGGCAGCCATGGCAGCATGAAAGAGGTCTTCCAGAATTGCTCCAGAGAGTAGCAAAATGATGGATAAGCATGTTCAAAGCCAGGGGGAGGATTCTGAGGGAGATTAATGGCAATGTATCTTTTACTGCCATAAGATTTATAAATTTAAACATTAATCATATTTTTCAATCATAGCACATATGCTATTATACTATGCAGTTATATCTATTATAATACACATGGCTGCATGCACATAGACACCTAGGGCACTGAATGTATCACAGTCAAGAGTATTACTTGTGTGCTTGTGAGATGCAGGGATAAGAAATACTAAAATATCTCCTATATGATCAGGAACCCAAAGAGGGATTTCATTCTTGCCTCTGATGTTCAGAAACAGATACACAGAACCAAGAATTCTTTCTTAAATTAGAAGGATAATGACGAGTGGAAATAAAGATAAACAAACTTTGTCCTTAAAGCCAAAGTTCAAGAACACAGGGACTGAGCACAGACTATGAAGAAGAGTAAAGATATAACGTCAAGCAGGGCAGGATGGTGCTCACCTGTAATCCCAGGTCTTTGGGAAGCTGAGTCAGGAGGATTGCAAGTTTGAGCCTCGCCTGGTCAACTTATCAACATAGCATGACCCTATTTCAACATAAAAAGAATAAAAGAAAGGCTGGGGATATAATTCAGTGCAAAGGCTCTGGGTTCAATTCCCAGTATCCCAGAATGAATGAATGAATGAATGAATGAATGATATCACAGGCTAGTCAGACTACTAAAAACAACATAAATTAAACAAGTCTTTACTAAAAGACAAGAGCTCTCGGGATTAAAAACTGAAAGTCTATTTTTGACTTAAGAGCATATGTAAACTAGATTATAGGCTGAGTAAAAAATGAGAAAAGAAGATTGAAAGGCAGATTCAGAAGTCTGACACCCTCTCAGTAACTGCTAGCAGGAGGTGGCTGAGGCTGCTGTAGGAAGAAAGCAGCAGAAGAGGCGCCCACGGCTGCCAGCTGAAGACCAGGGAGATCAGCTAAATTCTGTCTAGAGACTGAAGCTAGAAGCAAAGAGCTAATCAAGGAAGCAAATCTAGGACACCAAGGAGAGAAGCGGGACTGGGAAGGATGATAGGAAAGGGGGCCACAGAGTCCACCTAGAAGGCAGGAGGAAGATAGCACAGAACAAGGGTCCTTGGCTGTCCCCAGTGGCTGGGCAGTGGAGATCAAGGACACTGGGCTATGAGGACAGAGCAGAAATATTCATTTGGCTCAAAGCATCAAGAAGAGAAATAGCACACCAGAACCATTACATATTGAGAAGAGGTACAATTTACCACTGACATAGATGAGGACAGCGCTGGGAAGGGTAGGGATAAATAACGTAAGATTAGGACACATGAGGACAAATTATTGGAAAATGGCTGTAAATGAATAAAATAACTCTCTCCAGTCCCCACTCCTCTTTAAATCTTTGACATACGAAGTTAGCAACATAAAATATTAACACAACACAATTAAATGCAGAAAACTGACCTAACTGATGAACAGATAAACATTTCTGTACCCTACAGTCACCACCATTGGGTCTGTACACCTAGTGTCCTTGAAACATTTATAAAACCTGATCACATAAGTGGGAAGTTATCCTGTGTTCACAGACTGGATGCAAAGTGACCTAATAAGTCAACGAAGTCTCCACTAAAATCTTAGTAGTTTGTTCTTTTACACAAACAGAAAACTGAAACTAAAATTCATATGGAAACACAAAAGATCCCAGCAATCTTTAGCAAGCAGAAAAAACCTACAGGCTTCCCTCTTCTTACTTTCATCATATATTACAGAGATACAGTAAGCAAAACAGCACATTACTGGCAAAAAAATAGACACAATGGGCAACAGAGCAGAATAGGGAACCCTGGAATAAATCCATGCATTCATAGTCAGTTTCATTTCGTCACTCTTCAACATGAGTACCAAGAATACACATGGGAAAGGGGTAGTCTCCTACCCGTTGTTGGGTAAACGACAGCCCCATGCAAAAGAATGAAACTGAACCCCTACCTCACACCATATACAAAAATCAACGCAAAATGGATTAAAGCCTGAAACAGAAGGCCTGAGTCTACAAAACTTCTAGAAGACATAAGGGAAAACCTGTGACACTGGTTTTGGCAATCATTTTTGTATATGACATCAAAGGCACAAGTAATGATTCCAGTAGTTAGATTGACAACTAGGTAGCTGAGTGGGGCTACATTAAACTAAAAGGTCTCTAGACAGGAGAAACAAAAAGGTACAGAATTGTAAGCCAGTTTATGGAATAGGAAAAAATATTTCCAAGCCTCATGTATGTCTGAGAAGGTGCTACTCTCTAAAAATACCAGGTACTTGTATAATTGAATACCAAACAGGTAGCTTGATTTTTAAAAATAGGCAAAGGGCCAAAATACTCAAAGGACCAAAATACTCAAAGAAGAAATTCAAATGACTAATAGGTACAGAAAAAGATGCTCATTTCTCTAAACATCAGGAAAATGCAAATCAAAACCATAGTGAGACAACATCATACCTGTTAGGATGGCTATTATCAAAAAGCAAAACATGTTCATACAGCAGGTAGGAATATATTAGTATATCCACTAAGGAAAATAGTAAAGAGGATCCTCAAGAAATTAAAAACAGAACTACTAAGCTGTGCACGGTGGTGCAGGACTGTGGAAGGCTGAAGCAAGAGGACTGCAGTTTGAACCTAGACTGGGAAATTTTATTAGCAAGACACTGTCTCAAAATAAAAAATAAACAAGGGGCTGAAGATATAGCTCAGTGTGAAGGACCTGGATTCTCTCTCTCTCTCACACACATGCACGTGTGCACACACACACACACACACAACTACCATATGATGCAGCAATCACACTTCTGGGTAATGATGCAATGGGATGCCCCAGAGACATCTGGATTCTCATGTTACTGTAGCATTATTCACAACAGCCACGATACAGAAATCATCTCAATATGTTTAGACAGATGAACAAATAAAGATGTGATACATATATATACATACACACACACACACACACATATATATATATATATATATATATATACACACACACATATGTGTGCCCCAGGTGGAATATTACTCAATCTTAAAAAAGAAATGCTGCTATTTGTGACAACACTGATGGAGGTGGGGGACAATTTGAATTTCTGCAAGACAGAAAGAGCAATACTGCACAATCTCACCTTACATGGCATGTACAGCCAAATCTCTAGGAAAAGAAAGTAGGACAAGGGTTGTGAAGGGCAGAGGGGAGGAAGGAATAGGTTGTTTTTAGTCCAATGGTACAAAGTTTCAATTATGCAGGATGGCTACTTCCTGGATATTTAATGTAGTGCATGATGACAGCAGTGAACAATACTGTGTTGCATTTTGTAATTTTCTAAGAGAATAAAGCTTAAATCCTCCCACACTCTCACACACACCCACAATGGTAAGCTCTGTGGTTTGAACGTGTCCCCCAAAATTCATGTGTTGGAAACTTGATCTCCAATGTGACAGTGTTAACAAATGGGACCATCAAGAGGCCACTGGCTTGCTGGGTGTGGTGGTACATGCCCACAATCACAGCACTCTGAGAGGCTGATGAAGGAACACTGCAATTCCGCACCTGGGCAAGTTAGAGATACTCTGCCTCAAAATAAAAGATGAAAAAGGGCTAGGGTGCAGCTCAGTGCAAAGGTCTTGAGTTCAAACACCAGTATTTGCTGGCGAAGAAAAAGAGATGATTACTTCAGGAGGTCTCTGCCTGCATGATTGGATTAATGGTGCTACCACAGGACTGGGTTTCTGATACAAAGACAGATTGGCTCCCTGCTTCTTACTCCTTCTCCCTCTCCATTTCCCTTTGTCTCTTCCTCCCTTTCTCCCTCATCTTATGACCTAGAAAGCAGTCTCTCCACAGATGTGGCCCTTGATCTTGGACTTCCCACCCTTCAGAGTGGTGAGGCCAATGAATCCTGTGTTCATTATAAATCACCCAGTCTCAAGCATCCTGTGAACAGGAGCTAAAAGGGGCCGAAGAGAATAACTATATAAAAGCGATGGATGTGTCTTTTAGGTTGATTGTGGTGATCACTTCAACACACATATCCGAACATCAACTTGGACACATTAAGTATCTACCATCTACATTAATGATATTTTCACAAAGCTGTTCTTAAAATGCTTGATTGACATTCAGCTTGTACCCTGATAAAATAACAGTGATAGCAATTTGAATAAAACAGATCCCCAGTGCATAAAGATTTGGAAAGGCTTTTTGTCAACTACTGGCCTTGCGGATTTGAAACCCTTAGTAGGTTTTTATACCCCAGACCTAGGGCGTCTGACCTAAGGATTCTTGGTATCTGCCAGCAAAGCCCAAGATTCCAGTTTGCTGCCATGGTGCTTGGCTATCTGTGATGGCCCTTTCCTATAAACCACATATCGTTTCTCAGCCTTGGTACCCTTTTCCAGTGACATTTTCTAGGCTGTTTATTTATTGCTGATTTAACCATCCCAGAGTATTAATGCAGAAAATGAATTAGGAAGACTATTAATTCAAAAAGAAAATCAACTCTACAGCTACAAACTAGACTGGAAATATCTAAACTGGAAATAATCCATATTAGAATGATGTGTATTCAGAATAAAATTCATAGCCTTAATTATTATCATTAAACCACAAAAATTAAAATAAATGAACCAAGCATTCTATTAAAGAAGTTAGAAAAAAAAAAGAAAGGCAATAGGAAATGAAAAACAGGAATAAAAGTAGAAACTAATGAATTGGAAAACAGAAGAAAAGTCTAGGTTGATGAATAAATGCAAGAAATGACAAAATAATCAAAAAGACAACCTTCTGGCAAATCAAACTTAAAATTGAGATAAACATTATTTGCATTCCATTATATGATTATATACCTAGAAAATATGAGATAACCAAAGTAGTAATTCTGAAAATTAGTATATAGGTCTAGTGACATGATTTGGTATCAGATATATATCACACAAAAATGAAAAACCAACACCTCTGCTAAAGCAAAAACTAATTAGAGTACTGTATTAGTCATCTGCCTATTATAGGACACAATACTCGACACCTACAACTTAAATAAGGAGAGGTGTGTTTGGGCTCACAGTTTCAGTAGATTCAGTCCATGGGTGGCTGGCTGCACGGCAGAAACAGCATGGGAGAAGGGCCTGGTGGAAGAAAGCTACTTACATCAGGGCAGCCAGGAAGCAAAGAGAGAAGGCAGGAGCCTAGAACAAAAATGTACCCTTCCAGATCACACCCCCAGTGACCTCCTCCAACCAGGCCACACCCCTAACAGCACATTCAGCTGTGAACTTATCCACTGATGAGTACAGTGCCCCATGATCTAATCACCTTCTACGGGCACCTTTTAGATCTAAACTGTAACAAATACATAGTGGAAAACACCAGTAAAAATATTAACTAGTAAATAACTATCCAGGAATACTCGCAGCAACAGATATTTACAGTGATATAAAATACGGAAACCCATAATGAAATATAGTCTCTTCCTAGAAGGAAAAGCTAAATATTGCCAGGCAGTTAGTCTCCACAGGCCAAGATTTAAAGAGAACTAGATTCTAATCAAAATCTCAGTAAGATTCGAGGCCAACCCAACAAAACTGTTTTTAAGAATTATGGCGAGTCGGACGGTAAAACACGTTAAAATTCTTTTAGTTAAAATCATGAGAGTGGTTGTCCAAAAATATTGAGAAGTATATTAAAGTCACAGGAATCGAAGTTGTTTAATTCTAATAAAAATGATCAAAAAGCGGACCAAAAGAACATAGGTCAAAAAGCAGTCCAGGGGATACTTTGGGACTTTAATATACAATAGAGAATGCGCTCCAAATTAAGGACTCCCCCTTATCAAATGTTGGTGGGGAAATAGGCTACTTAGGGGTTCATTCTGAATGGATGAACTAGTTTATTAAGGTGAATATATTAATAATCCTATGCACATTGCTAGTGTCAACCATTTATTGGGCACTTAAGCTGTGCAGGCATTGTGCAAAGAATTTACATGCATTATTATCTTACTTAACACTGACAACCACTCCTATGAAGTACATATTATAAATCTCTTCTAACCAACTCACTTATAATGTGGAAACCAAGACTTAGAGAAGATAAGAGACCTGGACAAGGTCACACAGCCAGGCAGAGAGCCAAGTTGGGGATTGTGTCCAGCATTATGTCTACTTAACCATATTGTTTCCAACTATCACCTTTTATGACGACACGACACAGCTCTGCCAAGTCTATACACAGGTGCTTATAGACAGCAGTAACCAGGGCGGAGAGAATCAAGTAACACACGCAAACAGAACTTCAAGACAATTTTCAGAGACAAGCGCTAAAGATCTAATTCAGAATGTGAGGAGAGGACACTAGTCTTTTGTCAAAATCATCAGGGGAGCTTTTAATAAACCAGACCCCCCAAGACACCCTCTGCAGCCTCCTCTTCAGGGCTGTGCTGAGCCCGGGCTCCCCAGGGGCTCCCCTGGACACCTGTTTTCCACAGCCTCTGTTCAGGGCCTCCCTACAGCACCTGCCTCCCTGCACTGCTTCTGCCACTAGCAAGAAGGCTTCATAGTTCACGGTCAGTTTCAAAGTGCACACATTCCTCAGCATCCTGCCTGGACCAAAGCCTGGCTGAAGATTTTTATCATACAGCCAGTGGTATATCCCTGATGCAGGAGTCACATGCACAGCCATGAAGCAGGCCTTCAGCGTCAGCAATAAAGCTTGGAGAAGGTATATGCACGCTGGTGCATGGTAGCACTCACCTGTGCTAATTTCAGCACTTTGGGAAGCTGAGCCGGGAGGACTGGAATTTCCAGCCCAGCCTGGGAAACTCAGCAACTTAACAAAACCATGTCTCAAATTTTTAAAAAAATAGTGTCTTTTATAGTGCAAAAGCCCTGGATTCAATCCATAGTGCCACACAGGAGGGAGAGAGGACAGCGAGAGAATGTACCGATGCTCCTCAACACTATGGAGCTTTGTCCATGTAAACTCAATGCACAGTGAAAATCACTGTAAGTTGAAATGCACTGAATACACCTAAACTCTGAAGCACCCTGGCCCAGCAACAGCACCCTCAGGGTCAGCTGTTTCCCTTGTGATCACCAGGCTGCCTGAGAGCTGTGCCTGCTGCCACTGCCGGCGCCTCAAGAGAAGACTGACTCACGTAGCTCTAGCCCTGAGAAAGGCCAAAGTTCAAAATTTTTAAGTTTCTACTGAATTCAGTTTCTACCAAATGTGTGAGACTTTTACACCATCAGGATGTCAAAAAAAAACCTGAAATTGAACTATTGTTAAGTCTGGGATTGTCTAAGGAAATGGGATTTCTTTAGCAGGGGATGAAAATGTCCTAGCATTAACATGGGGACAGTTTCACACCACTGAATATACTAAAATTGAATCCCCTGAGTCGTCCCGTTTAAAATGTTCATGCTGTACCAAGAAAAAAAAGAATCAGTACCAAAAAAAATGTTCATGTTATATGAACTGCATGATAAAAACATAAAATTTTGAAAAAGGAAAAAAGAAAACTAAAAGAAAAACAAGATTAAACATTAAATGACATATAACTGTATCTCTGTATTTACATGTACAAATAAATAAGTAAATGCATGTAAAGACAAACAATGACAAATTCAGTAATTTCCTCATTAACTATGCCCAATAATGATTGTGATAATAAGGCACAAAATAAGACTGCAAAGAAAAAATACTGAGGTGTTTAGTTGTGCTGTTGTGGTTGCCTTGATGTTCTGTTTTAATTCAAAATATTTCCCTTTCATGGTCCTTTTCACTTTGGTGAAGAATCAGAAGTCACCTAAATGCCAGATCCAGTGAATAAGGTGGATGAGGACACGCCACCATGTTTTGATGAGTTCACCTTTCTGTTGGATGGTGCTCTATAGCAGCATTCACCATATTTTTCCTCACACTTCAGGAAGACACTCACAAAAGAGGACTTCCAGAGCTGCTTCAAGAAGGGGCAGGATTGATGGGATAAGTGTTCAAAGGGAGGAGGAGGATTCTGAGGAAGATTAATGGCAACGTGTCTTTTCTGCAACCATTTTTAAAAATTGAAACATTCACTATAGTTTTGATTATTCTCTAGCCACTTTTTCAGCTTTGTGAACCAAATTGTGTTGAATGCTATTTTGAGTATGTTAAAGAAAAATCTAGCAAAGAACATGATTATTACGTATATCTAAAAGGTACCAGTAAAATCTGATTGGAAAAAAATTAAAATAAAATAAAAGTTTGCAAAATGATAACATCTGTTAAATTGGGCAGTGAGTACCATTCTCTCAGTATTCTTCTAAGTGTGAAAATAAAAATTTTTAAACAGAAAAAAAGAAATGCTACCCTCATCAACAAAACGCATCCAGAACCAAAATGGTCCTCAGGGTCAATCAAGTACCTTCCAGCAGGGCTTCCTCCATCAATCTGTGTCCCCTCATTATGTCCCCTAACTGTGGATTTGAATTTCCAGATGAACATGCATGTCAAAGTTCAAATGAGGAAACAGAACCACAGCCCAGGAACTGGTCCAAGAGCAAGGCCACTGCACTGATACTGGGTCCCTTAACATGCAGCAAAGCCACCGTGGGAGGCTTGGCATGTTCAAGCCCCTCTGAGAATCTGAAACCTGCTGCTAAGATACAAGCAGCATTTAAAGAACTCTCCAAAAGATCCCACTAGGGCCAGGCTGATGGGCAGAAAAGGACAGGACACACTCACAGGATGTCAGCATGATGCCCAAGTGTAAAAGGATACCCACAGCAAGAGAAATACGGAAACAAAACACTCCTTTACTCCTATTCAGATGCGAGACAAGAGGAAGGAATGCTCCTCTTGAAGTAGATAAAAAGAATGTTTGAAAATGACTCAAAGATCACTGCCAGGAGATCATTTTCTCCTTTCCACATGAAGAAACTGAGGCTTAGGAAGGCACAGAAGATGCACAGCTAGCTCATATGGAGCCAGCATGCATGGGCATGGCGCTGGTCTCTATATGGGCACCCAGCGGCCCTTTAATCACACCTCCCTGACTCCCACTGCAAATGCACTTTGTGTAAGGCAGATGAAAGAAGCTCTGGCAGGCTCCGGGCATGTTTCTTTACTTGCAAACAGGAGTAATACTGGTCCTGTCTGGCCCACAGGAGATGAAATAAAGTAAAGTTGTGAACCCTTCCGAAGAGCAAACCACATCGCACAGATGCAAGGAAATGTAATCATCATTTGGGCAAGTATTCCTAAGGCCTACTTCAGTGAAAACTCCAGGACAAGCTTAAAGGTCTGCAAAGCAGAGAAAGCACCCTGCGAATATTAGTCTGGTTCCTTCACCCAGGAGCTTTAGTAAAGATTCACACACAGAAGTAATCAAGAAAGGCAGAGTTGGATTTGCCAAAAAGCCATTGAAACTTAAGCTTCAAGGCCCCTCATGGGCCGCTTCTAAGGCCTTGCAAGAGCCCTCATGATCCATGCCTATGGTCATATGCTTTGTAAAATCTGCAAAAGCAAGATACTTTTATTTCAGCCACCCGACTGTCTGGTTTTCTGTTATGGTTTCCCTCACATGAGTGTGGAGGGAGAGGTAGTCCCTAGGGATCTGGCTTGGGTGCATTTCAGCCAAGAATACATTCATTTTAGCTTCAGTCGGATATGTTTACAGTGGCACCCAACCTGTAGATTGCTGTGCTGCTTGACGTAGGACAGCTTCTAATAATACCCACAATTTCATCAATTCAAAGCATGTCTGTCTTGGTCCATTTGGGCTGCCTAACAAAAAGAATACCAACTACAGAGATTTTGTGAACTGTAAAGAAAAACTGAATCTCCAAGAAGGATCTCAAATGCCTAACAGCCTAAAATTAAAAATGGAGTCTACAGCCATTCGCTGATCATGGCTTCACATATACTCTGTGTTCCTGGAAGGACAAGAAGCTAAATTTTATGGCCCTTGCCAAGCTCATTCCTGACCCAACTGCCAAGATACACAGTACCCCTAAATATTTCATGTCGTTTCCTGGACCTGACCAATGAATTACAGCCTACAGGCATATGTAAATGTCAACCAATTATAAATGAGCATAGGTGCATACTCCCCCTTATTTACATGAAGCCAACCAATGGGGATTGCACATATTTGCATCCCTCATTTGCATAGGTTGACCTGAGTATGAATCTGGGTAGGACCTTCCTCTATATAAGCAACCCTTGGTCTCTGTTTCTGGGTGCACACTTCTGTTTGACACTGGAGGTTGTGTCTCCCGAGTTTGTAAACTGCTTACAAAATAAAGCCTCCCATTGATCTGAAATTCTTTCTTCGTGAATTTTTCTTGACAGCTTAAACAACAAATATTTCTTTCTCACAGTCCTGGAGGCTAAGGAGTCCAAGGTCAAGGTCTAGCAAGCTCGGTATCTGCTGAGAGCCCACTTCCTGGTACAAAGAAAACTGACTTCTTGCTGTGTTCTCACAAAGCAGAAAGGGCCAAGAGTGCTCTCTGAAGGCTTTTTTTGTAAGGACACCAATCTCATTCCTGAGATCTCCAACCTCATGATATAATCATGTCTGAAGAACCCTACCCAGTACCATCACATTGAAGGTTAAGATGTCAACATGAATTTTGGAAGAATACAAACATTTGGTCCATGCATAACACCAGTGACCACAAGAAAACTTGAAATGTTGTAAACTTACATTTATACAGCAAATAGATATATTCAGTTCATAGCAATTTTTAAAACAATCCTAGCTGGGTGTACTAGCTGGTAGCTCAGCCTGCCACTGAACTCACTGTGTAACTCAGGCTGTTCCTGAACTCACAGCAATCCTTCTGCCTCGGCCTCCCAAGTGCTAGGATTACAAGTATGTACCACCACACCTGCTAATCTTTTTCCTTTTAAAGAGGAAGCCAAAATTGTGTAAGTTTCAGGGCCCATAAACCCTGGATATTCTCCACCCCTAATTAAGCTCTCTGATGTTTTTCATGTCATTAACTAACTCATTCAGAGAGAACAGCTCCAAACTTTGCTTCACAAAAATAAATGTAATCTTCAAGCATCTCCACTGAGGACCAAAGGAAAACGGATTTATTTGAACAACAGCAAGTGAAACCCTTACAGAGAAGAGAAAGCATCATTTAACCGTGAAAGCTCTAACAATCCTTTCTCCAGAACTCTTTTCTTCATCATCTGGAATCAGTGAAGAAAAGAAATCTCACCTGCATGCCCAGTGGCTTTCCTCCTGGAGGGATGAGGACCTGGCTTTTCACACTTAACAAACAGCCCCCTATTTTTCTAAACTAAATGATCTATATGCAGACATCTACATTGGGAAGAATCAGAAGTAGCTTATGGTACAATGAAATTGACACAATCTATCCAAGATAAAAACTGGAACCAAAAATTATAGAGGGAGAGAGAGGGGGAAATGAGTTCAGTGCTCCATGTGGCTGGGGAACATCGCAGCCTCTAGTCCTGCTTCAGCTTCCCCAGCTAATGCCACCATCCTGAACGTGTCCTGGTCACTGTAGGGCTCCCCAACCAACTGTCCCCTCCTGAGTTCTCACTCCTACATTGCCCAGGGTTTGCCCCTAGCTAATACTCTAACTCTTTTTTCCTAGCCAATGCTCCCAAGTGGCTTCTAAGATCCTGTCCCATCCTACAGCAGAGAACTCATCCCAGGAAACTCCTTATTTGCTTTATCTGAAACCGATTCCTACAGAAACAGCCATTCACCCATGCCACCCTCTTCTAAGTGGATGCATCCACACGCCACGCCTGAGTGTGCGTGAACACCGCCACCCCCGCCCCAAGCCGATCTGCATACTGTTCCCCCTCTGCCCTTGTGCAAGCTTTTTCCTTTGGCATTTTAGGTCTGTCATGTTAGGAAAACCATGTACTACCTAACCTCTGTGTCTGAGTTCATTAGCATTACGGTCTCAAGACGCATCCATTTTCCTACAAATGACTCAAATGCATCCTCCATAAATACCACATCTTCTTTCTGCATTTCTCTGTTGCTGGACATATAAACCACGTCCATGACTTAGCTACTGTGCAGTGTGCTGCTATAAACATGGGTATCCATGTGTCAATATAATACAATGAACTTAGCTCTTTCAGGAAGATGCCCAGTAGGGATACAGCTGGGTTGAATGGAATTTCTAGTTTTAGTTTTTTGAGGAATCTCCATACTGATTTCCATAGCAGCTGTACTAGCTTATGTTTCCACCAAAACAGAAATAATTTAAAGAGCAAAATAAGAGACGTTCAGAACCAGAGAGGTAGACTATAGAGGGAAGGGGCTCTGGAGAAGAAAGGCAAGAGAGGGTGCGGACGGGGGAGTAAAAATGATCAAGACGTGCTAAGTACACGCAGCAATCCTCCAAACTGAGCACAGACACTATGTACTGGAAAAAGATACTAATTTAAACATTCCCTTTGGTATCTCAGAAGCTCCTGGCTCTCCAAACTGCCACAGAAAGGCTTTTCCACTCATCCATTCCACAACACAGCATGAGCACCAGCCCTGCACCCAAGGACGATCAGCACAGGTGATAAAACTGGGGCTTCCGGTGTCAGGGAGACTGCAGGTCCAGTGCTCAGTTTCTTTACAGCCATCAGTTCTGTTTGCTGAGGGCAGCACGGGTCCCTGCTGTTTACAGAGAGCACCATGTTTATCGGGAAGATCTTTCTCAGGTCAGGCCAGACAATGACCTTCTTTTTGTCCTTTGTACGCTGCTTGTCCTTCACTCTGCAGTGGGATTCCGATTACTGTCTCCCCCACCAGGCCAAAAGGTTCCCATCTGTTTGTGTCTCAAACCCTGAATGTTTGTTAAGCTGAACTGAAATTAAGGCAGGTTACAAGGCCTCCCCATCACTGCTGGGAGCCACGGGCCTGCCAGTAGTCATCAGGTTAAACAAGCTTTGGCCTGAGCCTTCCCTAACAAAAGCAAGCATTGCCCTGAATGGGTTTTGAATTTTGTGTCACCGCAGAGATGTTACTTGGACTTGTCTCCATAAAAGCAAGGTTCAAGGAACACACCAGGAGCCCAGGTGGATGGGTTTTCTCATTTATCACCAAGGAGAAGCTCTGGGAATCTTAAGAAATGCTTAACACATAAGGCAAGAACCTGAGACAAGAGCGGTACTAGAAAAAAGACAGAATCTGATTTGCTCCCGAGTAGAACTGACTCTGGCAGGTGGCCCATCTTTATCCCAGGAAGCTAACCTGAAATCTATGGGTCACTTTTTTTTTATTTAAAATGAATTTTCAAAGCATCAAGTAGAAAATCATAAATTGTTCCCACACTGGGAGGTGGTTAGGTCAAAATGGATTTTTCTGGTATCAGAAAATATATATAATTTTCTCCCAAATTCAATGCCATGGGCACAATTTTCAGCCTTAGGAAATAGTGCCATGTTGATACTACAGCGGATTTCCCAAAGGCCTCAGCTCAGTGCTATGATCCCAAAGGACAAAGTGAGGGATGTCAGAAG
Organism: Chinchilla lanigera; assembly: GCF_000276665.1. NCBI lineage: Eukaryota > Metazoa > Chordata > Mammalia > Rodentia > Chinchillidae > Chinchilla > Chinchilla lanigera. Next base: position 9,957,854 of record NW_004955456.1, read on the forward strand.
GTGACAAGTGAAGGAGAGGATGCAATTCTACATGGTGCTCATTAGAGTTCAATCCAGAAGCTGCCCTGTGGGCCCTGGGATACTTTCCAGGTCAGGGGTCTCCAGTCCCCAGCCGTGGACCAGAACAGGTCCTTGTGCTGTTAGGAACCAGGTCACAGAGCAGGAGGAGAGCAGCAAGCTATAGAGCAATGCTTCATCTGTACTTCCAGACATTCCCCATCACCTATATCACCACCTGAGCTCGGCATCCTGTGAGATCGGTAGGCATTAGATTCTCATAGGAGCTCGAACCCTGATGTGACCCACACAGGTGCATTCCTTATGAAATCTAACATAGTAACAGAAATAGACTGCACAATGAAGGTAATGTGCTTGAATCATCTTGAAATCACCTCCTCCCCACTTCCTTGGAAAAACTAGCTACCAGGAGACTGATCCCTCCTGCCAAAAAGTTGGAGACCAATGCTCTGGGCTACCATAATTCACAGGAGCCAAATTCAAGCAAAGCTTCAGCATAGTTCTGAGTCTGCTTTTCTCTGGCGCATGCATTTGGAAATTTCAAGATTCCAGAAATGAACTATTTTCCTATCTGCATTTAAACTAGAGCTAACAGGAGCCAAGCAGCTCAATGGTGTCTTTTGTCTTCTTCATAAGTCAAGGTGGCCAGAGGCTGGAGCTGTGAGGTGATTGCCTCTATCTAAACAGTCACTGAAGGCTATCAGGGTTTTCCCCACCTGTGCACCTAACTTTCTGCACAGTCATAGGGCTGGGGCAGGACAGGGACATAGCCAGAACCCCAGAAAGCTATTTCTGGACCAGGTTACATGAGCAAATTCTCCTAAAAGTTATACATGAGAGGAAGTAATAAGGCCTTGAAAATTAAGTCAATTTTTATACATATCAAAGAAAAAATATTCTGCTGGCCCTTCTTTGGCCTCTACTAGCCCTCTGCTACTGGCTGAAACATCTATGTCCTCAAAATTCATGCTTGATGAATTTTGAAAGTGATGCTGTTTAAACATGAGGATTTAGGGAATTAATTAGGTCATGAGGGTGGAGCTCCCAGCATGGGATTAGTGTCCTTAGAAGAAGGAGACAGGTAACCTTCTTTTTCTCTCTCTGGTCACTGCAGCACAAACACGTAGCAAGGAGACAGCCATATGCAAACTAGTAAAAGGGCCCACATCAGAACCCAACCAGGCTGGCACCTGACCATGGACTTTCTGACCTCCAGATCTCTCATCCTAGACTTCCAAGCCTCCAGAACTTGAAGAATTAGTGTCACCAGACACATCCAGTTTAAGGTATTTTTGTTATAGCAGCCTGAGCTGACTGATCACAGTGCAGACTAGATCACAGTGCAACTAGATCACAGTGTCCAAAGAAGTGGCTTGACTGCTATGTAACTTTGGGGAATAACACTGTGCTTATTTCAGCTAGGAATCCTCTTTGTTCCTCCTACTCCTGATTGCTCCTCAAACTTGGTAACCTTGGGCATTCCCAAAGCCTGGTTCTATACCTCCTGCTTTCCCTTCTCTTTATCCATTCATGGACTGAAATTAGCTAATGAGTCCACCACCACTTCCGGGCATGTGTGGTTCTTATCTCTCCATTAACCCATCCCCTCATGTGGAAAACAGGTCCCTTCTTCTCTATGTGAGCCCCAACCTATGAGGGATAGGACAACCCCATTACCCCACAAGGCAAATATGGGTGGGTGCTCTAGTCCAGGCCAGTCACAGAATACAGACTGTACCCTTAAGATGGGTTCAAAGAGAATCAAGGCCTCACACCAGACAAGGCTTTTCCTATACCACCTCTGATGGATCTTCCAATAAAGATACACTGCTCTAGCTGCCATCTTGGTTATCATGTGGAGAAAGCCTGACTATAAGACATAAAGTGGGTTGGGGACAGATTCTTGATGACACTGCTTGAACCCTTCAATTTGGCAACATCTGAAACAAAATACAACCCTAGACTTCTGAGTCACAAGAGCCAGAATATTCCCTCTTTCCCTTCATCCTTCAGCTAGGTTAAACTGGTTTTCTATCACCTGCAACCAAGAAAGTCTAGTGATAAATAAACAATTCCAAATGTTTACAGTAACTTCTGCCAAAGAAAAACATAGCAGTGTGTCCTCATCTACCTTAGTCACTGGATCCGGTACTGTGCAACTTCTGGCTCTTCCCCAAAGTAAAAATGAATATGAAAGAGAAATGTTTTGAATAAATTCAGGACACTGAGGTAGCCACAACAGCACAATTGTAGACATTCATGAAATAAGACTTCCAGACCTGCTTCAGGAAGTGGTTAGAACAACAGGGTAAGTGTGCTTGAAGTGAGGGATAGCACTGTGAAGGGAATTCATGGCAGTGTCTTTGAGAGTAATAAACTTTTAAAATTCAAACAATCATTGTATTTGTGATCACACCTCATACTCTTCACTTATTATCCTGGGTTTTTTTCATACCCACCTTCTTCTCTTACCCTCCTCTCTCAGTGGAAAGGAAAAGCAGAGATAGGCTGATGTAGTAACATAATTCCCTTTACTCCCAAAGAGCACTGTAACCATGGAGAAAGTGACTTAATACCTCTGTGAGCCTCAGCTTACACCAACCTCCCAGGGGACCTCCCAGGGACCTTCCAAGGGGGCTATGAAGATTTAAGACAACCACCAGGAGAAGCATCTCAGACTGAGCCCAGAACAAGGGAAGCCCCTTGTGCTCCTCTGGCTCTCCTGGGCTTGGGACAACCCCGCCCCACATGCCACAGCCAGGGCCTCCCTTCCACCCTTCCATCTCTCCTTCTGTCACCTCTCCAAAGGCAAAACAGCTCACCAGGGGGCAGAAGGTGTTACTCTATACACCCCCACAAAACACACTTATGTGAACTAACCTGGACAAATGCAAAAGATGGCCTGAGCTATACAGGCAAACACAAACAGAAAGAGAAAGGGCCAGGTGAATAGTACAGAGGACAGGAAATCATTCTGTGGTCAGGGGATTATTTGATTTTGGTAATCCCCCACACAGACTAACAACCAAGACAGGTCAAAGAACATAAACAACATTAGCAAAGCCAAATGTCACCCCCTCCGTTGAGATTTTCTCCCCACTTGCAGATCCAGGTGGTCTCACCTTTCTCCAGGCCTGGCAAACCGCTGTTGAACCCCCTCCAGATCTGAGAAGCTGAGAAGAAAGGACTGTTCAGTCTGACAGGACAGACAGGGATACACAGTTAAATAATGTCCCCCAACAACCTGTGTCTGCTCAGAACCTCAGAATGTGGTCTTATCTCTGTGTGTGTGTGTGTGTGTGTGTGTGTGTGTGTGTGTGTGTGTGTGGCGGGGTGCTGGGGATTGAGCACTGAGCTAAATCCCTAACCCTTTTAAAAACTTTTTAACAAATTTTAATGGGGTCTCACTAAGTTGCTAAATTATCCAGGTTGGGCTCAAACTTGAGGCCTTCCTCCTTCAGATTTCCAGAATGCTGAGATTCCCAGCATGCACCAGGACCCTGGCTAAAATGTAGTGTTCCTTTAAAATAGAGTCATAGCTGATTGTGGTGGCTGGCCTGCAGCCCTAACTACTACAGAGGCTGAGGCAGGAAGATGACAAGTTTCAGGCCAGTCTGGGCAACTAAGGAAGACTCTGTCAAAATAAAAAATAATAAGGACGGGAAGTGTAGTTCATTGGTAGAGTGCCCAGGGTTCAATTCCCAGCATCGCATAAATAAAGAAATCAACAAGTCTCTGCAAATGTAATCAAGTTCAGGTCACAATGGGTTAGGATGGGCCCTACACCCAGAGACTGGCCTCCCTGTCAGAACAAGGGGCACAGTGGCCCACAGAACAAAGAAGGCCATGTGATGGCAGAGGCAGAGATGGCAGTGAGGAGCCGCAAGCCAAGGGGCATTCGTCTTGGATGGTATCACAGCAACCACCAGAAGCCAGAAGCCAGAGGCAAGAAAAAGACTTTCAGAGAGCAGAAGGCCCAGCCAACCCCTAATTCCAGACTTCTGGGCTATAAAACCTAAGAAAATAAATTTCTGCTGTTTGAAGTCACCTAACTTGTGGTTCAGGCAGTTTTTCACAACAGGCCTAGGAAATTAATAACAAAAGTCCAGGTGCCCTGGGTCAAGTCAGTAAACCTCCCTGGACCTCAGTTTGCTCATCCGTGAACAGGGGTCCTAGTAAAAGGACCTGCTCACAGGACTGTTATGAGGATGAAATACGGTATACTAACAACCACACTGTGAGCTCTTGCTATCATGACGGTCACTTACTGCTGTACCCTCACCCCCTCCCTGTCACAAAAGCTCAAATGAGCTGAACCCCTTTACCTTCTCCTAAGCACCATCAGAGAGAAATGAAAGGCAAATACTCAATTATCTTTGGCTCTAAACAAAAGCTCTGCACATAGATTAATTTTTCAAACTGAAAAGAAACAATGGGTTCAATGGGTTTCAAGTTTCCCTCCCCTTTGTCTAACTGAAATGTTGTCCCTTGGGGTGACCACCCATAGCCCCAGAGCAGCATGGGAGGGAATTAAAAAGGACCCACAGATGGACACTGGAGCAAGGAATGCTGCAACCATCATTATTCCCAAAGGGGGGAAGGCTTTCCCTTCCTAGACTCAGCTGTCTACTTCTAAAGGTCTTGCTCAGAGCTTCAGATCACCACAGATGGTGGAGTCTGCAGTGAAGCTCAGAGCTCAGACAAAAAATGCCACAATTTGCATAATTTCTGCCTCTTGGAAATCTAACTTTTTCCTTTTTTGTGTGTGGTACTGGGAATTAACCGAGGGCCTTTGAACTGAGCTAAATCCCAGCCCTTTTCAGTTTCTGTACTGCTTTGTTTTTGAGACAGTCTTGCTAGGTCATTAAGCTGCCCAAACTTGACTCAAACTTGTGTCCCTCCTGCCTCAGCCTCCTACAGTGCTGGGATTACAAATACGTGCTACCTTGCTCAACTAAAACTTTCAATCTTAATGCCCAGCCACCTAGTCCTTCCATAGGAATTTGTAGAGACGCTCACTACATCCTTGCTAAAGTTCTAAGGTGCTGGGGAGAAAACAGCAAATAAAAGGGATAATGTCTCTGTTGATGGGTGCTGATGTTCCAGTGGGCAGCAGAGACAAAGCACCAATCAATATTATAATGAAAGCAGTAACATTAAATGCAAGGGGTCGTAAGTGCTATGAGGAAAGAAGCAAGAAGCCAGGAAGTACCATAAACTCTCTACATCCACGGGTGCTGCATCTACACATTCCATTGCAGGTGGCAAATACTTGAAAAAAACAATTGTATCTGTACTGAACAAGAACAAGCAAGCTTTTGGGGTGTCATACCGTATATAACAACTGTTTACATAGCATTTACTCTGCATTAGGCAGTATAAGTATATTGTTCAGTTTTCCCATTGCTGGGATGAAATACATAACACCCAGAACTTAATGGAGGAGAGGTTTGTTTGGCTCACAGTTTCAGAGGGTCCAGTCCATGGTTTGCTAGATCTAGGCAGAAACAGCAGGGCAGGGGTACACGGAAGAGGTCAGCAGTTTAACCTCTGTGTTTTTAATCTAAAATGTTCTCCAAAGTCTCCTGTGTTTGAGACTACTGGATCGAAAGGTGCTATGCTCATCAGTGGATTTATCCATGAATCTTTATGGCTGAATGTGTTATTAGGAGGTGGGCCCTGGTTAGAACAGGTGGGTCACAGAGGCGTGACCTGAAAGGTTGTATTCTTGCCCCTAGCTCCTTTTTCTCTGTCTGTTTTCTGGCTGTTGTGTCTTGAGCATTTGTCTTCTTTCAGGCTCTTGTACCATGCCCTTTCTGCCTTAAAGCCAGCTGACTATGGACTAAACCTACTGGAAACATAAGCCAAAATACACTTCTCTTCCTTTAAAAGTTAAGGGTGTCAGATATTGCATCTCAGTAGTGGGAAAATTACCAGTACACCATGTCACTCAGGAAGCAGAGCAGGGGAACACCTCCAGAGAAGAAGAGGCCAGGAACCAGATGTGTACCTAAGGTCATGGCCCCATCATCCATTCAGATTGGTAATGCCCAGAAGTGGGCTATTCTCAAGCCAATCAAGTTGCCAATGCAGTTTACCTGTCACAATAAGTTATCCAGAGATGATTAAAGTAGATGGGAGGAGGTACATAGGTTCTATACACACCCTATACACCATTTTATAAAAGGGACTTGAAAAGTCTTGCAGTTTGGTATCTGCAAGGGTCTTGGGCCCAATCCCCTCTGGATACAGAGGGACAACAGTATAGAGCTTGCTGATATAGACAACAGGAAGAATATTCTTAGACATAGCTCATTTCTACTTATATTCAGTAACCCAAGTTCTCAAGGCCTCCAAGAGTCAGGACTGACCCCGCCTTAGGGAAGGGATCTTTGCAGTGCAATGGAACAAGAGAAAAGTGGCCTAAGCCTAAGCAGGGGCTCCTCCAGCCAACTCTGCAGACACAACTCTGCTTCCTTCTCTCCCTCCCACTCCACCTTCTTACAAAAAGTCTTCTGTAGAAAGCTTCCAGCATTCACGGCCCCTCCTCAACCTGCAGACCTCTCAAAAGGCTTCCTCTCCACAAGCATCCTCGATGGAGCTGCCACTGATGGAGCATGCCAGGTGCCGGGCTGTGCTCATACAGGATTCTGGGTGACCCTATCCAGCCATGTGATTCCATAGGCCACACACAGGAATTGATGTCACCATGCACACCAACTGCAAGGCTTGGCAAGCACAAGTCCATGGCTGGGCCCATTCCAAAGCTTCTGATCCTGGAGCCTGAAGCAGAGCAAGGAAACAGCATTTCTACTACATCCACAAGCAAGGTTGCTATTGCTATTTCAGAGCCACACACACACACTCTGAGAAACACATTACAAGGGAGGGATTATTATACTTGCTCCGACATGAAAGAAACTGAAATTCTAGAGATGAAGCCATGTGCCAACGTGCCAAGAAGCCAACACAAACCGTTCCAGAGCTGAGCCAATCTAGAATCACTCGAGGGATTTGCTCCCCAGCCTAACTCTTGAGAGACCCTCACAGCCTGCACTCACCCTTCTCCCCTTAAAATAACACAGGCCAGAAGGTAGGGACAGTGATCTGTTCCCTTGGACACCCAGGGTCAAGCACAGTCCTGATCATCATCACCCTAATGCTGTCACTGGCTGGATAATTACTTCTTTTCACAAGGAGTCTTGTCTTCACTGTGAGACACAAACCAGAAGGAAGCCCTGAGCTTCTTGCTGCCAAGACTACTCTTGCTGAGGGCTTCTGCCCGGTTCCGGGAGCATCACAGGCCCTGTGTCTGCACAAACACACAGGAACATAGAGGTGAGGGCACTACTGTCACACTGTAGCCAGCCAGGTGGCATTTTTCTAATGTGTTTCAGATTGTCACTGTGCAACTGATATAACCACTGTGCTCTGGACTTCTACTGTACAAGGGACTGTGGGAAATGTCCTTTGAAATGAATGGTGTCCTAGAGCTAACTGTTAAATATTCAGGTCCCATGTGAGGCATTTGTCAAATCCCGCTAGCTTCAAATTGATAGTTATGGGCATGTGGACACCAGTGCTACTGGCCAAAACTCCACATCACGACTTCCCACCACCAGCACCAACCCGTAACCTCTCCCATCCCCCAAGCTGCCGGCCAGCTCAGCACTGATTGAAGTGAGTATTCAGTATGGACCCTTATGCTCAGAAGCCAGGCATTTTTCTGTGGGTGGATATCTCGGAAATATATCTCCAAAATTAAAATGGAGATAAGTGGAAACCTATGATTCATATCCCCAGCATCCCCCTACACATTCACCCAAGTTATCTTACTTGAGAAAAATTTCTAGAAATACCAGTATTGTATTTGACCATCACTAACAATCAAACTTTTCATGGATCCAAAGAATGCTTAGCCAGGGATCTTTCTTTCATCCCCTTTTCTACTTCCCAAAAAGAACCATTTGTTGGTTCAAATACAAAAGTACAAGTGAGAACTAAGCTCCTAAGAACTTTTGTTCTGTACGAACTCTGAACATAATCTTCTAACGTCTACAAAACAGAAACCATAGACCACAAAGAGGAATATCTCATTGTCCACCATCATTCCACCTTCGGCTGACTTTGCTAACAGAGAAAAGAGGGATAGCAAGAATCATTCAAATCCCCAGACAGCCAAAACTCCTGCATTTTAGCCAAACTTCCACTGCAGCTATAACCAAGGAGAAAATAATCAAGCCTACATTTCATTATCTTCCATTTTTCCTGTCAGAACCGACTGGGAATGGCACTGAGCAGTGAAATAAATGGTCCAAGAAGGAAAAGGAAGATTCACAAACTATACAAACAGCTCCTTCTATGAGTAAAAGTTGACAGTGTTTGAAATTGGAGCAAGGTCTACAATAACATTTCCGAAGGCTGGTGTCTGGGAGGTGGGGTGAGGGATTACAAGAAGTCTCTCATGCCTAAGGAGAACTTTATATTAAAAATCAATAGCAGAACATGCAGTTTCCACTCTGAGCAGTTCCCATGGCATAACCATGGAATCATATGGTATGCATTGATTAAAATACAAAGTGGGTGACCAATAGTGTTGTCGGCCTTCACTGCTAATCACCATAAGGCTTTTCTTCAGCCCTGAAGGTTTTGCCATTGGCAATTCAAGAGCTGTAAAACTGATCAGACCCTGCCTCCCTCTGTGGGTTGCCCTTTTCCTTCCGAAGTATCTTTTTCATGCTCCAACACCATGGGGCCGTCAGGCACAATGGTCTCCATCTCTTCCATTGAAGAGGAGAGGCAGGTGAAGGCTTTCAATGATTTTCTGGATGTTCCGGGAGTGAGAAGGGCCAGAGAGAATATGGAGCCTGGATTTCCAGAGAATATTTCTCCTACCACACCACATACGTCTTTGTCTGCCACGATACCATGGCTGTCTCTCATAAAAGGGAACTCACCTCTTAAATTGCAAAGTTTCTCACAGTTTCACAGACTGGCAGCACAAGGCAGACCTGCCCCAGGCAATTCTGCTGTCCATTTTCTAAAATGCAGACTGAAGGCTTGCATGAAAGAGTTTTGGTGGGGCAATAAATAAAGCTGACCTTTAACCAGCATGGTCTTGTCCTTCCATGTCTACAAACCCACCTGATGCCCACACACTTGCTAAAATGGCTAAAGATAGCTGACAATACCAAGTGCTAGCAAGGACATGGAACAACTTGAATTTTGATGCAGGGCTGGTGAGAATGCAAAATGGTACAATCACTATGCAAAACGATTTGGTGAGGTTTTTGTGCAAATAGAAACATATGCTCACATGTGATCCACAACCCCATTCCTAGGTATCTGTCCTGCAAAAATGAAAACATGTTCATGCAATGACTGTACAGGAATGCTTAACAGAAGCTTTATTCAGCATTGCCCAAATTGGAAAGGAACCAAAGGTCCACTCACATTTTGGAAACTGCTCAGTAATAAAAAGGAATAAATTACTGACACACACAATAGCCAGATGAATTTCAAAAGCATTTTCCTAAGTGAAATAACCAAGACCTCCCCCAAGACTGTATACTGGATGATTTTATATGACACAAAACAAACCACAGAGCAGTACTAGGAAGCTAACCACAATATCTAGGGATGGGGACCGGGACAGACTATGAACAGGGGACAGGAACCTATTTGGGTAATTGAATAACTCTGGATAATTCACCCAACTTTACTGGTTGATATGTGTCTATTTGCATGGCCCAAACTTATTCACCTGTACTCCTAAAGAGTGGATTTTATTGTAATAAATCTGACTCAAAGTAAAAACCTGAATGAGAATCTGAGGTGGTTTAAATTGATCCCTTGATATTAGATTCTTTCAAACACTGCTTCTGGACATTCTAGCCCAACCCATTTCCTGTTCAAGTTGCATCGGGTCCTTCCCTGCACTTGGCATTGTTAGGGGTTTTCTTTTAGCCACTGTAGCAGCCACATAGGTGAGCTCAGAGCAGAACCCCAGAGCCACCTGGCCCTTGGCCAGAGCTATTGGTCCCCCTCCAGCACCAGCATCCTCAAGCAAAAAGCAAGAAGGTGCTGGACTTTACCCAGTGAGCTCCAGGGTGTGGCCATTCTTATACCAGAGGGCCCGTGACAGGCATCTGGGACCAGAGTGTGGTTTTTGCCCTAACTATGGGCTTCCATAGCAAAAAGTGGAGCACCCTTTGGCAGGAATTATTGGATGGAAATGAATCTGCACTAGATTGTTAATTCTCAGCTGTCCTGACACATTTGAATGAGTGAGTCTTAAAAGCTTTTGTCAGCTTGCTTTAGAAATGAAATTTGATATTATTAAGACCATCCAGCATGAAACAATTATACAAGTGTAAATGGGAGATTCATAAGGGTCTCGTGAAATTCCTGGGAAATGCCTTCCCTTTTTTTTTGTCTGACTAAATAAGGTCAGATAAGATGAGGACAAAACTAAGTCAGCATGCAGAATTCAAATTACTTAAATTACTTTTCTTTTCTTTTTTTTTTCCCCCACAGCTGAACTTCAGAATGTGGGAGGGGGCCGAACAGCTTAACCAAAGCTAAGCTCTTCTGTTCTGTATCAAATGGCAATTACTCTTCTCCCCCTCCTTTTTTTTTTCTGCATCCACTCAGCAAACATCCACCACCTCAAACAAATTTGCTGAAAAAGGCAGAAGAATCTGGGGGTTTGGAACGCTGTTTATAAATTGAGAATTGCTGATGGTGGCTGATGCATATATTAAGTCCATTCTATTATTCTCTGTGCTTTAGACATGTTTAGGAAATTCCCTAATGAAAAATTGAGAGAGACACCGATAGAGGTGGCAGTAACGGGAGAGAGAAGATAGTCCAAGAAGCACTGGGGGTTGACGTTGGCCTCTCCACATAAGCTGTGTATGTTAGGTGTGTTTCTTAGTCTCCCTGTAAAATGGGTGTAATCATAGTAGCTGCTCATAAGGTTGCCGTGAATATTAAATGAATTTATAGCACATGTATTAAATGTGTGGGACAGCAGAAGGACACCTTTGTAAGTACACACACACACACACACACACACACACACACACACCCTTTTAAGGCCTCTCAATCAGGGCCAAGCATCTCAGACCCCATCCCTTCTACCCCCAGCTGACAGCTTGCACTGCATTCCTGTTAGATTTTACAATGCCTCTTCTGCACAGCAGAGACAATGGCTTTGTTTTTCTCCTCTGCTGCCTCGGCCTTGCTTGGTCAGACCTCCCTTCCCAGCCTGATAAGCCTCCCACAGCCTTCCACTCACTTGTGAGTAAAAGAACAAAAGAAGTCAGGAAATCATGACTTCATCTGAGGACAGAACTCTCCCATTCACCTTCAGTTCCCAGCTCCACCCACCTCCTGGGCCAAAGCCTCACCACGGCTCAAGGGCCACAGAGAGAGAGAGACGGAAGGGCCAAGGGCAGCTCTCCATGCTTCCCGCAGCCAAGACCCCAGCTCCCGGCCCACAACAAAGGAAGGGTTGGGCATGGTGGTGCATGCCTGAACCCTTAGGACTCTGGGAAGCTGAGACAGGTGGATTGCATACCTGAGTCCAGCCTGGGTAACTTAATGACTCAGTGAGACCTTACACCAAAGCAAACAATAAGAAGAGCTGGGGATGTAGCTCCGTGTGAAGGCCTTGGGTTCAGTTCCTAGTACTGCAAAGAAAACAAACCAAAACACAAATAAAAAAGGCAGGGAGTGAACCTGAAGGAGCAAGAAGGCACATCCTGCTAGTGGCCCCTGGTGTTCTCTGCCCTTACCTGCGGGCGGGAGATCAAGGCATGTGCTCTGGGCTCTCCAGGGCCCAGCTGAGGCCCTGGGCCTGCTGGGAGAGCGCCATACTGCCAGGCTCCCCGACAGGACCATGTGCTCCTTGCCGGCCTCCTGGGACTTATCTTGGGCCTGACCTCGGCACCATCTGTGCTAAGTTCCCGTGCAGCGGCAGCCTAACTCCTCCCTGTATGCTCTGCACCCACCAGGGCTGTTCAGGGTGACTGAAAGCATGCAGGCCGCTCGCCCTCCCCGCACCCTCCTGCTGGCCTCTGCCTTTGCTATCTGCCAAGCAACAGGCGGGCAGCACGCAAGGTTCAGCACCACCAGAGGCGGCAGGTCAGTGTCTGCCCGATTTTGGCTGATCCCAGGGACCCCTGCATTCAACCCTGCTCCCACCTCTGAGGATGGACCCATAGAGCTTCCGCTAACAAGGGAGGAGGTGTCAGTCGCCTCCTCTGCCAGGCACCCTGATCCCAGCCATCCGACCTGGGCAGGATTCACTCCTTTGGGGAGGAAAAACCAACATCCCTCTCTCCCCCCACTCCTTCCAACCCAAAGTCATCTTTTCCTAGCAGAAGTCAAGGACACTCGCTGATCTCCACCACCTTGCCGAACAATGGAATCCCTCACCCCGCCTGCTCGCAGCTTTGGACATAAACCAGAATTACCAAGGGAAAAGAAAAGTCCCCTTCAACACCCCACGCTGTTTTTAGATAAAGAAATCTACTGTTTTTCAAGGTTTTAAAGAATAAGCAGGGTAAAAAGGGACAGGGAGAGAGGGGGAGGGAAAGCGGGAGGGAGGGAAGAGGAGAGAGAGAGAAAGAGAAAGAGAGAGAGAGAGAGAGAGAGAGAGAGAGAGAGAGAAGCGCCAGAAACACAGGAGACAGAGGTTCAAAAATCCATCAGCAAGTGCACAGAACAGATATTTACTGAAACAGATACAAGAAACATTATCTCAAGGGAGAGCGCATTTCTGGAAATACACAGGCAAGGAGCCTTGAAAATTGCTTCCTGATACTTCCAGCTGAATTATCCCTCCTTGATAAATTATTTCAAAGTCATTTTCAGCTCTTAAGGTTTACTTACACCCATTTTAAAGACTCCGTGGCCTTCTTGAAAGGAGGAAAAAAAAACTTTAAAAGAGCATTGCCAAGGATATCAAGGTGAGCAACACGACTGTCATTTCGAGAGGTGTGAGGAGTGAGGAAGGTTGTCCTAGCAACAGCCAATCTCAAAGCTGCCTGCCTTCCCCTGCTGCCCATGGGCGCCCAAATCTTCGCATGCAAATAGATGAAAACCGCAGAGCAGAGCCCCCTACTGGCAGACACCGTGCACAGCGCTCCGGATGCTCCCAGCCTAGCAAATGTGCCAGCAAGCCAAGGACAGATGCCCCAGAGACTGTCACCCGCTAACAGAAGCACAGTACTTGGGGACGGGCGCACAGGAGTCTGCACATCAGGAAAGGATAATAAGCCAGGCAGCAGGACACTGAAGGGCCCATCCCCTTCTCTTGGTTAACACTACATTTAATAATGATGCTTTTAGCTCCAGGCGCAGCCTCAATTCTCCTCGCCGTTAGTCTCCGTTATTAAACATGCATAGTTTAAATCTAAAATGTCCCCCTAAAATCGCGTATGTGTGGAAGCTGACAGGATCATGAGGGTGCTGTGCTCCTCAGTGGATTCACCCATCGAAGAGTTCCGAGATGCATGTGCTGGTAGGAGGTAAAAAGTGGCCGGAGGCGTCACTGGGGCATGACCCGGACAGGTGGATCTTGTTGCCAGCTCTGCCCTTCTCTCTCTGCTTCCTGGCTGCCATGAAGTGAGCGAGCTTCCTCCACCAGAGCCTGCTACCCTGCCCTCCCTGCCTTGGGGCCAGCTGACCATGCAGTGAAGCCAAGAGCCAACACCAACCTGCCCTTCTTTAGGTTGTGGGTGAGGGTATTTTGCTCCAGCGATGGGAAAGTCACTGGGACACTCACCAATTCTGTTTTCCCTCTCAGTTCAAGCCCCCATCTCCGCTCATCCTTCCATGACGCTGGTGGGGTCCAGCACCCTGCATATGGACCTGGGAGCAGCAGAGCTGGTTTTCTCCATTGGATTTCTTTCTCTTCACAGAGCTGACTGGAGATTCATGTGTTTCTCTGAATTAGGCCCCCCATGAAATGTGTAAGCCTCACTCCCCAGAACCTGCGCAAGTGACACCCTATGACCAAAGTAGCTTTTTAGATAATGAGGACATGAAGAGGTGAAGAGGTCACTTTGGACTGTCTGGGTAAACTCAGTGATATCAAGGATCCTTCAAAGCGGGATGCGGGAGGATCAAGGCCAGAAAAGGGAATGTGGCCACAGGTGCAGAGACTGGCATGGCACAGTCACAAGCCAAAGGCTGCCAGTACCCTGCCTTTAACGGCTTAAAGAGAGAGAAGAAATGGATTAGATCCTCCTTGGAGCCCCCAGAAGGAACACAGCCCTGCTGACTTCTTGATTTTATTCTTGTAAAACTCATTTCAAACTCCTATCCTTGATAACCATAGAGCATCAGTGCATGGTGTTTTAGGCTCCTAAGTTTGTAGAAAGGTATTGCAACGGTAATATGAATGTCCTCGTTCCTTAAAAGACAAATAATACCAAACTCCAAGAAGACAGGGGTGCCATGAGCCTACCTCTCCAGCTCATCTCCCTCCCAAGCCACCACTCAGGGACCTCACACTTCAGCCACCCTTAACTCCTTACGTCTCCGCAGACTGGCCAGTGTACCCAGTTTCCGGCCTTGCCACATGCTGCTCCCTTGGATGAAGGTGCTTCAGGCCCCTTTCTCTGCCAAGAAAATCTGCTCATCACACCCCAGCTCTGAGGCAAACCTTCCTTACACTCTGTTGTCACGTGGCATTCTGCACAAAGGTCCTCAGCACTGACTGCATCTCACAGTAACTCTATCACTGAGACTGTTCCTCTTCACCTCCCCTGTACCCCCAGGGCTGTACCTGCCTAGGTGAGACCAGGACAGAGGAGGCCCACAGAGAAAACGTGATGAAAGACGATGCCTGTGAGGAAGGAAGTGCTTCTTGCTCGCTCAGCTGCTGAAGAGTGGGACAGATGGAAGGATGGAGGCAGGACTGGCAGCGGCAGCCCCACCGTGGGCTGACCCAGATACGCCCCTGCCAGCCCCAAGCTCCACAGCTCTGAAGGCTGGGGGACCTGCTGAGAGCCACCTACAGCCCGTGCCTGTTAAAGCAGTGAGTCTCAAATACAGTCCTGAAGACCAGAAGCCCTAGTGAACTCTCTGGACAAAGGAACACAGCCCTAGTGACCGTGGTGCAAATGCATACTCCCAGGTCCTGGTTCCCACCACTGATAAAAGAAAAACCCTAGGGAAGGAGCCCAGAAGTCCTTCTCAAGACCTCCATGTGCTCTAAAGCCCTCTGAAGTTTGTCAGCCTTGCTTGTAGGGGCAGGAGACACCCAAGGATGAGTGAAAGGTGGACTTTCGAAAGCCGAGAGCCATTTCCCTGCACTGGTTTACTATGGTTGCCATAACAAGTACAAACAGACCCAGAGGCTTCACATGTATTTCCTGTCTCATAGTTTTGGAGGCTGGAAGTCCAAGGTCAAAGTGTCGGCAGGATGGGTTTCTTCTGGAGGTTTCTCTGTACTTTCCCGAGACTGCCCTCTCTCCATGTGCACAACTTTGTCCAGATTGTCCTTGTCATAAGCGCGCCACCACATTGCACCTTCCAGAGTTCATTCTAATTACCTGCCTCTTCTAAGGCCTTTTCTACAAATATGGCACGTCCTGAAGTACCAGGAGGTAGGACTTCAGCATAGCAATTTGGGGAGAACACAATTCAGACCACAAAAGTTCCCAAGAATTAAAACCATGCCACGTGAGCAACTTCAATTTGCCTGCCGATGACAAGGGACACATTTAAGGAACCAACTGAGCAACTCATCTTCATGTTCTTCTCCATCACCAGCACCATCCTCATGTGTGAAGTGCAGAGCTTCCCAGGCATAAGCTGGGGTAACCGGGGTACTCAAGGTATCAACTCCTCAGTGCTCAGGACTCCTGGAACAGGAATCAGGGACCATCTCCTCCGGATCCTGTGGCTATCCCACCTTTACCCCGGTGTGCTGTAGAAGTGTCATTTGATATGGAGACAGCAATGTGAGAAAGTATGGAGATAACAGGAACCACTCCCTGTGACACCTAAGGGGCGTAAGTAAGAGTAGCTTTGCAAAAAGCTTGGATACACACCTGGCACGGAGGCACACCTGCGAAGGAGAACGCCCAATGAATGCTTCTGTGGCCATGGTCATCATCATTGTTGCTGTCACACCTAACAGGACCACTGACCTCCACCCCAGGCACCACACAAATAGCACAAGGTACAGGAAGCCAGGCTGCAAGGGCTCCATTTCACAGAGCATTCAAGTCACAACCTCAAGCCACACAGCTGGCAGGTGGGAGTACTCAAAGCTGCTTTGCTCACTCCCTTTGGGGTCCAAAATGGAACAGGGACCAAGGGACCCCAGCTGGGGGAATTCAGCTCATACCTGAGGCAGCGATTTTCAAACTTGACTGCACATTGGAACCACCCAGAAAGCTTTCAAAGCCTCCAGTGCTCCTAAAATCCAGTTTCCCATTGAATGGGTCTAGCGCAGTGCAGCCTGGGTATGAGGGTTTTTCAAACTGCCCAAGAGCTTCCCAAGTGGGCCGCCCACTAGGGACAGTGTGTTCCGTGTGACAGCCACAGGATGTTGTCTCTGTATGTTGAAATTTAACACCTGGCTTTCAATCTTCCTGGAATCAAACCAAAAGATGAAAAAGAAAATATTCAAGTAGCACCCCGAGGAGTCAAAATTTTGGCAAACAATAAGATCTGACATAAAAGGGGAGAAAAAGAGCATTTTTAGGAAACTGAAGTGCCAGAAGCAAATGTCTTGGCTAAAAATACATTCCCTGAGTTCCCCTGACAAGTGGATCCCACATTGAAATGATAAAGGTGAAAGTCTATGAGCCAGTTGCCTGCCTGATCAACTTCCCAGTCTTCAGAGATCCTGCCCACTACTGGGGGCCAGGGAGAAGGGCTGGGTTAGAGGAGCTGCAGAGATGTGTAGATGCTCCAAACTGGATAGGACACGGCACATCATTCGGTGGGATGGGCACCAACCGGAGGATGCTTCTTGACACTGCCTCCTGTGTTTTCTCCTCCTGTGTAGGGAGCCTTATTTTTCTACCTCTTTCTTTCTCTCTCTCCCTCCTTCCTCCCTTCCTCCCTCTCTCCCTCTCTCCCTCCCTCCCTCCTTTCAATACTGGGGAATGAACCCAAGGCTTCCCATTGAGCTACATTCCCAGCTCTTTATTTTGTATTTTGAGACTGGGTCTTGCTAAATGCCTAGGCTGGTCTCCAATTTACAATCTCCTTGCCTCAGCCTCCTAGAGTGCTGGGGCTACAGGCATGTGCCAGTATGCCAGGCTGCCTATCACAATTTTAGTCATTACCAGCAGTCAGAGGGAAATCGTCTTGGGCAGTTTCCACTGCACCTTGGGGACTGTCCCTAAGGCCATACAGAGACAAGCCAAATCCCTCCTGTGCAAGAGATTTCTGCAAATATCCAATGTCAGTGACCCCAGAGCTGGGGATGTAGCTCAGCGGTAGAGCACTTGCTTAACATGTATGAGGCCCTGGCTTTGAACCCCAGCGCCACAATAAAATAAAATAAGACAGTGCCCCTGGCTCTTACTACTAAGACCTTGTCATCATCTTCTCTTAATATTTGGTATCTTTATCTTAATGATTTTTCTGTAGGACAGGACAGTGGATAGAGGGTCCTCATCCCTCTATATGAACTTGAATTTGTCAATGTCCCTGCTCGTGAATGACACCATCTTCTAAGCACTGGTCTAAAATGAGACTGCACTCTCACGGCTGCTCTATGCTCTGGATTGATTTAAAACATTTACTTTTCATGGTCCTTTCTACTTTAGGAAAAAGTCAGAAGTCGCACGGTACCAGATCCAGTGAATAAGGTAGATGAAAAAGACCATCGTGTTTTCAGGAGCCCGCCTTTCCATTGGATGGCACTGTAATAACTCTTTTTCATTTAAAATGGTACGTCTTTCAGTCACCCCTTGAAATATGAAGCCGCCATTCTGCCCACCTTCAAGTAGCGTGTAATCTATTTGGAGAAGAAAAGCAAGCATGCACAAAACAGAAAAATGAAACCCCTCCTCCACAAGAGGATGAAACAACCTGTATTATTTAGAGCCCTGCAGATGATTCCTGCCTTTGACACTTCCTGTCCCCCCAGACATTCAGAAGCAGTTCTCTCCCCCAGGTGGGAGCTTTGTGCTCCAACCCTGGCCCCTGAACTCATTTTTAACTCCTCTCTTTCCAATGATGCCAGGCATGAGGTCTAAGGCAAGAGCAATACCATTTAGATGCAAGCAGGAAGGGCCCCTTCTCCAGCCTCTTCTCCCAAATCCTGAGAATCAGTCAAAAACCACACCACTTCTCATCTCATGACTTTTTAAATCAACCTTTATATATGTCCTTTTGGCCTCAAACACATTTCCCACCCCTTTATCTCACTTTCTACTTTGCAAACTCTTATGAATACATCAAAACCCAGCATACATGTCATCCTCTCTGTAAAGCTCCAAGGCAGAGGGGAGTGCTTTTCTCCAGGCTCCTGTGACCTATGCCTGAGACCTGTCTTACATCACTTAGCTGTGTTTGTCTGCAACATTCCTGGACCTGTATCCATCAGCAGACTGAGAACTTCTGGGGACAGATACAGGTCTCATTCATTCTTGGGTCCTGGGTGTCTAGCAAGGGGCTTGGCAAACAAAGGGTAAGAAATTTGTTCAACGGAACCAACTTGTAAGCTGGTATTAACAAGGCTTTGTGAAAGAAAACACACTTGATGTAAGCCTGATCTGGCTAACTGGAAACCGGGGAAGTTTGTGAAGTGTAAAGAGCTCCCTGCTTGGCCATGAATCAGCTTTGCGCTGTGGGATTGTGAGAGCAGCGAATGGCTTCTGATCTGGCAAAGGCAAATGCTCCTTGTTGACACAGATGAGGGGATATCATTGGCCCTTGGAGGCCTGGCCCTGTGGTCTAGACCTGGCTAGAAGCCACTGGGGAAGCAGGAGGTGACTTGTAGGTCTGAGCTCGTGTGAGTTGCAGGGCAGGGGTTGCTTCAGACTCCCATGATCCGTGCATCCCAGTTCCTCAACTAACCACATGGCACTGCCATGGAAGTAGCAGAGGAAAGCAGCGACCTGGCTTTATGTACACAAAGGGCCAACACAGAGGTGAAATCCAGCTGGTTCCCAGAGTCGCGCATTCTTCCAATCATCAGACAGCCTATCCATGCCAGCATGCCATGGGAGATAGTGGTTTATGGAATCCACAATGCACATAAAGACTACCCACCTGCAACACAATTCCTCCTTGATCCAACTCCAAGTATTCCTAAAACTCACCATGCGATCCCCGCTGAACAATCTGAGACATCTTCATTTGGTTCTACATTGCTAGAGACCCATCTCTAGCTCCTCCTCCCCACAGACTGCAAGGGATCCGGGTAATTCCCAGAGCCCTTGAAAAGGCATTGACTGTGAACACACAGTTACTTTCTTGAGGAGACGGTTAAGTGCCGGGCTAAATGCATAAATACTAGTGGAGATATACAGTGCAGAAGCCTTATAAAAACCATATCAAACCTACAGCTTTTCCACAGTAAATTATATTGACACGTCATTTCTATTTTTCACTTCTACTTTTTCCCCTTTGATGAATGGGCAGGGGAACTACTGGCTACGTTGGGAAAAACACACTCATCTTTGGAGAAGAAAAATTCATTAGCTAATCCACCTACTTGGAGAATTTATTTCCAAGGCTGAACTTTGGGGAGGTTTTATAATGGATGCCCTGACTAATGGGAAGCATGAATCTGTTCCAGATGGTTAATTACTTTTTATCATTCCTTTTAATAATAGTTAAGGATAATAAGACAAGTGGTGTGAAAAATGAAGATGCAGAATGAATTAAATTCAAGTAGCCTGCACCCATTTCCCAAAAAAGAACAGGTTGAAGTTGTACAGTCTTAAAATACCAGCTTTTAAAACTAGTGGAGGTTACAAATTATGAGCCGCATAAAAGAAATTAATTTCTGTGTTAATCAAATAATGTTTGCAGAAGTGGTCATGCAGAGGCTGCTCTACTACCCAGTAGGGATGCTGCTGAAGGGAAATCCCGCAGTGTGGAGTGGGTGTTGGAAGAGGGTCACTTTTAAAGAAACTCACGTGCTCCTGCTCAAAAGGCTTTGTGGTCCCCATGATGGAAATCTACACCCCTAGCACAAGATGACAGGACCCCGACATCCTGGCTACCTGACCTCCCTAAAACCATCCGTAATACTGAGCTGTGAGATCCACTGACTGATACACAGTCACAGGAAGTCGGCAATACATAGACATCATCAAATCTCCGGGCCAGCCTCTGTACCTTTACACATACTGTCTCCCCAGCTTGCATCCCTTTCCCAGGCTCCATCACCTGAAACGCCCTCAACAACCTCTAATTCTCCACCGACGAGCTCTTTCCCCTCCCTCTCATTCCCCAGGGGAGAATCTCTCTCCTTCCCCTTGACCCACATGCGTTCACCACCTTGGACTTGAACTGCATGCATGACATTCGCGTGTCTGTCCTAGGAAACTGAAAACAGCTTCAGGGTAGGCAGATGCTAACAGGCTCCATTCTGCCTCAAGGTTCCCCAAACACAGCTCCATTCTTGGCACAAGATCATTAAATATTTAGCTGCATGGGTGAGTGAAATGGACGGGAATCCATTGACAAAATGCACCACTTGAACACTGTGTGATTCTCCCCACTCTCTGACATCGCCTCTCACAGCTGATGTTGGCAGTGAATGAAACCTCTCTTGGCAGAAGGCCACTGATATATGTGCTCTCTTTGGGAAGCTCTGGTTTTAAGCCAGAATCTTCCCCTCAGACCGGCAACAAGATAAAAGCAGCAGTGGCCGAGCTGCATCGCCGATTACTGTTTCTAGTTGGCTGGACGACCTGGAGCAAGAAAGGACTCTGTGCTTTCATTACCTCCTGTATATGCTCTAAAGTGGGTGTTGGAACAACCCACAGGGCTAGGGGAAGAGCACACAGGGTCACGGCCCCATATCCAGAACCACGGTCCTATCTAGGTTTCAGAAACAAAACGCTGCAAGTTTTAGAAAGGTTTTATCAAATCTTTACATATAAACATCTAATACTTTCTGATAGGTCTGGGTCACTACCCTAATTTAACATGTGAATATTTTTGTAGTGATACCTGTACAGTGTCACACTAAATAGGATAAATAAATACCATAAGTGGGTTTGCATCAGGCAGCTTTCTGTTGCTATAGCAAAATAACTGAGAAAATTAATTTAAAAGAGTAAAAGGTTCATGGTTCTGCAAGTTCCAGTCCAAGACCAGCTGGCCCCATCACTTTGGGGCCTTATCATGGCCAGAGCATTTGGTGAGACAAACATTATGATCCAGGAAGGAAAACAGAAAGAGGCCTGGACCAGGGTCCTATAGTCATCTTAAACAGACAATGACCTAAAGATCTCCCACTAAGCTCCACCTCTAAAAGGTCCATCACATCTCCAAATACCACCATCCTGGGGACCAAGTCTTAAACACATTCAACATCCAAACTACAACATGAATATCTTGTCAGAGTTAAATTGCAGCACCTTGTTTTGTAAATTTCAGAATTGCAACTAAAACATTTTGAACCTGTGCTACAAGCTCTGAGAAGCTGATTCTTAATGAGCTAAAAACAAGAAAAAATATTATTATGGGATTTGGATCTAAGATACCCCGCACAAGTCTCATATATTTGGAGGTCAAAACTAATTGGAAGAGGCAGGTCACTGGGATCATGACCTGGAAAGGTAGATTCTTGTCCCTGGCTCCCTCCTTGTCTCTCTGCTTCCTGGCCAACACAAGGTAAGTAGCTAGTCCTCCTCCATGCCCTTCCATCATGTCAAATCTGACCTGGAGCCAGATAACCACGGACTGAATCCTTTGAACTGTGAGCCAAATTAAACCTCTCCTCCTTCGTATTGTGGGAGCTAAGAATGCTGTCCCAGCAACTGGAAAGTTAACTGTACCAGGACATTGGCTGTGACCATAATTAATACACACAGTGGCAACAGCACCTGCCCAGGGGATGATGTCCCATGTGGGAAGGGAAAGGTACCCTGGACAGCTGAGTAACTCTACAGGCTGAAGGAGGCACCACAGCACCTTCTGGTTGGTACTGATCACAGCCTATGGTTGAACCATACAGTTGATACGTGCCTAGGCAGTGACCGTGCCAAAGCTAAGGTACAGATTTAATAAAACACGGCTGGTCTCATGGGAAAGAGGCTTAAAGATTTTTGCAAAGGGAGGAGGGCTGGTAAGGCAAACACAAGCCAACAACTACACAGAGCAGAACTGACAATTTTCCTATTAGGAGCTTGTCTTCTACTACTATACTAGGTGAAAACATTGACAATCTAATACAGGTCCAACAAGATAAAGAGAAATTATCAGGAAGGTTATTGACATATGGGTACAGATTGGCTGCCATTAACAGTAACACTCACCTCACGAATGCATTACATTTACACCATTAGAATGCATCGGAAGGCAAGATGCAAGATGACATTTTTAAATGAAACATACAAAAATGGAAGAAAAATCTCTGCAACGTTGTCAGTCATATTTAACACTGAACTAGACACAATCCGAGTAGCTTCCAAATCTCCCCCAAACTAAATGATAAACATGTGGATTCTCCTTTAAGATTCCCTACTCAATAGCAAGAGATCAGATGACACACTGGAGAAATGCTGGTGCTTTCAAACTGCAGCAAACATAGCTGAATTATTACACAGAAAACAATTTGGCAAGAAATTAAATGCATTTCTTTGTCAGCGAATACCTTTAGAAAATATGGGTAATGATTTGAGGAGAGAAACTTGAAAAAGATCCACGCAGCATCCTTGCTGTGGATGGAGGGTTTTCATGTTCCTCCTAGCTGTTTGCTACATTTAGTCTTCTTGATGGCACACAGAAAGTACTATTTTTCTGAGTCAATTAACAAAAGATTTACAGTAGATTTACATTCTGAATTAAATGACTTCTCCAATGAAAACCTTGTTCCAGGGGGAAACTGTCTAGTGTCGCTCTTGATGAAACGGCTGTTTTCCTTGAAATAAAAATAGGGTTTTAGGGCAAGGTTACAATAATGACAGCAAAGTGAAATTCATTCATTCCATTTTTCCTGGCAGGTTACTCTAGCAAAGGGCACAAACAGCTCCAGGATATCAATCATAAAAACACAGATATTTAAAATGTAGCCAGCCAGAATTCTGCAAAATATCTTTAATAAAATGGGCAGTGACCTAAATCTGCAAATACCCAGAAATTTTTTGGTTAACTCTCTGTCAACCTAAAAGTTGCATATACAAAAATAAATTATGCAACTTTTTTTTGAAGTTCAAAGTGGGATGACCTGTTCTCAGAAGATAGGTACCTATCAAGAAAATATGGTATCCAGCAGATATTGTTGGAAAAAATAAATGTGTTTAATTTGTTCCCTCCAGGTAAAGGTGACATTTTAACAATGAATGAGAAAGTAACACTTTTCAAAAACCAAACAACACAAAACCATGCACTGTTGGAGAGGCATTCTGAAAATGGATGTTTGGAAACATTTCCATGATTAATGATTTGTGGCCATCATTTGATTTATAAAAACTCAGATCCACACCCTTGAAAAACTTGGAAACAAATTTTTCCAGCCTTTGAAATGTCCTTCAAATGAAGTTTCAGCAGGTTTTAAACCCATTTGTAAAAATATTGAAATGTAGCGCCTTTCAGTTAGTTTGCAAGAGCAACTTACTGGCATCATGAGAAATGGAAATTTACTAGCTGGATTTTAACAAAAACTTTTGCATAATACATAGATGGGATTGAAAAATGAGAATCATAATTTAGGAAGCACCAGTAACTTTGAACTTCTTCTGCTTACATCTGCATATCTTTGGGGGTGGGGGAGCTTTTCTCCCACTGAAAGCAAAAATCAGTGAAGTAAAACCAGACATATGAATTATTGTATCACAAAGTATTCAATCAAGATTTTAAGATAATAAAACATACATACTAACACTGCCTTCATTGAAAATATGACTAGTAATGACATTTTAATGAGAACAAAGAGTTTCTGTGATATTGAAAGAGTATAATGAAAGCTATTTTTCAACATGGCTTATTTCATCTTCTTCACCTCATACTTTTAAATATAATCCATCCATAAGCCTCATAGATAATCCACAAGTAAATAGCATTGGAGTAGTGTATTCAAAAATCTTCACAAATGCAACCAAAAAACAGGGGTGAAATCAAATCTGTAAAATGGAGACCACACACATATCTTACAAAGTTAATGAGAGGGAAAATAAACAAGAAAATGCTTTTTAAATGAAGGACAGAGTGTTAAAGATAGGCAAGACATTAGCCACACCATTGCAGGAGGTATGTTCAACCCATAAGGATGAACATCTACAGCAGATGCTGTTATTAAGACAGACCTTAAAAATGCATTGAAATAGGACATGCACTGGGAATACTAGATGTAAGTTCTGCTCACCATAATGCATGGACCTCAAGGTACTGATTCAACTTTTATTGTTTTTCTTATGACTTTATTATACAAATGTTATAATGATGATGGTGATTAGCAGCTACTGTTTACTGAATTCTGACTAAATGGCAGACCCAAAGGGAACATACATTACTGCTATTTCTCACAACACATCTAGAAAGAACCAGCAGAACAGGAAGGAAGGAGACAGTATGGGGAGGTAGCTAAGGTTGTCACCTCCAGTCAGACTACATGGATTGGAAGCCCAGCTCTGCTCCCCATGACCCATCTGTCACAGGTCATTTACATCCTTTTGCCTCTCTGTAAGCATCGCTGTCATAGTGGATGGAGATGACTGAATGAGTGAAGTATACACAGGCTAAGAACAGAGTGTGGGGAGAAGTGGCTGCTAATATCATGAAATATTATGATACCCATTGTTAGGGTTTCGATCTAAAGTGTTCCCCAAAAGTCTCATGTGTTCAGAGATGTAGCCTTTAGAAAGTGATTGAATCAGGACATTTCATCCACAGATTAATCCACTGTGAGATCACAATATGATGATCACAATTTATTGGAGTTGATGGAAACTCCAGAGGTGATACCTAGTTAAAGGGAACGGGTCATGACTCTGAGGATTATATAGTGTCTCTGCTCTCCTCCTCTCTGGCTCTTCCACTCTCATGTGGCTTCCTGGAAACCATGAGTTGAGCAGCTTTGTTCTACCATACCCTTCTGCTATGACGTTCTGTTCCATCTCTGCCCACAACCACACTGCCAGCTAACCATGAAGCAAACTCTCAAAAATACGAACCAAAATCAACCTTTCCTCCTTTAAGTTGATTTATGTCAGGTATTTTGTCACAGCAGCAAAAATCTAACGCATCCATTTTAAAGATGGCAACACTGAAGTAATTCAATAACAAAGCTAGGACTTGACTTTTAGGAACACTGTAATGATAATGAAATATCCAACAAAGAAAACTGACCCCTCCTGTTTCCTCCTCAGGAACCCATCAACCATTCTCATTTTCTTATTTTCCCTTCCAGGTCCTCTCCATATATACATATTCCATCTACAAATCATGGTACAGATTAAATTTTATCTTTATTTTCAATTACATCACAAAAGGCAAGTATTTATGCATGATTCTACATGGTATTCATAATTACAATACTTCTGAATGAATGCATAATAGACTACTGAGTCAATATATCACAATTTAAATGACTGTTCATTTTCTATTAGTCTTATAGATGGCTTCTAAGTTCTTAGTATTAAAAGCAACAAAGCAATCAGCATTCTTATGTACGTGGTACTTTTTTCCTTTCAGATTGATTTTCCTGGGATAAATCCCCAGAAGAGAGATTACTAGTTGAAGGGTATGAAATAGTTTTATGGATCATGATGTGTGCTTCCAAATGGCTTTTCAAATGTGTAATTCTGGTAGTATAAGGCCACCAGCTAGCTTTCAGGTCTAGGTAAAATCTCAACCACACTGACCAGGAGTACAATATATCTTTGTAAAAAAAATTTGAATTTTCACAACTTATGCTAACCCCCTACAACCACCATAAATTTCTCCTGATTATAATACATGATCTCTGAGCCCTTAAAAATTCCCATTTCCAGAAGCTAATATGAAACACGAATTTACTCACAGACTTCACTTTAAGTTTCTCTAGTCTCTGCCCATCAGGAAGCCACATATCCAAACACCCAGCCAGTTTGGTCCCCAGTGTGCACAGAACTGTTAACCTCCAGAGACTCAGAAATGGAGCTCAGTGGTCGAATAATGACCTAGCATGTGCAAAGTCCTAGGTTTGATTACGAACCATATCACACACATATTCAGTAGAAGAGAGATCAGAACTAGAAATTGCACACAAGGCTCTGTGTGTGTGTGTGTGTGTGTGTGTGTGTGTGTGTGTGTGTGTGTGTGTCCCAGGTGTCTCTACTCTTTCATGACAACACAGCATTTCTCCAACTGCACCCCCTGGTGTCACCATTCTTCTGCCTGCATCCTCCTCTCCAAACACCCCAGGGACAATGGATATGCTTGGAATGCCACAGGGACTGTGGCCTACTTCATACCTGTCCTCCCTTCATACCCGCGGGTGACAGTCAGTGTAAAGTAAAAATGGCAACTGCAGTCTGCCTCCCCCAAATCAAGACGGTTTTTAAAATAGTCTGTCTTTTTAGCATACATTCTTATCACAGCCCCCACAGAACCTTCCCACTTGGTACTTATCCTGTATGGGTTGGAAAAACCCACAGATTTGGCTTGTATCACTGGTCACTGATGACAAAGGAGCCACAGAAAAAGTGGGTGGAAGACACGGGCGAGTGGATGCTAAGGAATTAGGATATAATTACTGAATGTTTGTTGTCTATGAGCTGATAAAAAACACAAATACCATGGGGTATTTGACAAAGTGTTTGGCATGTGGGCATGTGACACAGATTAATTGCTTCTCCTTAGAAATATCCTTTATCCTTTGGTCCTCCCCAAAAGACCAATAGTCATTCAGGTGACTTGTAATCCAAGTCTCGGTAATGCCTGCGATCCCGTCACTGGCTTCATTCGGGGACAGAGAGTGTGCATGTGGTCTGTCTTTTATTCCACATCACCAGCTATGAAGTCAGCACTTTTGTCACCCCATTTTACAGATGGGGATAAAGGAGCTGGATGACCCGGTGCCTTAGTTACTTTCCTTGTCACTGAGCCACAATACACAACACTCACAAATTAAAAAGAGGATAAATTTATTTTGGCTCACAGTTGGTAGAGGTTTTGGTCCAGGGTCCACTGACTCCAAGGCAGGGTGGCATGGAGGAGAAGAAGCTGCTTGCCTCATGGTGTGAGGGGGAAGCAGAAAGTAAAGGGCGGAACCAGGGAGGCAGAGGCACCCTGCCACATCACACCCCCAGTACCCACCTCTTCCAACTAGGCCGCATCTCCTGAAAGCACAGTTACCTATAAACTCATCAGCAGACTAACCCATCTGTGTGTATTACACACCCACGATCCAACCACCTCCCAAAGCCCTGCCTATGATCACATGAGGGTCTGGGGGGAATCTAGACAGAAACCATAACACTTGCTCCAGGCCACACAACTAACAAAGGGCAGAACACAGACTCAACTTAGATCTGTGTTGACCCCAGAGACCCAGCTCCTGACCATCAGCTCTGCAACTCTCTTGGAAGAATTGGTCCCAGAAGAATAAAAGAGCCATGACACCACATGACACAGTGGTGAGAATTCAACCCTGGGAAATGCTGATGTGCCTCGGTGCTCGATCAAACCCTGTATGGCTTTCTCCACGATGACAGCAGACCTCAGGTGCATCACAGCAAGTGGAGAGCCATTAAGGATGTACTGATCCGGAGCCTTTCAGACAACATCGGTGCCGTTAGCTGTGCAATGAGCAGGAATTGGTATCAAGGCAACTGAACTCTCAAGCCTTCAAAAGTGGTTGTTCCTCAAGCTATCTGAGTCCCTCCCTCCCTGAAGAAGGCACAGTGAGCGCTCCCAGGAGCCTGCGCCTCCACTGCTCTTCCCCAAATCTCAATTTAATTTCTTGAATCAGTCACCCATATCTCACAACTTCACCCTACTGCAATCTGGTTTCCACAAACCCTTATTCCTGCCAACAACACCGCAACCTCTGAATCATCCATTTCAGCAGAGATGGCTTGGTCTTTACACAATGGACATTGTTCATTTTCTATAAGTTTGGACACTCTGCACTATCCCTTCTGGAAAAATCTGCCTCCAGGTGTATTTTTATGAGGCCTCAAAGGAGGAAAATAAGGATAAGATAAAATAATGTGAAAGGACAAAGACTTCTGCTTGCTGGAAAGATCTTTGGCACCGTTAAGCCTATTGGACATGTGTAAGAGCATAGCATGTGCATAGCTGGATGGGCCAAGGAGTGGGAGAGGCTGAAGTTACTGAAGGGTGGACCGCAGAGGCGCTCTGGGATAATCTTTCTAACTCTAAGATGCTACTGGCCTCAGTGCTCAAGGCCGTAGCCTGCAGCAGGAAGGCAGAGCTCACCTATGGTCGGTGCTCTTGTCTTTACTTGGGCTGGTGACTTGCTCAACCTTAAGATTCAATGAACACTGAGTACCTTGTATGCAAGGTCTAGTAACAGGCACCCAGGAGACACCAAGGGCTATGACTTCGGACACATGTGCTGCTGTTTGTGACAGAGACCTGAAATGTTGCTGATTTAAATAAGGCAGGCAGCAGGTGTGTGTGTGAGTGTGTGTGTGTGTGTGTGTGTGTGTGTGTGTGTGTGCGTTACTGGGGATTGAACCCAGGGCCTTTACATCGAGCCACATCCCAAGCACCTCCACCACCACCCTCTTTTTTATTTTGACATGAGGTCTCAATACGTGACTAAGTTGCTGGGGCTGGGCTCAAACTTTTGATCCTCCTGCCCTAGCCTCCAACAGTTCTGGGATTATAGGCCTGTGCCACAATGCCTAGCTTCATGTGGCAGTCTTACCTGGCAAATCCTCAGGGAGCCTGTGTTCGTCAGCTTTCATTAGGGTAACAAAATAACTGAGACAATCAACTTATAAAGAGGAGAGGTTTACTTTTGCTCATGATTTCAGAGGTTCAGTCTGTGGTCACTTGGCCCCATTGCTTTCGGACCTGCAGTGAGGCAGCACATTCTGACCAGATTGTGTGACAGAACAAGCTGCTCACTCACAGCTCGGATGTAAAACAAAAAGAGCAAGAAGAATGGGCTGGGACTCCACAATCCCTTTCAAGGATGTGCCCTTGATGACTGTCTTGACCACTTTCCTGTCACTAAGACAAAATATCCAAACACCTACAACTTAGAGGAGGAGACGTTCAGGTTGGCTGCTGGTTACAGAGGATTCAGTCCATAGTTGTTGGCTCAGAGGCAGGAAGGGCATGGTAGAAGGGTCTGGCTGCTCACATCATGGAGGTCAGAAAGCAGAGAGGGAAGGTAGGAGCTAGGGAGGGAGACCTTCCAGGTCATACGCTCATTGAGCAGAACTCACTTCCTAAGAGCACACTCAGCTCTGAACTCTTTCGTGGATCAACCCACTGATGAGTATGGTTTCCCCGTGATCCAGTAGCTTTCCATACCCACAAGGCTTTTGGGGTACACCTTCAGATCTAAACCACAGCAGTGATCTAAGTCCTCCCACCAGGCTCTGAAAGGTCCCATCATTTCCCAATAGTGCCACGGGGTGGGAGCCATGCCTTTAACACACTGGTCCTCAGGGGATACTCTCCAAACCAGTGCAGGTCCCTCTCTCCCAAGGTTGACTTCTGTCTTCTGATCAAGTTGGATCCCAACTTCATCCGGGTTGCAGTCAATGGAAAGAGGGAAAGTAAAAAGGAGAGCGATCTCCTTGCCTTTAACAGGGAGATTACAAACAGCACTCAGCATTTCTGTTCACTAGTTCACATCCCCGGAAATTTAGTCCTTTCCTGAGCGGCCAAGTACCCAGTGAAGAGCCTGTCTCTAGAGAAGATAGAGAAGAGGGAAAATCTCCAAAGCAGACACAGCTAACAACCTCTTGTCAAAAGCAAGAAAAGATCAAAGAGGACCCTGTACAGCCTCAACGAGCTTACCTAACCAGCTCTACTATCAAAGCTATAACCAACTCAGCCAAACCAAGGGAAGAGAGAAAAGCTGAAAAGATGAGTGGGCAAAGAATCAGGTAGGGTTGTTGGTCTCTGGCCATGTTTAAGTTTTGGAATATGCTAAGTATGTTGGAAAATGAGCCCCTTCTCAAGAACTCACAGAGAACACGACCACTGATATAGCAAGCCTAGAGCCAAGGAAACAGATGACACTGACCTCCAAACATGCCACCAGAACGTGGCTCTGATAACTGAGATTCTGTCTCACCTGAATACAACTGACAGTTGTCCTGGTCACGCTGAGGCAGCTGGGGCAGCATGTGGATTTCTCTCTATTCCAGTCTCCTCCCTGGGCTGTGGAGTAGCTACTTGATAATGATCCAAAAGAGTCAAGTGTGCTTTAAACACTTCATCCTCCAAGGAGAAAATGTCACTTTTATGCAACCAGGACTCATTCTTTCATTTCAATATGTCCAAGATTTCAACAAATACTCGAACTTAAGAAAACTGAGTTCTAACTTCCAGCAGGTCTGATGTAATCTAGGACAGAGACGACAGCTTATTTCTAATAAGCTCTGCAAACAACCACCTCCTCTTACTCCAGAGTCACTTATCACTTTGTTCTTGGAGAGTAATCACGTTAAAGCCATTTTTTTCCAGCGACGCTCAGCATTTCCTAAGTGTATGGCTTAAATTTCAAAATGTGAGCTGTGGAAGTTATTTTTAAACCTGTTTCCTGAGCCTCATCACCTGTCCCAGCTTGTCTGTGTCCCTGGCTTCAGGCTTGAGGTGAAACCTCTTTGGGGATCTGCTTCTCTGAGTTGCTTCCAACAGGCATCTCTGTCCTGTGCAGCAAAGGCCATGGGATTAACATGTCTCTGGGCTTCTTGCTGCCACTGCATGCAAGGGCTCCTGTGCATGGAAGGGAATGAACCTTTATATTTGTTATCTCCTGCTGCGTCAGTTACTCCAATTCAATAGTAAAACAGTATTTATTACCTCAGTGTTTCTCAGAGTCAGATATCTGGGCAGCATGCAGCTTGCAACTGAGCTGTAGCTAGGGTGTTTGTCATCGGTGAAGGCTCAGCTTGGGGTTAGAGGGGTGGCAGTGGCTTCTAGGCTTATGCACAAGGCTGTTGCCAGGCTGGCATCCTTGCCACATGAGATTCTCCACAGGAATACATCATGGTGTGGCTACCGGGCTCTCCCAGGTGAGAAGGGTGAGAGAGACAAGAAAACAGAACACACCTGAGATGGAAGCTACAGTCTTTTCATGACCTAGTTTCCTTAGTGTCACATGTCACCACCAGCATAATGTATTCATCAGAATGTCAAGTCCTACCCACACTCAAGAGGAGAAGATTAACCAGGGCACAGGCGCGGGAGGCCACCTCACAGGCCGCCACCACAATGTCCCGTGATGAGATGGGCAGCCTCCGCAGAGAGAGGCCTCATTTCATCGTTTCATTGGGGACAAAAGCAAACACAGAATCCAAGAGATTTTCAGGGCTGGATGAGCTGTATTCTCTGGCTTTTAGTATCTAACCCACTGATAGACTGTGATAGTCATTAAACACTGACTGTGGCTAGATGTAAATGTTAAAAGCGTCTGAAACAGGCCCTCCTCCCCACTCCTCACATTCCCCGCCCCCTATCCTAGCCTCAGAGTCAGCCACCTGATCCGCATGTGTTATAGCTTCTATCTAAGTGTCCCCCTAAGGCCTCCTGCATGCAGAAGTGGGGCTTGTGCAAGGTGACTGTACTATGAGGGTGCTATAGCTAAATGTGCTGTTAGGAGCTGTGGTCTGATCAGAAGAAGCAGTCACTGGGGTCATGACCTGGAAGGGTGCATCTCCTCTTTAGTTCCTCCTCTGTCTCTCTTGACTTCCAGGTCGCCATGATGAGAGCACCTCTTCTCCGCCAGACCCTTCTCCTACCTTTGAGCCAAGCAACTATGAACTAAATATGTGAGCCAAAACCAACCTCTCCTCCTTCAAGGGTGGGTGTCATATACTGTTTCCCAGAGACAAGAAAGTGACTTAGACAGCATGGTAGAAAAGAAGGTAATAACTGCTCTTGCTTGGTCCCCTGGGGCGCTCTCTTGCAGTTCTCCTGCCCATTGAAAGGACACGGTCTATCTGCCCTTTGCCATGTGGAATATGCTCAGTTCCACAGGGAAGCTGTCCAGCCCCGGCTGTGTTTGATGGATAAGTTTAACTGTGGAGGTACGTTAGTGGGAAGCCCATTGTGGCCGAAGATCTCTAAGATGCACCCTTCAGGCCACCTTCTGACAGTAGTAAAGCAGAGATTCTTTTCTCCACTGGCCTGGTTCCTGAGCTCATTTCTCATAATTGTAAATTCTGGAGGGGTTGAAAAGGTCATATAGCCCTACTCACCTGCTGTATGGATGAGTAAACTAAGGCACTAAGAGACAGGGGCAGGCTGTGGATAAACCCCCCTAGGAAATCTCCAAAGATCTATTTAGCTGATTTATTTATTGAACACTGACTATATGCTAAGCTTAGTGCTGCAGTCTGACTCTTACTCCAGACATTTCCACATTCTGTCCCAGAAAAATACTTCACTCCCGTGAGCCTCTGTTTCCTCTTCTTAAAAATGGGTATCAAGTGAAAGGATGCACAAGAATGGACACAGAAAATGGGAACATGCACACGATGGAGTACTAGTCAGTCACCAAGAAGGGTAAACCTGAGTCATCTGTAGGAAAATAGATGCACTTTGACCATAATGTTAAGGAAAACAAACCAAACACACAAGCATAAATATCATACAGCTTCTCTTACATGAGAAACCCAAAATATAAATAACTTAAGCAGCAAAACAATGGGTAGAAAACAGGAAGTGGGGAGACAAATCTCTTTGCAGATGGGAGGGGGACCAAAAGGTGGAGGGAAGGGAGAAAGAAAGGGGAAATTTTTAAAAAATGAAGACATGCTATGCACAGGTACCGGCCACCTGCAAGCAATGTGACCATCATGCACAGCACACATGTACTAATTTTTAAAAAACTAAAATAAAAAAGGGTGTCCAGCAGGTTGGTATACACCAAGCTGCAAATGGAGGTTTATCTGGGGAAATCCTATTTGGGTAACATCCACAGATGATATGGCTACCTTTTGAATGGCAGTTTAAGATGGATACAATAACCTGGGCATTTCTGTTCCACTCCTGTGACTTATGAATTTTAGCTCCCACTGTTTGTTCCCTACCACAGCCCCCACCAAAAAAAAAATTATGCATGTGTTTGTGGTGGTGTCAGAAGGTGGAGATTCCCTGGGAGTTCCAGCAAGCAGCACGTGAAACCTGGCGAGGGCAGTAACAAAGCAAAACAAAGAACGCAAGCAACTCCCCCAAGGACACTCAGCCAGCACAGACAGACAAAAATAGAGCAGAGTATGGATCATTTCCTCCCCAGCCCAGCTTTCTTCGCTCGTCTCTTTCTGATGGCTAAGATGATTATTTTCTCCCAGCACGACCGGCCGTGGTGGCAGCAGGTGCGGCCTCTGTGAACCCCTGCAGAAGTGCAGGAGAGAGGTCAAGGGCAGCGGCCTGCTGAGGGCTGGCCTGGATTCCGTGTTCCTTGTCGTTGTTGCTACTGTCGCGGATCGGATCACCAGCACAGCCTGGAAGTTTTGTGCCGGACACCAGAGCACCTGGTGACAGAGGGAACACCAGCCGCCAAGGTGGGACTGCAAGAGCGTGGGACAAACGGGGTAATTCTGCACACACTTTAGGGAAAGGAAAACAAGACAGCCTTGCAGGCAGGGGATGGTGCAGCTACCCAGGATGTGAAGTTTACAAAGCCCTAAACAAGTGTCCCAACAAAGAGGCAGGGCCATGCAGCGCAGATGCTGCAGAAGCTGAGTGCTGGAATTAGCTGCCCTGGGGCCTCAGAAATACAGCCTGCTTCCCAGGCACATGCAGCTCCTACTCTCCCACCTTGGCCCCTGGCACTCGATTTCTCACCATGTGTCATGGTTATTCTTGACTTGTCAACCTGACTGGCCTAGGGGATTAGTACAGCACACTCTGGGGTGGGCCATGGGGGTGTGATGCTGGGGACTATCTAGTCCTAAGTGCCTTCCTTCCTGTCCGGTTATTCCCCTGATCTCTGTTTCTTGAACGCCATGAGTTGAGCAGCTTTCCTCCACCAGGCCCTTCCACCATGATGTCTTTGCCTTGGAGCCAGCTAACCAAGGACTCACACCATGAGCCAAAATCAACCTCTCTAAGTTGTATCAAGTATTTTGTCCCAGCAATGGAAAAGTGACCAATACATCATTCAAAAGTAATGAAACCCTTATCCTTTTATTCATCATTTAGATGTCAGAGTAAATGGATTTGTCAGAAGATTTGCAGATTTTTTCTCTCTCACTTTAAGTATTACAGATTGAACCCAGGGCTTTCACCCTGAGGTACATTTCCAGTCCTTTTTAAATTTCTTTTTTATTTTGACATAGTGTCTTGCTAAGTCACTAAGTCTTTCAGGCTGCTCTTGAACCTGGGATCCTCCTGCCTCATCCTCAGCCTCAGCAGATTGTTAAAGGGCATCTTAGATGAGGGAATGAGAGGACTAGGAGCCAGGCAGAAGGCAGGGTCTCCCTAAAGGGGTTGGAGAGACTCAGAAGAGGAAAATGTTTCTTCCTGACACCCCTACGCCTGGGCCATATGAGCACAGACTCAACGGAAGTTTGCTTTCACTTGGTGTAAGAGCTCCTTTCCATCACTGGGAGCCTGAAAGCGCTGATGGGAGGCTGATAAAAAGCCTGACTTTTCAGTAAAGATGGAGGACACTATCTGATGCCACTTTGTCTCATTCTTCTATGTCTTCCGGCTGTAGACAAACTAATTCTGTACAACTGCAGCTCTGTCAAAGGCTTTGTTGCTTTCTCTCTCCCTCTTCTAGCTCCGGACAAAGATTTCTCATTTCATACATCATTTATTCCAGCAGTAATTCCATCCAAGTCACTTCGGGTCCTTAGCAAACAAAAACAGCAAAATGAAGTGCCACTCTGAGGCCGAGACCAGAAACGCTGGGAAATGCAAGCTTTGCACCAGGAAAGCCACCAACCCTGGACAGCGGGTCTTACTATTGCGGGCAAGACCTCAAATGCACAGGCTAAACTTTTGATCCCTAAGGTCAAAATCAAACTTTCAGTGTCCCTTACATAGGCAAGAGGTGCAGTGCTCACTAGGCATAAGAGAACAAAGGAGAAAAAACATTAAACCCCAGCTACAGGCACACAGGGAATGGACCCCTGAACTCCGGTGAGGAACCCGCACCCTTCATACTGAAGTCTGTCTCCACAGCAGAAATAAAGAAATCCGGCTCCCTAAGTGTTTTACCATGGGAGAAAGCTCCAGAAGAACTTGGTGGATAACTGGCGTGGTTGATGCCAAGATCAGTTTGTAGGACTTACAAGTTCATGTCCACTACACCCCATCCCTGTCTACCTCACTCTGTCCTCCAAGGCTAACAGTAATGTCAGCACAGAGGGGCACAGCCCCCCTAAATCTGTTGAACTCAAGTTGCTGGAGAGACCTGGCCTAAAATTCTGCACTGTAAGCAGCCCCCAGAGATTTCTAAGTTTGAGATCAATCTTTCCAGGGCCTCCTGTAAAAACAGCAAGGAAATCATTTAGTCCCATTAGAGGCAGGTGAAATTCCAAGCGTCCCTTCATGAGTCTTGCCAATGGTCATGAATTGGGAAGGCAAAATTAGAAGCTGTGTCCAGCTTAAGGGAAAGTGGACTGATTTACAAATGAGAACGAATTTCTCACTCTCCTGTTCTTCAGTTCCCAAGCTCACACAGGCCGGCAATCACCTGGAAGGTTTGCTGGGACATGGCTGGTTCTCACCAGAGATTCTGAATC
This sequence comes from Chinchilla lanigera, assembly GCF_000276665.1. NCBI lineage: Eukaryota > Metazoa > Chordata > Mammalia > Rodentia > Chinchillidae > Chinchilla > Chinchilla lanigera. The sequence continues at coordinate 9,993,919 of NW_004955456.1, forward strand.
AGCAGGTCTAGCATCGAGCCTCAAAAACCGTGTTTCTGAAACATTTCCCAATACTGCTGATCGTGCTGGTCCAGGGAATGCACACAGAGCCACTGTCCCATGCGCCCTATCTGTGGGCAGCCCTGGGTCACTACTAACACGCTCGTGTGGATGGTGTGCAGAACCAGAAACTCAACACACTCAAGAGTGTGGACGTCTGCCTGGCTCCTGGGCAGGGCCTGGGGCTCATGATGAAGATTTCATGTACCAAGCTTCTGCTAGCAGCACTGCACCAGCACTGCTGACTGCCATTTAGCAAGCAATGGTGGCCAAATTCTGACCAAAGGGACAAAGGGAAAGTCTGCTGGTGGTGGAGGAGAAGAAAGCTGATGTTAGTGACACTGGTGCCAACTTCCCTCCTCCTTCTTGAATATGTACAACATGCCTGGAGCTCTAGCAGCCTCCTTGAAGCCAGGAGGAAAGCCCTGATATTGGCCTTCTGATCCTATGCAATAGCAGCCCCTTTCCAAATTCTTAGTTGTGAGTAAAACAAACCCCTTAACTTACAATCAGTGGGTTTTCTGTTTCTTGGGCCAAAAGCATTCTTAACTGATGTACAACTTCCCACTTCAATGTTAACCAGTTATTACTGGTGATGCAAGTGGGCATTTTGTCTCACAGAGAGGTGAAGATGCACCCGACAGAAGCAGTAATGATATAAGCAACACCCTTTGCCTTCTTTGCCCTAGGCCCAACACCCTCCATCCTCTTCCTCTTTACCCATGAGGCCCCTCTTCTGTGGCTCTTTCTCACCTCAGCCTCTGACTTCCACTCAGAGTGGTCTGCTTTGAGGTCAGGTCATGTAAGCAGGGCCAGTTAGCCTGTGGCTCAGTCAGGCTGAGCCCCTCCGAGATGCAGGCTGCTACTCCTCACTTTGTCCTGTCACTGTACTGGCAGCCATGGGGTAACCCCAGTGGGACTCTGCCTCGCTCTGGCACAGCTCACCACAGACAGTGAAAACAAAGATGGTGGGCCGATTCCATGACTTCTCACAGGGCCCAGATGTGACCAAGGCGCAGCCACTACTACAGACTTAATGTTTACTGGGTTGAGTTGGGATCCTGTGGCTGACTTCAGTCATCATGTGCCTGTATGACGGGGACTTCGGGGCAGGTGGGTCGGCTGGGAGACGCCTCTCCACAGTGAGAACAGGAATGCATGATGAGTGTCTGTTATGGTTCACATCTAAAATGGCCCCCAAAGTCCCAGGTGTTGGAAGGTGACTGAATCATGGGGATGCTAACACGGAATTGCTATGAGGAGGTGGGGTCTGGTCTGGCCGGAAGAGGCAAGTCACTGGGGGCATGACCTGGAAGCATTTTCTCCCTCACTCACTGCTCTACTTCCTGTCCACCATGAAGACAGCAACTTTCCTCTGCCCAGGCTCTTCTACCATGACACCAACCAGCCAACCACACAAGGGCTGAAACCTCTAAAACATGAGCCAAAATAAACCTTTCCCCTTTTGAGTTTCAAGTACTGCGTATTTTGTCCTAGCAAGGAAGAATGCGATGCAGACAGTGTCCTGAATTTCCCTGGTTTGACCTCACTTCACTCTTCAGACCCACTGGCTACCAGAGAGCAAAGCTCACAAAGTGGCCTGGGGCCAAATGGTGTGGCCACTGCTGCTCCCAGGCTCTGAGGCTGAGCAAAGAGCCAGAAACTGCTCTGAGAGGTGACTCTGAAATCCAGACGGGGACACTCCTGCCCCAGCTGAAGGCCACTCAAGCCAGTGTCAGCCCGTCTATACGGGCATGAGGGTCCCCAAGGGAACCCAGGCCAGTTAATAGCTCAGGCCAGGGGGACATGGAGGCGGGCAGCACTGAGTCTTTGAGATTCTCTTGATTGCTCCTCTGCCCATGATTGCAGAATGCCTAAATCACCTCCAAGAATCACGTCCTCACACACCAGCACCCAGGGCAGAACAGAGAGGGAAGCATGGAAGGTCCTTTCCTCACACCACTCTCTTTGTCAGGGAAGGAGGCGTCTCCCGGGTTCAGTTCTTCACTTCTGGGCCCAGAACTGAACCTCACCCCTAGGTGACTCAGGTGAGGGGGAATGGACTATAATGTGGATACAGGTCGAGCAACTCTAATCCAAATATCTGAAATCAGAAATGCTCGAAAATCCAGAACTTCTTGAGTGCCAACATGATGTCATAAGTGGAAAATTCCAGCTCTGACCTCATATGTCACATGCAAAGTGCAAGCACACTAAAAATAAGCATACTAAGCTGCCTTCAGGCTACCGTGTAAGGTGTACAGGAAATATAAATGAATTCTGCCTTCAGACTCAGGTTCCAGCCCCCAAAGTCTCCTTATGTGCACACAAATATTCTAAATTACAAAAAGAAAATCCAAAATCTGAAACACTACTGACCCCTAGCACTTGGGATATAGGGTGCTCAACCTGTACTAGCCAAGAAGAATCAAACTGAGGCTTTTCCAGGAAGAAAGAAATCATAGGCTGAATAGAAGATACCCAATGATAGGGGAAACAATATAAGTTAGGGACTTGAAACTGGAGGATTCAGATGGGCCCTACGCAGCCCCAAGTGTCCCTCTAAGAAGGAACACAACAGGGACACAATGAGAAGGAGGCTGAGATGGAGACAGAGCACAGACTTCATGATACTGGCCTGAAGACTGGAGTGACTCAGAGACAAGTCACAGCTACCACAGAGAGCTGGAAGGGACCAGGAAGTGACACATCTTTAGAGCCTCCAGAGGCAGCCTGGCCCTGCTGACACAGTAACTGGAGCCCCGTGGTATTGACCTTGGACTTCCGGCCTGCAAATAGTGAGAGAATAAATCCCCGTTTTAAGCCACTAAGTATGCAATAATTTGTTACAGTGGTCACAAGAAACAGAGAGAAGGGCAGTGGCCTCTGGGTCGGAAACCAGCTGTGAGAGCTCAGATTCCTTCACGGAGACTGCTGAGAGTGGGCACATTTTCACCTCACTTCCCCACACACGTCTCACACACACACTGAGCAAGGTTCTCCCAATTCTTGCCCAGCTCTACCCTGAAGACGTAATAGCCAGCCGGGGTTGTCCGGGCCACTGTTTATTTTCTGCTGGGCTGAATCATTGTTACTTACTTATACCAGTGAAAGAGGACCGATGGAGTAAGACAGGCAAGGAGCCACTATCATGGTGACACTCAGCACAAGGCTCCAGGCTCATGAAGGCCAGCACAATCTTGCCCTGTGTCTCCCTCCACCGACATGCTGGAACGAGGACTCTCTCAGACTCACCCAGCCAAGCGCAGAGTGTTTCCATTCGATGGGCTTTTCAGCAAAGCACTCATAAAAAATTCATGGCTGCAGCTGACCCTCATTAGAATGTGTTTCATTAAATTAAAACATCAATCCCAGAAATATATGTTTGCTTAACAGGCAGAAATGATTTGGGGACCTCATGTTGCATACCATCAAATCAAATGAAATGGTGGGAGCCAACGAAATGAAGCCATCAGGCAAAGGGGGATAGGAAGGATGACAGAGGCCCCTGCCAAAGAAACATAATCATGGCTTACAGAGAGAGCCAAATGCATCCAAACTGTGTGTCCGTAGGAAGCAGTAGAAAAGGGGCAAGAAATATGGTCCAACAGAGCATCCAAAAGAGGCAGATGGGGCGGGCTCCAGCAAGCAGGCTCTTCCTTGGGTGGAACCAGGAACCTGCCACCCAACCTCCACGCTCTCTCTTATACAAGCTTTGCCCACAGATTCTGAGGCGGAATCGTGAGCTACCGGGGACAAAGATGACCCACCACCCCGTTTCCCTTCATTCTAAAGTTGCGTGTTTCCCTTGGGATGCAACCCTGGATAAAAACAGAGAGTCAATCTAGGAAAAGTGCAAAGAAGCCATCTTTGCAACTTCTCCAAAGGAGACCTCCAAGGACCCTACAGGCTTCCTGCAGATGTCTTCTTTAGTTGATAAGGTCCACTCAGGTACGCAAAGTGAATATTTCGATACAAATTTTTATTACAGTAAAAAACACATTGCCGTGAATCCCCTTCAAAATACTCCCCCATTTTCAAACACACATGTCCCGTTGTTCTTGCCACTTTCCAGAAGTCCTCTTTCATGTGTGTCTTCAGTTGTGCTCCTGCGGCTACTCTGATGTCCAGAATCAGTTGAAAAGGTTTGTTGTAATTTCTCTCAAATAAAAACCTAACAGTGTATCCTCGTGCACCTTATTTGCTGGACCTGGCACTATGCAATTTCTGGCTCTTTGCCAAAGTCAAAATGACCTGGAAAGGCAGGTATTTTGGATCGATTCAAGACATTCAGGCAGCCACAACAGCCCTCAGGAAAGAGGACTTCCAGAACTGTTTCAGAAAGTGGCAGGAATGATAGGTTAGGTGTGTTCCAAGCAGGTGGGAGTACTTGGAGGGGGATTAATGGTCAGGTGTCTTTTGCTAGAATAAACATTTTTTAAAATTCAAATATTCACTGTATTTTTCAGACACACCTTGTATCATCTCACTTGTCACCATGCTGCTCCGAAGTAGAGGAAGCCAGTTTCTGCATGGTCTGACAGAACACGGGACTGATTCAGCCTAGCCACAGAGACAAGAAACGAAGCTGCGAAGTCAGACTCCGGGCCCTCTTTCTTGTTCCAGTCTGCTCTGCCAAAGCCCTGTCTCCACCAGGGGTCCTGAGCCAGCCGCTGGGAAGGGCAAGGCAGTGTCGGTCAGTCTGGTTTCTGCCGCCAAAATGAGAGTCCCTGAGACTGGGTCATTTTTCTAGAAGGAAGTTTATGGGGGCTCATGGCTGTGGAGTGAGAAGTCCAAGACCCAGGCAGTCACACTTGGTGACAGCCTCATGATGCTTCAACTCACAGCCAAAAGTGGAAGTGGAAGTTGGGAGGTGGGAAAGAGACCACACCGGAAGTGCCGCCTTGCTTTCTAACACCCCACTCTGGAGGGACCTAATCTAGTCCCACAAGGGCAAGCATGTTCTCCCTCTGACCCGAACACCTCCCACTCGTCCCACCTCCTAACACTGCTGCCTGGGGACCAAGCTGCACAGAAGCTGGGGTGGGACAAACCATATTCAGACCAAAGCAGGATGGTAGGAATGATATCCAAATCACAGACCCTGAGACTTTAATCCTGTATAAAATAACTATTAAAGATAAAAATTCACGTGCTTCTTCACTCACTGTTCAGAATTTAAGATCCCAGAGATGAGAACTGATATCATATAGCTAAGAGTTGTTTCAGTTCATGTTATGAATAGATGACTCGTAAGTAATATTAATTTGACTTACCAAAATTAAAAATAATTAAAGGACAAAAAATATCTATAACATAACCTCTTGGAGGTTTTAGCGAGGGAGCGCAGCTACTCGTATACCCTTGACTGAGGAACGGTCCTCCTCTATCGGGGGTGGTTGTCCTCTGCAACGGAGCATGCAGCTTTGGTAGGGACACACATGGAGTGGTGAGGGAGGAAGGGGACACCCACCTAGCCAGCCAGAGCAGCTGAATTAACCCTGGTGATCACCGGGGTGACAGATGTCACAGCCAGATCACCCTTATATCCAACATAACCTCTTTTTATAGGCATATGCACATATACAACTTTTTACAAAATGCAATCATACTTATGGTGACATAACCCGCCCATCACTGAAGTAAAGTAGTGTACCATAAACATCATTTCATGCCAAATATACTCATCATCATCATCATTGTTTACTGGATGTCTCGTATGCCAATGCAGGAACGTGTCATAATTTATTTAACCAATTGCCCATTATTGGTCATTTATGCCAGACCCAATTTTCTTGGGTAATAAGAACACTGCACTAGCCCTCTGGCAAACTCCTTCCCTGTGTACACACAATTGTCTTCTTATTGCTTTTAGATAATTTCCCAAGGTGAAATTCTTGGTCAAAAGACAGGCTGTGTTCTCTACCGCAACAAGACATTCCAGGAAGTTTCTCGGTAACACAGTGCAAGGCTGCTCTGTGCGCAAAGTAACATGCAGCCCTATTTACTGACTGAACTTAATCGGCATTTCTCATGAAGAGAAGTCCCAAGGCATGGAGCTTACAGCCTCAAACATCTCAGATGTCAAAGAAACAGCTTCCATCGTAATTGCTGCCATCATTAAACACCAGAAAGCTCATGCCAGCCTGGAAGCAGAAAATAAGACGTGTTTGCTGCAAAATATTTGCAGATCTCAACTGCACACTCTGCCAGCAAATTTAAAGTAGTAACACGCAATTTCAAGAAGAATGAATCTATATTAGGAATGAAGGTGTCAGAAAAACCAATATAAACTGGTTTCAATAATAAAGGGAGTATTTTGGTTCACAAGTGGGATGTTTAACAGGAGGTTGGGAGAGGCTCCTACAGCGGTAATTCAAACAGAGCCCCAAGGAGGATTTTTTGTTTCCTCTTTCAGCAGAGGCTGGGTACTCCCAGGCTCCACAGAGACCTGAGTGCAGCGCCAGTCTCTCGATTCACAAGGGCAAAACAGCTGCAGCCATTTCAGAAGAGATGTTTCAGAGCATGTCATCCTCCAAGGAAACAGAGAACTTTTCTTCCACTGCTTCAATAGAAAAAAAAGATTCTCCTTTCCAGAAAAGGATTTTTTTTTTTAATTATCTTAGTCTACTTTCTGTTGCTATAATAAAATTCCTGAGACTGGTTCGCTTATAAGGAAATGTTAGTTTTCTACCACTATGATAAATATCAGACATAAACTGACTTAGAAACAGGAAATGCCTATTTTGGCTCATAGCTTCAGAGGCTTAGTGCATGGTTTATTTTTTTACTCCACAGAATATCAAGGAGGTGCATTGTGGTGGCAGAGGTCTATTCAGCTCATTGTGGTCAGGTACCAAGGAGCAAGAAAGGGTGGGGCTGGAGTCCCAATATCACCTTCAAGGTTACACCCCCAATGACCTATCTTTTCCTACAAGGTTCCACCTCCTCAGGGTTCCAACTCCCCCAAATAACACAACCAATGTCCCATCCTTTAACTCATGAGCCTTTGTGAGACACTTAAAAGCCAAATCCGAACTTGACAAGGTGGCAGACACCTGTAATCCCAGCACTCTAGGAGGCTGAGGCAGGAAGATCACAAGTTAGAGTCTCCACCAGGGGTCTTGAGCCAGAGTCCACCCTTGGCAATTTAGCAACTTAGTAAGGTTCTATTTCAAAATAAAAATTACAAATTTTTAAAAAGCTGGGGACATAGATCAGTGTCAATGCCCTGGGTTCAATCTCTGGCACCAATTTTTTAAAAAAAGATCCAAATCATAAGAGGAAAGAAGTTTAGCTGGTTGTGGTGGCACATGCCAGTAATCTCAGGACTCAAGAGGCTGAAGCAGGAGGATCACCATGAGTTTGAGGCCAGCCTGGCTACACAGTCAGACCCTTTCTCAAGAAAAGAAAAGAAAAAAGAAGAGGAGAGGAGAGGAGAGGAGAGGAGAGGAGAGGAGAGGAGAGGAAAGGAAAAAAAGAAGGGAAGGGAAGGGAAGAGAAGAGAACCTAAGTAAATCAACAAATACATGAACACAAACTCTTCCTCTCTCCCTCCTTCACTCTCTCTCTTAAAAAGTAAAAGTAAAGAAGTTTAGTTTGCCTCACAGTTTGTAGAATGGAAATTCAAGACATCACAGCCACATCTATCAAGGGCTTCCTGCTTGGCAGAAAGCAAACAATCCAAACAAGAAATCAGGCACATGTACAAGAGATCAAACACAAGGGATGACCTTGCTTTTAAGAACTCACTCTTGTGGTCACTAACGTAGTTCTGCAAGATTGAGAACTATTCCTGTGAGAAAGGATTTTAACAACCTAGTGACCTCCTAACAGCCTCACGGTGGCCATCACAGTTCAATCTGAGTTTTGGCAGGGACAAACCACGGCACTGCTTTGCTGGCTCCAACCAGGAAGGACTGTGCCGTGGTATTTAAACCTGGACATGTCAGCCCCAAACACACTGGAATCGGGATGAGAAAGACAGGTGGCACCACCCTAGAAGGATGGGACCCCAAAACAGTAACATTCTGAAAGACAAAAAAATCTTTACAGTAAAGACTTTAGGGAAAATGTTGTATTCAACACACGGTTCTCTGCTTCCTTCTGAAACCACATCAAAAACAGAAGTGAAAGAATTTTAAAATCTAGGAGCTACATAAGTTGAGCTTGGAATATCTTGTGATGACAGAAAATAAGTGCTCAAAACAACAAAAACAACAGCAAAAAACTAAAAAAAATAAAATAAATAAAAAAACAGGGAAAAAGTGTTGGAGTTCTGTCAAAAGGACAGAGGAGTTCCCAGTGGCCAAACCTGGAACAACTATTTACTGTAGCCCAGAAATACAGTAAATGTTAATAAGTCTATACTGATATAAACGAATAATTGGAGGAGAAGGGAAAACTCTCCCTTGGAGTAGAATTCCAATTCATAGGTATGAAAGGAATAAGAAAAATAGGAAATCATAAGAACCTCAAAACTTTATGGAAACAAAATATATGCATGACCTCCAATTATCTTAATAAAAATTACCAAGCAGAACATTCCACACGCTCCTTGAACTTTACAGGGAAAAAACTAGAAGAAGCCATTTTGAGCTATGTTCAATATTAACATCACCGGTATTAGTAAGACATTTCAGCGTCCTACTAGGATGTGCTGAGGAGGACATCAGCTGTCTGGGGTTTTTCCTCCAAATTTAAATCAAATCATGAGAAATTCTAGAAAAAAATGTAAGAGACTTCTGTGAAATTCCTGACCAGTCACTTCTCAAAGTGTCAAGGTCATGGAAGACAAGGAAAAGACCAAGGGACTCTGAAAGACATGAAAAACTAAGGAGACTTCACAACTAAATACAGTGTAATGTACCCTTCAGGGTTGGATTTGGGGGACCAGAAGAAAAGACATTACTGAGAAATATGGTAAAACCTGAATAAGGTCTACAGTTTCACTAGCAGCACTGTGCCAGTTATAATTTTCTAGCATTGACAATTATGCCAGAGTTATGTAAGATGTTACCATTAGGGAACTCTGTGCTATTTTTGCAGCTGTTCTGTAGGTCTAAAATTATTCCCAAACACAAAGTTAAAAATGAAGCTTACACCAGAGGCAGCAGCATGAAGAGATACAAAAAGACAAGCTTTGGGGTCACATTCTTCTATTGTGAGAGCCTGCTTACAAACACCTGACCACTGAAGTCTCAATAAATTCCCTTGATGCCCACAGTGGCAGAGTCTGTGGATTTACAAGTAAAGGAAAGTCAAAGAGTTTGCAGACTGGCAACACAAACGGAAGTTTGGAAGGAGAAACAGAAGAGGAAAGGGAGTTGGTCAAGTGGAATATGAACTGATTTATACGGAAAGATGTCAATTCATGCCTAGGACCCCAGGAAGGAGGCTCCAGAAGGTAGGGGCAAGTTGTAGTATTGACAAAGATAAAAGCACAGTTTTAGATCTGAATAAGGTGTGCTATGCCACTAGCCTGTTGCAAGGTTTTGGACATGGCTTGAGTGTGACCTGCTAAGCTGGAACCTTTGTCCTGGTGTTGCAATGTGAGGGGTTGGGAGACATTTAAGAGGCGCAATCTAACAGCTGGTCATTGGGAACACTGCTCTCAGAAGGGACAAACAGGGGCTGGGGATTTAGCTCAGCGGCAAAGCGCCTGCCTGGCAAGCACAAGGTCGTGAGTTCTGTTCCCGGTACAGGAGAAAAACCAAAAAAAAAAAAAAAAAAAAGAAGGGACAAACATAGTTCCTACCAGATCTTACCTAGGTCCAGCATGAAAAGATTGTTGCACAAGAGCAAGAATGGACCCTCCCCACTCTCTGGCTTCCCGTCTCACACACTATTGTGATGTTATCTGCCAAGTGGGCTTTTGCCAAAGCCAAGCCAATGCTGGCACTATGTCCTTTAATGTCTACAATGGGAAGTGAAATAAACTTGATTTTTTATAAAGTATCCAGATTCAAGTATTTTGTTATAGTAACAAAAATGAAGTAATACACCCTCCATACCCCACCTCCAGGTCAATGACATCCAAACAGCTGATTGCATTTGCCCTAGAGGCTCCAGTGTCGTGGCCCCAGGCACAAAGAAGTGTTGGCAGTAAAAGGAAAGAGAAAGTCTAGCTCTCTGATGGACAGCCCCATGCTACTTCCCGAGGCTCAACCGGAGAACACAGGCTAGACAACTTTCTTCTCAAGAGAAATCAAATGGTCACAGAGGAGAGATCTACATATACTGATATTTGAGCACCACCCAGGTCACTAGTTTTACTTTTATGAAGTTCACATAACACAATTCCATGGACTGGGTGCATAAACATCAGAAATTTATTTTTTCACGGTTCTGGAAGCTGAAACTTCAATAGCAAGGTATCGGCAGGGTTCGTTTCATTCTAAGGCCTCTGTCTTTGGCATGCTGGTGGCCACCTCTATAGATCTTCACATGGTCGTGTGTGTGTGTGTGTGTGTGTGTGTGTGTGTGTGTGTGTTCATCACCTCTTTCTTAGAAGGATACAAGTCACACTGGCCTACGGTCACCTTAATGATTTCATTTAACTTTCATTACCTTTTCAAAGGCCCTATTTCCTAATACAGCCACATTCCAAGCTACCAGGGGTTAGAACGTCAACACATGCATTTTGAAGAAGACGTAATTCAGTCTATATCACCCCACAGAATGGCTGCCCCTGTGGCTGAAGACCCACAGTTGGCAAGACTGGTTATTCAACCCCATAAGGCCCAGGAAGCCCAAATGTCTTGCACCTTCCTCCTAAATACAGAAAAACAAGGCATCCCCAGCAGTGGACAAAACCCTGAAGGCAGCAAACATAGATTACAGGGAAGTCAAAAACTATACTTCAGAAATGAAAACATTTGATGTGAGTAAAAAAACTGAGAAATTTTATTGCAGAAAGAAAAAAAATGAACAACTTCTAAAAGATTAAAAAAGAAAAAAACCAGTGACAAAGCTAAAAGCCAAGCAAAACACTGGAAACAAATATTTGCCACTGGAATAAATACAAAGAAGGATTAATAACCAGAATATAAACAGACCCTACGAATAACACCACAGAAAAGTGGACAAGAAATGGGAATAGAGAATTCACTTCTTGGTGCAGCTTTACTGGGAGAACATCTTGGTGATGTCTATTACAATTTAAACTGGACATAACTTTGGACTGAGCATCCCTATTTCTAGGTTTCTGTGTAGAGAAACATTATAAATATCCCAAAAGGGCCTCAACAAGGATGTTAATTGCAGCAGTGGTTATAAGAGGGAAAAAATGGGAACATCTTAATGTCCATCAATAGCTGCCTGGTTACATAAACCACATTCTGCCAAGCTAAGCTACATTCTGTTCTGTGGCCTCTAAATAGAAGACAGGGTTATTTTACCAATAAGCAGAGATCTCCAGGATATGCTGTCAGGTTGAAAAACAAAGGAAAAGTAAACTACATAGAAACGCAGATGGTATGGACGCATTTATCATTTTTAAGAACCACAGAAGCGCAAACCTTTATTTCTGTGTGTACAAAGAATTGTGGATAAATGCATAGAAAAGGTTTCGAAAGGTGCACACTTAACTGTCAGCAGTGCTACAGAAGCTTCGGGTAGGACTTGGCTTTTTTGCCTTACTACTAAATTTTTTTCAGTAACAATGTGAATATATATGACTTAAATGCTTCTTGTAAAGTAATGAATAATAATGTTTAATCGGATTGTAACGCTATGCAACATATACACACATAGGGTGCTACAGGGAAACCCTTAACTATGTAATAGCGTTTATATTTTTGTATTAGTTAAAATTTCTAATTAAAAGCAAAGGAAAGATATGACTAACAGAAGCCAAGAATTATAAAAAGAGAAAACTAGAATGATATAAAGTATTTTACATATAACAATCATAGCTCTAGCTATAAACAGCCTCATTGGTCTGATAAAAGAAGAAAATTCTTTATAAGAGATAGCTAAAATGCAACAATACACCAATTATCAAAAGCACATGAGGGGCTGGGGATTTAGCTCAGCGGCAAAAGCGCCTGCCTGGCAAGCGCAAGGTCATGAGTTCAGTTCCCGGTACCGGAGAAAAACCAAAAAAAAAAAGCACATGAAAAGTGAACACATCTAAGATGGAAATACAAAACTGTGTTAATCATATACAAATGTGCTATTACACCCACAAATGAAACTTTATGCCAAAATTTCAAGGGGGAGCACACAAAATAGGACAAAATAAGTTAATTGAAACATACAATTGCAGCCATATCATAATATGCAGTACCCTAATATGCTAGTCAAATGAAACACTAAAATACTTAAATTTTGATAAAGTAACTGAACTTAGCAACATGAGCTAAGTTTGCCAATAAAACAGGAGAAACAGTATATATGGTTTTTTCCAACGCATATAACAACTTCACAAAAGCTGGCTCCGATTCTATGTCATCCTCTGAAACCTGGGTCAGTCTCAGCATCACCAACAGCGGACAACCAGACATCACATGTCCCCTGCTGTGGTACAAAGAGAAGTACACCGAACCCACTAAGAGGTGTTCTTCACCTCTCACACTGCCCGCCCCTCCCGCCCCCCCGCAAAGATGAATCTGAATATCTGTACCTGAACTTCTGGATCAGTAGTTCTCCAAATACAGCCTGGGACTTCGGCGGGTTCCCAGGACCACTTCAGAAAGTCCACAAAGCCAGAAGTCTTTTCTTCATAATAGGAAGACCTTATTTGCCTTCTCCCCTCTCATTCTTTCCCAGGTGTACGGCAGAGGAGTTTTGCAGAAGCTGCACGACACACGCTGCCATCACATCCCTGATGCCCAAGGGCGGATGAACACGTGTCTATTTGTATTTTGACTTTTTTCTGTTTAAACTCCTCAGATGGTAAATATCAACAAGTATAATCCACATAAATAAAAGCATTTGGAGGGGTCTCCACAGTACGCAAGATTCTACAGGGGTGCCATGGTCAAAGTGTTTGCAAGCCCTGCCCCTGATCTAAGTATCAGTTTACAGGAAATCCAATCTGGAGGAGTGAATGACCATGAGGAAATGTCAGCCAAACCCAGGAATCTATATCTGACATTTATAGATGAAATGACATTGTATCTGGGATTTGCTTTAAAATACTCCAGAACAAAGAAAGAAGTCTGTGGGGTGAGAACAAAACAAGATTGAAAAACTACTCATTCATAAAGGTACATCATAGGTACCTACATGAGACACAGGCAGGCATATTTCAACCCTCTCTATTTTAATATAGAAATATTATTTTGTCTTTTTGAGACAGGGCTTCACTATGCAATTCAAGGTGACTCTGAGCTCCCTTTGTAGCGCAGGCTGGCCTCAAACTTGCAACAGTTCTCCTGCCTCAGCCTCCCAAGTACTGGGATTACAGGCGTGCGCCACCACACCTGGCTTTAGAATTTTAAATTTTGTTGTAACAATAAAATAAAAATAGTCTCCTCTTATTCACAGTTTTTCATTCCCTAGTTTCAGTTAGCCATGATCAACCAAAATCCAAAAGATACATACAGTACAATAAGATAATGTGAGAGTGATGGCGTGTTTGCATAACTTTTATTACAGTATATGCTTATACCTGTTCTATTACTGCTGCTGTGATTTTTTACTGTGCTAATTTATAAATTAAACTTTATCACAGGTATGTACAGGAGTAACCATAACTGTATACAGTCATACATCATATAATGATGAGGGCTGGGGATTTGGCTCAGTGGCACAGTGCCTGCCTGGCAAGCACAAGGTCATGAGTTCGATTCCTGGTATGGAGGGGGGGCAGGGGAGAAGAATAGCATCATATAATGATGGGGACACATTTTAAGAAATGTGACAGAGATTTTGCTAATGCACAAACATGATAGAATAATTTACACAAAGACAGTGACAATGTCACTAGGTAATATAATCTTACAGAACTGTTATCATATATTCAGTCTGCTATCATCCAAAGTGTCATTATGCTGTGTGTGACTGTATATGAGGATCAGTACAACTCAAGGTCTCAGGAATCCACTTGGAGTCTTGGAGTTTACACCTCATAGATAAGAGGGACTGCTAAACATTAAAATGTCTTAATTGCTTATAATGACAGTTGCATCAGGAAAAAAATACAATAACATGCCATTTTGAAAAGTAATGATAATGGAAAAACACTGTCTGAAAGTTACATATAAACATGCAAGCTCTTTCATCAAAAACAAACAAAACCCAAGATTAAGAAAAGTGCATTATACAGCAGAAGCTCCAAGCCCTAGGAGCCACCAAGAGGGCAGGTTACAAACCAGAACTAGAGACAACAACCAAATGAAAGATGGCGTTCAGCAAACAGCTGGCTGCTACAGTATTTTCAAAAAGGTAAACCGGGCATGGTGGCACGTGCCCATAATCCCAGCACTCTGGAAGACAGAAGCAGGAGGACCGCATGTTCCACCCCAGCCTGAGCAGCTCAGTGACTTAGCAAGAGCCTGCGTCAAAATGAAAACTAAAAAGGGCTGAGGATGTAGCTCAGGGTGAAGGGCCTAGCTTCAGTTCCCCAGTCCTGCAAAAAGAAAAATCAAAAAAGGAAAAGGGGCATTTCAAAATCAATCAACTTTCAACTAGGTCTTAAAAGAAGCCTACAATAAAATGATAAGACAAGAACACCAGAAAAATGCGGTCGAAAGCAGAACTGGTTCTGTGAAATCGCATCACAGCCGTGAAATGTACCAGGGGGAACAGAACGGTGCTCCAGGAATGGGAGCTGGGGGAGAAGCTCCCAGCAGACACCTTGGCCTTCACATTACAAGAGTGCCTGTAAAATCTGGATCAAGAAAAAGCTGGGAGAAGTGCCCTGGAAGGAAGCAGTTTTCCTAGATTGCTTTAAACACTTCGGAGTAACGACATTCATTCCAGCGTTCACCAGCAAAGAGGGAGACACCCAGGCCTCTCTTGGGAAAGGAGAAAGGAAAGAAGAGGCGGCCTTCGAAGAAACACAGCACAGAATTCTCATTTATACCTTAGCGATCCACATAAACCCCGGGAAATAAAAGCAGAGAGACTCGCAGGTTTTCTCTGCCTGAAAAGCTGTCACTTGAAGAGCTCTTGCGACAAAAAGGACCTAAATGTGTCCAGCACCTGAAGGAATTATTTATTGCTCACACCTCTTACTGACAAATTTCACCTCCAGAATGACTTCAAAGCAGCAAGTGGTGCTTAAATGCCAACTCCACAAGATAAATAAAGGGCACTAACAGGAAGGGCTGCCATATTGGGAGCAGGAAGAATCGATACAATCACAGATCAATGAGGACCCTAGGAAGTGGCATGAAAGACAAAGAGCCTCTAAGTAGGAGGGAAACCTGGGCCTGAGACTCCTCCGAAGGCCTGAGCGCACAAAAGCAGGCTGGGGCAGGAGGCAGGTGCCGCCTTTCTACCCAGGGTCCAAAGGGCTGGGCTGGGTTAAGTGATCAAAAATACAAACTGACAAGCCTAGAGGTGAGTATTCGCTGGTCACTTTGGTACGGTAATGTCACAGGACGCACAGAATGGTTACCAGGAGAATTAATTAATGGGGAAAAAATAAAAAGGAATAAAGCCACTAAGGAAGAACGGGATTGTGCAGACACCATCAGAAAAAGAGATGTCGGGGGCTGGGGATTTAGCTCAGCGGCAAAGCGCCTGCGTGGCAAGCGCAACTTCGTGAGTTCGGTTCCCGGTACCGGAGAAAAAACAAAAAAAAAAAAAAAAGAAAAGAAAAAGAGATGTCAAAAGAACTATGCAGATGAAAATAAAAATTAGAATGACCAAACACAACCCAAATGTAACACTCAATATGAAATAACTTAATTATTATCCTATAGGAGTGCAGAGGGGGTTCCTGAGTGGATCAGTACACCAAATCTGTTCACACATAAATAAAATGGAAGTATAAAAAAGACACATACCCTGCAAATAAATAAAATAAAAAGTACAGTTTTTTTTTTAAAAAAAAAATAAAAGTAAAACAGTGTATGAGTTCAAAGTTACTTAATAAACATATATGGTTATTATGAAATGTCGAATGCATACGAAGAACTGAAAACTGAAGAACAGTGACTGTATGTCTCTCAAATAATAATTGTTGAGAAATACAGAAGTAAAAACTAATTACCAAGGCACAGAGAATTTGATAGAAGCTCTGTCACAGTGACACACCATAGAATTATGCTGTTAGAATTTAGTAATCTTGCACAGTAAAAAGCAAAGACATCAATCTGGACAATATAATTGATCAGAATGAATTAATGGAAATTAGAAGAAATTGAATGAAAACAGAATATTTCCCCTTTTTATAAGGAAATGACTAGAATAATAATTTATAATATAGAAGGTGCCAGTAAGAACAGAAAAGTAATTATTACAGAAGTCAAATTCCCTGACCACAGCATACTAAGAAAAGACAGATGAAAATGTTTGAGGGGTGATAAGTAACATTACGATTTGTTTCTTTCAAAAATCCGAGGTTGTTTTTTTTTGTTTGTTTGTTTTTTGTACCGGGAATCGAACTCAGGTCCTTGCGCTTGCAGGGCAGGTACTTATGCCACTGAGCTATATCCCTGGCTCTTTCAAAAATCTAGCAAAACAGAAAATGCCACGGTCAACTTAAACAAAAAAGAGATAACATAAATGCAAATAACATTAGAAATAACAATGAACGTGATGGAGAACAAAGTTATTTGCAAATGCTCGCCACAGTTACATGTTACATTGGTTAAACTAAGAGTACTGAATGTCTTCCCATAAAAGTGTAAAATACCAAGCCATTGAGAAAAGGAAATTTAAACAGATTATTAATTGGAGGAAAACCCAGCGCTTATCCAAAGAAAAAGAAATTATATGCATATGGACATATAACTCACAATCCCTCCCAAATCAGAAAGATCCACAACAAATATTAATAAATGTAAGGGTTTTGTTAAGCACGGGAAAGCAATTCTAAAATTAAGAACAGCAGGACACATTTCCTTCTAAAAAGTATCATTCTGTAATCACAAAAATTTAATGAATTACATAAAAAGGAAACTGTTCTGCAATTTCTTTTTGAAAGTGTGAAAAATATATTGAGTGCCATACCAGTCTATAAAATACAACCTTTTCCCCCAAAAACAAGTTCATAAATACAGCATAGGGGAGAAACTAATTTAGCAGCAGCATGTGTTTTAAATATAGCAATAGGGATTTGACCCAAATATTAAATTCAAAATGGTACCCAGGCATGGTAGTGCACACCTGTAAGCCCAGCACTCTGAGAGACCGAGACAGAACGATCACAAATTGGAACCTAGCCTTGGTAATTTAGAGACTTGGTAAGACCCTGACTCAAAATTTTAAAAAGGGCTTGGATGTAGCTCAGTACAAAGACCTTGGGCTCAACCCCCAGGATCACAAAAACAACCAAGAAAAAACAGCACAACAATTTGCATTTATTGACCTTGTACCATGTTCCAATCACTGGACACGTGTCATCTCAGAATCCTCATGACAAATCTGTAAGATCAACGTTGTTTTTGCTTCCATTCTGTGCCTGAAGAAACTGAGGCACAAAAAGGATAAGCAACATGGAAGTCCTTAGCCTTCAAGGAGGTGGAATTACACCCAAACTCAGGCAATCTGGCTCCTCCACGGCTCTGACATTACGAGGGATGAAGTACCCCAGAGTTAACCTCAGCCAAGGTTTTATTAATATGTTGTATTTAGACAACTTATTTACCAGTTGAATAATAGTAACATTCTATTCCAACTGAGAAGACTTTTTCAATTACCCATTGTTTTATAAACTAACCCCATAAACTCAAGAGCAAGAGACTTCTCAGTTGAAACTAAGGCAGAATCCAGTTCAAGATGTTCTGCCATTATTACATAACCAATATGGAACCCTGAGCATCTAAACCTCAGAGTTCTTATCTGTAAACACAGAAATCCATAACTCAGAGCCTTTGTGGAAATTATGTGAGTCAATACGTGAAAAGCACATATAAAATTGTGTCCTAAACCAGGGAGCAGCAAATTATGGTCCAAATCCAGCTTGGTCCATTTTTTTTTCCCCAAGACTCACAGGAGTATTGCATTTTAAAAGGGTTTTTTAAAATCCTAAGAAGAATAATAGGTAGCTAAGTTAGGTAGAAGTATTACAGGCAGTCAGACTGGGCTAGCCTTCCAGGGAGTCAGTGCAGAAGATGAGGACATTGGGAAACTTCTGCCTGAGAAACACCTGAAGATTAAAATCACAGTGGCCAGATTTACATACTTTCCTAAGGGATAAACCGGACTTTGAAGTTAGTGGTACCACTCTTTTGAGATTTCCCATACAAGTAAACCATTATCTGATTAGGGGTGGGCCATCCTCTCCCACCCACTAAGACCAAGACCAAGACCTAGACTACTAAAACTAGTTAAGACTAAAACTAAAAACAAGACTGACTAGAGATTATCGACCAAGGTTAATGATGTCATTCATACGCCCTTGCTACCACTGGATCAATATTACCAAGCGACTATACTTATAATCTTTCTGGTTGATCATAATTTTGACCCACGTTGTACCCACCTTGCCATTTTGCTCTATAAAGCTTCCTTTGAGAAGTGGGCTCACTGGCAACCTTCTATTCGGGACCCTTCCTACCTCTCAGGGGCTATTCCTATTCCCCAAGAAATGCTCCTACTCGGGACCCTTCCTACCTCTCAGGGGCTATTCCTATTCCCCAAGAAATGCTCCTACTCTTAAAAAAAATTCAAAGGAGTGTAATAAAATCCTCCACTGGTAGCCTTAAAGGATTGGCTGGAAGTTCCCCCCGCCAGGGAAGAACAAAAGGATACCTAAGTCCTTTATACAAAATGGCACGGTTATTCTCACATAACCTACACACCTCCTCCCGTATACTTTAAATAATGTCCAGATTACGAATACACCTCACACAATGAAATGCTGTGTAAATAGTTGTTCCACTGCCTTGCTCAGGGAATAATGACAAGATGAAGGTCTGCATGTGTTCAATAAAGGTGCAATTTTCTCCCCGATATTTTCCATCTGAGGCACAGTATACTGAAACCGTGGCTGCAGAAGCCTCAGACACAGAAGACTGACTGTATTTTGTGACACATGGAAATTATATTAAATGCTAATCTCACTGTCTAAAAATAAAGTTTTATTGGAACGCAGCCACACTCATTTGTTTACGCGGTGTCTATGACGGCTTTCACGCTGCAGTTGCAGAGCTGTGGAGCTGTGACAAGGACCATATGTCCCTGTGAGCTGAAAATATTTACTCTCCAGCCCCTTTCAGAAGAAGTTTGCCAACCTCTGACCTCATCAATTACTGGACAAAGCCAACAAGTCAAGCAGTTATAAATTGATTACTTGTTTCCTGTGAGTATCATATTATAAATGGAGATTCCATTCCTGGAAGCCCATGTTATGCCATAAAAATATGGAAACTGCTTGCATAAGAAAAGAAATGCAAATACCGTAGAGGGTTTTGTAAGCATTTATTACATGAAAACAAACACGATATGAAAACTATGCCGTAAATGTTTCTTTTGGGGGATTTGCCTGCCTGGGGTCAGTCTGACTGAGGATTTTGGTTATGGTGATCTAGGGACACGAGGCCCCTCCTCCTCCCTCAGTCTCTCTGTAACAGTAGTTATCCATTGTGTCTTTAAGTCAAAATTACAGCCACACTTCTACCTCGTCACCTTTGTATAAGCCTGGGCAAGAGTGGTGCCCAGCAAACCTTCTGCAATGAGCCTTTGCTTCTCCATCCCAAACAGATGCTGATGGCTTAATTCCAATGGCTCGATGTGTCTTCAAGGTCAAGGTCACACTGATGAACAGGTTTAAAAGGCCCCCAGCACCTGGTGACTGGCTGTCAGCTCACTCCTCATTCCTCCTGCCCTGAACTCCAGGCACCAATGGCATCTCTTACCCCCAAAAGTCTTTGCGCGGTGGTCCACCTGGCATAACGTGCACCCTGCCCTCCTCTGCCTCCATCCCAGCCAGCCTACCCTGACATCCACTATACCTGATTAACCCCTCTTCCTCTTTAGTGCAGATGGGCAAAAGAAATAAATAGGGTGCATGTCATCTACATGACTACAGAAGCTAAAAGAAAACTAAATTATGCAACTCCATGCAACAGAAGACGGAGAGTGGGAGGGATGGGTAGGAAGGGAAGAGGGAGGCAACACCGTGATGCATAATGTCAAAAACAACACCAAAAGATAAGGTATGACAGCAAAAGGACATGGTTTAAATATATAAGTTGAAAAAGAACATGACACTAGGATTCATTAAAATTCAAATATATGTTGCTTACTAAAGGTACAACCCAATTGATCAATGGCAAATTTCAAAGAAAAGCTCTTTCTTTTACAAGAAAAGAGAAAAGTATCAATGGGTTGGGTTGGTAGATTCAGCCTCAGTGATCAGTCTTAAGGAGAAAAGAAGGACTAGTGCAGAACCAGCAAAAAAAGAAGAAGGAGGAGGATTTGACATTTCTATACACTAATAATGAACAATCCAGAAAATAAATTAAGAAAATAACCTCACTCACTATAGCATAAAATGCAAAATAATAAATTTAACTGAGGAGATGAAAGACTTATACATTTAAAACTACACAAAATTGATAAAAGAAAAAGGACACAGACACATATCTATGGAAAGATAGCATGGATTCACGGATTAGAAAAATCAATACGGTTAAAGTCCCCATACTACCCAAAATAATCTGCAGAGAAGGAAGAGGAAGAGGAGGAGGAGGGGGAGGAAATAGTTAAATCCATAAATGGCCTGCATGTCTTTAGTCCCAGAAATACAGGACCAAGCAAAAGTGGTCCACAAAGCTGCCCGGAACCCACTTGCTGGGTCCCCTAAAAATGCAACCTCCCCTAAACCTCACACGAAGGTAATCACAGCAAGAAAATCCTGCAAATGGAGTCAACAATAACTAGAATCCATGGTGCCTTGAGGGAACCTCTAGGGACGAATTTGGAGAATGGGTCTGTATCTCATAGAATAAGGAAAGAATTGGATCCATTTACAAAAACATGAACTTAGGCCTCCATTCTCAAGAGAGCTTGTAGGAACTGCTGCTTCCCCTGCTGCCTTGGGCTGCATGAAAGCAGATCATAAATCATGCAGTTGTGCTGGTCTCACGGGTCACCTAGCCTATTCATCACCCCTGTCGTCAGGAAGGGCTAGGACAGGGAAGGGGGATCTAGACCTGGTTAGCTGCTCCACCCCACCCCCATGTGCTGCCAGGCAGCTTTCCTTCCCAGTGGTGGGCTTCCCATCCTTGTGGAGCTGCCACCTTTTCTCCCCTGAGTGGGCAGGGATGCAGTGCAGCTGTGAGTTGTCCATGCACACGGTCGGACCTCCAACGGGTGTGCAATGAGGCTTTGCAGAAAGGAAAAACACAGGGGACACTCCTGCCACGAGCACTGTACAAATGAACAAATGGAGAAATGCTCAACCTCAAAGAAGTACAAATTGAAATTCATGTGCACAAGGTGACCACCGGCACACACACACACACACACACACACACACACACACACAAAGTCAAAGTCACATAACATTTTGTGACATTTTGATCAGGATGGACTACAGATATGATATTTATTTCCTAAGACCATAACACAGCTAAAAAATTCCTATCACCTAGCATTTTCACTGTACCTTTCCTGTGTTTACTTACATTTAAGTTCACAAATACCAATGTTGCAATTGTGTACAGTATTCAGTGCAGTAAGATACTGTACAAGTTTGTAGTCCAGGAGTAAAATGCTATGCCATACAGTCTAGGTGTAAGATGGGCTACACAATCCAGCTTGTGTAAGTCTACTCTAAAATGCTACTCAAAACGCATCTCTGAAAATGTTTTCTTACTGTGAAGAATATATATATGTACATTCCTTACCATTAACAATGAATATCCCAGTACCGGAGAAAAACAAAAAAACAAAACAAACAAACAAAAAAAACAATGAATATACACACACACATACTGTTAGGAATGCATAATATATATTTGTTGACATGACTGTGTTATGTTTATATATACATGAGCTATATGTAGATAAATCAATATAAACACACATATATATTCACTGACACACCAAGCTGTAGCAAAATTCATCATTTATTTTCATTATGCAATTTATACAAATCCTCAAGTTGGGAAAACAACTTTACAATTTGTATAAACATCTATATGTCTATATGCTTTGGCCTACAGGCTCCAATGATGTGGTGTAGTACTCTTGGTTAGAAAAACCATCTGTACTGCACAGTTAGTTACTACATATCTGTAAAAGCAAAATATTAGAAGCAACCTACTTATTTAATCAGAGGAACTGGTTGGGTAAATTATTAAAGATTAACTCAATGGAATAGTCATGTAAAACAATAATTACTGAAAACATAGCAGTACGGAGCAATCTTACATGTTGATTCTGTACCCTGCCAACGTTAGTGAATTTGACATTTCTATACACTAATAATGAACTACCCAAAAGAGAAAATGAGAAAATACTCTCATTTAGAATAGCATAAAAATACAAAGTAATAAATTTAACTAAGGAGATGAAAGATCTGTACAATTAAAACTACACAAAATTGATAAACTGACACAAACATAGATCAATGGAAAGATATCATGGGTTCACAGATTAGAAAAATCAATATGGTTAAGTCCCCATACTACCCCAAATGATCTGAAGAGTCAGTGCAATCTCTATCAAGAGTCCAGTGACATTATTCTAGACATTAAAACATTCTAAAGTCTGTGTGAAACCGCAAAAGATAGCCACAGCAATCTTATGTGACAAGAACAAAGCTAATGGCAACACACTGTGTGCTGTCAAAATACATGTCAAAGCTACAGTAATTAAAGTGGTATGGTACTGGTATAAAAAGACACATCAACCAACACAACAAAATAATGAGTCCAAAAATGAATGTATGCCTTTATAGTAAATTAATTTTCAGTAACAGTACCAAGAACACACAAACCACACTGAGAAATTTGAGTATCTATATACAGAAAAATGAAATTAAGCCCTTTTATCACACCATATATGAAAAACTCAAAATAGATTAATTTGTTAAATATAAGACCTGAAACTTTAAACACATTAGAAGAAACAGGAGAAAACTCCATGAAATTAATCTGAGCAATGACTTTTTTTTGAGATATGATCCCCAAAACCACCAAAACCAAACAAATGGAACTGCATCAAGCCAAAACTTCTGCAAGCAATAAAAACAACAGAGGGAAGGGACAACTTACAGATGTGGAAAAAATATCTGCTAGCCATATGTCTGATATGGGGTTATTACCCAAAATACATAAGGATTTCAACTCATGAACAAGAAAACACATAACCCAATTTAAAATGGGTTGAAGAGTCTGAACAGGCATTTCTCTAAAGAAGAACCATAAATTGCTGACAGGCACCTGTATATGAAAACCTGCTCAGTAGCACAAATCATCAGGGAAATGTAAATTAAATCCATAATGAGGTATCACCTTACACCTGTTAGGAAGGCATTTATCAAAGAGGTGAAAGATAACAGGTGTTGGTGAGGAAGTAGAGAAAAGAGAATTCTTGCACAGTGCAGGTAGGAATGTAAAGTGGTAGAGCCATTTAGAAAAGTAGTATGCAGGTTCCTCAAAAATTAAAAATACAACTACCATGTGATCCAGTGTTATGGTTTATATATAGATGTCCCCCAAGAGCCTCATGAGCTCATAGGTGGGGAATGGGGAGATGAGTGGATCACGCATGTGTGATACTCATCACTGGATTAGCCTGCTGGTGGGTTTATAGCTGGGTGTGGTGTTGGGAGGTGAAGTCTGCTGGGAAGAGGTGGGTCACTGGCTGCGGGTGCGGCCTGAAGGGAATATATCCTTCCTAATCCCTTGATCTCTCTAGGCAGGCGCTTATGCCACAGAGCTATACCCCCAGCCCCTTCCCTTGATCTCTCTCTCTCTCTCTCTGCTTCCTGCCTGCCATGCCATGAGCTCTTTCTCCTCTGCCATGCCATCCTGTCTTGGAAATCAGAAACCTCTACAATCTGTGAGCCAAACTAAATCTTTCCTCATTTAAACTGTAAATGTTGGGTGTGTGTCTCAGTGGCAGGAAAGTAACTAAGACATCCAGAAACCCCGTTTCCCAGTTTCTAGGTACATCCAAAGTAGCTGAAATCAGTGTATCGAAGTGTCACCTGCATCGCACTGTTCACCGTAACGCGCACAATACCTAAGGCGTGGAATCAACCTAAAGTTCAACCAAATGATGAAACAATATGGTGTGGGGGAGAGGCAGAGAGAGATTATTCACTCTTAGGAAAGAAGGAAATTCTGTCATTTGCAATATGGATAAACCTGACGGACAATATGCTAAGTGAAATAAGGCAGGCACAGAAAAAAATACTAAATGATCTCATTTGTATGTGGAATCTAAGAACCGAACTCCAAGAAGCAGAGAATACAAAGATGGCTGGTTCCCCAGAGTTGAGGGGGACTGGGTTATAATGATGTAGTTAAAAGGAGTGAATTTTGGAGATATTTGCCCAGTATGGTAACTATAGTTAATATATTATAAATTTGAAAACTGTTAAGACAGTACATTTTAAGTGTTCTCACCACAAATGAAGTTTATGAGGTGATGGATATGTTACTTAGCTTGATTTAAGCATAAGTCCACAACTTATATACCTATCAAAATAAAACACTATGCTCCATAAAAAGTGTAATTATTTCTTAATTAAATTGTTTAAAAATTAAATTTACAAAAGAAAACTATCAAGATGCAGAAATCTTTGTGATATATAGTTAAATGGAGAAATTTTACGCATGAAATTAAACTAGAATTAAAACCACATAAATTTCATGTAGATTTTAGCAAAATTATGTGCATGCTTGAAATGGAGATAGGTAACTAAGTGGAGTTCACACTTTATTTTTGTTTCACTATTGTCTGTGTGGTGAATCCTTGTGAAACTACAAACCTGTCTAATTACATTTCCCTGGAACTACAGGAAAAAATGGCTCCTTTCTGCATTTCCTTTGCCCTATAAAATTTTCATTACTCTTTTATTGCTGTATCTAAAGCACAACTTTAAACGGCCAAAAAGAAAAAAAAAAAAAAACATTACTATTTGGGGTGAAGGATTAAATAAAAGAGTATTTTTCCATCAAAAGTTAGAATATGTTCGAAACAAGCATTTTGTAAACAGTAGTAATGGCCTAAAACCAAATCACAGATCATTAAGGCAGAAGAGGAACACAGGATATAGATTCAAATTTTCAAAGACTTAAATAGCTGTGAAAACAAGATAAAATACAATTTCACACATTACAACCGAAACCAAAGAACAAAATGGAGAAAAATCAGCTTAGGTCCGTACCCAATCTAAATTTAGTCACAAAACAATGCTAAGTGTAAAAAATCACATAGGGAAACTGGGATAAAACAAATAGCACTCTTTTCCCAAGTAAAATCTTTTAAAAATTATTGTAATAGAAGAAATTTCAAAGGAAATATATTCTTTTAATAAATACCTGAGTTCCTACCAGGCATTATTACATGTGAACTTTTAATTTAATTTTTGTTTTTTTGAGACAGGGTTTCACTATGTAGCCCAGGTTAGCCTTGAACTCACTATACAGCCTAGGCCTCAAATTTGCGGTGATCCTCTCTCCAAATACTGAAATTGTAGGCATGCATCACCATGCCCAGGTCATTATATGTAAGTTTAGAAGAACTGTCAATTTTTATGAAGTAAAAAAGAAATTACAAGAGAGGGAAACAACATTAGAAAATACACTTATATACTAAGACACACACACACAAATAGTTCACATATAAACACCTCACACAAACAAAAAACTTTCTATCAGCCTCCAGCACACACATGAATACACAACTTATTTACTAACCCAATAACTAAAATGAGTTCAATGGTGTTAGGAATTCAAGAAATGTGCATACAAACAGTAGGCACGCTGCTTCAAGTGAATTAAATTAGGGCCGCGGTGTAGCTCACTGGGAGAATATCTGCCTAGCATGTGCAAGACCCTAGGTTCAATACTTAGCACCATAAAAAAAATTAACAAGAACAAATATTAAGCCCAATTATTAAGCCCAATTTTGGCAGAGAGATAATTAAATTGCCTCAATTCTTGTAGAAGAAAATGTGACTAATGGTACCAAGGGTAATTAAGACTATAATAACGAGAACAATAACACACATAAATAACAAATATAAATAAGATCACAAAAATGTCTGTAATTAATTCAAAAGAAGAAAAAAGAGTTTGCTTGTTTGGGCTTGGTTTTTCTCTGTTATAGGTGGTGAGTATAGGAGCATTCATTATATTTAAAAAAAATAGAAAGGACCTAATATCCACTGATGGAAAAAGGAACAGCAATAAAGGTATATTAAACTGTGGGCTATTATGGGATCATCACAGCCATGCAGGAGCAAGAAAGAACATTTACCAAATAATGTGAAGGGAAAAGAGCAGAAAAAATTGAACATCCATAATGACTACAACCATGTAAAAAGCCCTATACATTTAAATAAAGATGGGATGAGGATGAGAAGAGATGGAAATAATTTGAGTATTTTAGCACAAGTTTATAACTCAAATTTGTAAACACCTTTTCAGGATGAGGAGACACACAGAATGATTATACCACTTAAAATCTGGCCTCTAAGAACCATTAAAGCAGTTTACACGGTTCACACGTGAAAGCCTGAATTATGACCTTACATAGCAATAAATGCCAAAGTGCACCCAGCCAACAGATCCCAAGGAAGGAGCTCTAGAATTATCTACAGATAAACAGCCGTTAGCACACTGCACAGACAGACTTGGCTAGGGAGCTCACAGCTGCAAGTACACCATCCAAAAATATCCTACACAGAGGTACTAGCCAGACTTCCTGAAAGTGACATGGGTCTTCCAGATAACCTGGAAAGATGGCTGAGCTTTCTAAAGCATAATGTACTTACTCAGAAAAAAATCTTCCCATCCTCAGCACCAAGAGGTTATGAAAGCTTCTTTGGAAGAAGCTGATTTTCAACAGAAGGCACTGGGTTAAAGACATTTGTGCCTTTACTTCAAGAAGTCAGCAGGTTTCTCAAAATCATTTTTCTGAAGAGATGTGTGTTTACAAGAAGGGTCAATATTAATTGAATGGAGTGAACTATTATCTCAAGTCACCAGAAAGCAAGAAATGTACATTTTGTTTTCAGGGAAACAGAAATAGGAGCTTCTATTATCGTACCATAAACACATGAGCACAAGGACATGGCCTTATTTTTTATATATCTTTCCACAGTCTAACAGATGGGCGAGTGTGAGGGAGTGGCTGGCTGAATACCTGGATGGAGGGATGGATGAATGGATGGATGGACCAGTGAATGGATCTAGTGGGCAGGTGGATGGATGGATGGAAGGATGGACAGATGGATGGATGGATAGACGGACAGACGGGCCAACAGATGGATGGATGGAGGGAGGGATGGGTGGATGGAGGGAGGGATGGATAGGTGGGTGGATGGAAGGAAGGATGATTGTGTTTTCCAATACACAAGGATCTACTCTAACCACTTATCCATACCCATAGGTTTTTAAAATTATAACAGTAGGAATAGTGGTGTTCTGAACACAGTCTAACCAAGAGAAAACCAAAGGTTTGAAAGTTATCCCATGAACAATAAATGGATCATTTCTGAAATCAGATCTTTTGCTTCATAAATTAGACTTAAACCTTTTAGCCACTTAATTAGAGTGCAAGCAGAATAGTGAAGTGCTTAACTGAGTCACTCTGGACAAGAGCAAAGGTGACCCTGAGCCAAAGCCAGCTCATATATTGAGGGACCTTCATACTTCGTTTAGACCAGATTGGGGAGTAAGAAGAAATAGGGAAAAAAAAAAAAAAAGGAAACAGACTTTCTGGATGAAATGCAGATACTACAATTCCTTTTATACTGAATTTTTTAGCCATACCCCTGCAGGGACCAAGGCTAGAGTGGTTTGACTTGAAATCTTAGGTACCTATCTTCCCAAGCTGTGTGAGCTAGAGTCTGGTTAGTCATGAGGTTCTTCTTTCTTAGAGTTCTGTGTTAGTATCAGTCACTGACTGCTGGTGTCTGCTAGTTAGTCTGGAAACTGCTCATTAATTAGCAGTCACCAGAGAAAACTCTAGAAGTTTCAGGCTTTTGGCTTCATCTCAACCTCTCCAGTAGACTCAAGAACAACAGAGAACCCTGAATATAACAGATGAGGGAACAATCTTTCTGTTCTTGTAGCAATGTCCATAAACCCATCCTACCCATTCTGGTTAGTGACTGCTTTCAAAGGGAATAGCAGGAAATTACTTGTTGAGTTGAGAGTTACTATGTGCTTACTTTTCATTTAACACAAATCATATGCATTAGCAGTTGGAGTTTTCACCCTTATTTTTACAGATGCAGAGTAAGATTTATAATCAATTAAGCAATAGTCTCAAGGCCACACACTACTAGGTAGCATGACTTGGCTTTAAGCATAGATGTGTTGAGGGACCTAAGAACACCTGAAGGTTAACAATTCACCAGGAAGAGTCGCAGGACCCAGCTTCTAGTACTCATGGTATGATTTACGAAATTCATGGCTATGGTTCTGGAAAGGAGACAAAGCAAGACCTGCAAATGGTAAAGGCACATAGGCAAAGTCTAGAGGAAATCAAGGGCGGGCTAACAAGGGTCCCCTCCCAGCAGGCATTGTGACAACACATGAAAGCTGTTTTCCTTGAGGGGAGTTCACCACAGAGTTAGTACCCAGTACTTTCACTGAAGGCCAGTTGTAAGTGTCAAGAAACATTGGCTGATGGATACTATGAATTCATGGCTGGGATAACAAATCCCAGAACTAGACAATGTAGGTCCAAATCCAAGCTCACTTTGGGTGCATTATTTAAATACTTTAGGAGGCTTGCATCTATAAAATGGGTTTTTCACAGTACCCACCTGTTATGGTTCAGATTAGGTCTCAGTATGTTCTCCCAAGGGTCCTGTTGGAAACTTGGGCCCCAGAATGGCAGTGCTAAGAGGTGGTGGGATCACTAACAGGAGAGGCACTGTGGGAGTCACTACTGACCCTTGTCTTGAATCAGACTCTGGCTTCCTCTCTCACCACATGGTCTCTGCCTCTCACATGGTGATGGATGTAGTGAGCTACATCCTCTACCTCCATGACATCCTCTCATGGTGCATTCCCACTATAAAACCATCCACCATGCTGTGAAGCAGGCTGAGCTGAGACAAGACCAGTGCCATGCCCTTGAGCCTCCGGAACTGTGAGCTAATTAACCCTCTTTTCTTGAAAGCTAGCCTGCCTCAGGAGTTTCATTATAGTAATGGAAAAGAATGATATTCACCTCTCAGAGTTGGAACAAGGTAATATTTGTAACATTCTGAGCAGGTGCTAGACATGGCATGTATGTCAGTACATATACCTTCCCATTCATCCACTCAACCCCTGGCCAGAACTAAACTATATTTCTATACCACTAAAATATATTTCTGTACCACTTCATGTCCTGGGAACTGACGATAGGTGCAATGATAACAACACTGTCGTGTTTCAGGCACTGAAACATACAACCTTGACCCAGCTCTTGACCATCTTGTTCTTTAAGAACTTGCTCCAGCAGAGCCATATAAACCTAAGGCAGCACTGAAATGCTGGGGGCATCTAGTGCTCTACTGCGTGTCCCTTACCAAGGCAGCACTCTTTCATTCAAGGGACTAACTAAAATGATGGAGGAAACTGAAGTTTCTTTACATAATGAGTAAAGTTCAGGGCAGGATGGAAGAGACAAGATCATAGCTAAGAACCTAACTTTACAGATGAGAAATGAAAACGCAGAGGAACTGAATGACTTATCCAGGAACACGTGGACCCTCAGTGTCCATGTTGTCACCCACATCCACCCCATGTCCTCATCATCAAGCATCAACACCAGTGTCCAGTTCTGTCCCATCCAGGACAAATCTCTACATAAAGTTCTTTTCCCCAGATGCTAAATATCCCTTCTCCCGCCTCCAGTTCCAATACTATGTCTTCCTAGGAAGAGCATTATTTGACCATGACAATCCAAACTCTCTATTTTTAAAACATATTATATTAAATCAGTTCCTCCAGTGAAGCCTAACCAACACGCTGCTCAAAACTACTTCACAGATAGTTTGATTACTAAATAAGACAGTGGATATAAGAATGCTTTGTATCTCTAAACCCCACACTGTTGAAAAAAAAAAAAATTGTGCTTTTTGTCAATACAGCCCCAAGGACAGTAAAACATGACTTCTTTTTTAACTGCACATGGACTAACAACACATTATTTTATTATTCACTTGCTATTTTTGTAACTGATTTCTCAGCTTTCATTCTTTCCTCTTATAAAAGAAACAAACAAAAAAAGAAATCAATGAAATAAGAATGCTATTTTCTGACATAAATTCCATATTCAAACACAAACAGAATAACTGGCAGCATATGGGTCTGTTTTCTTAACCCTCCCCCCGCCAGGAAAATCAACCATATGGCAGGAAGAAGCTGACTGGGTGTTTCAAGAAATGTAGTCCAACCTGGTCTCCAGGTCCTGAAGGAGAAAAGACCCTGGCATTTGTAAAACCAGCAAAGATGTCATTGCCAACACTTTCTCCCAGGTTTTCCCACCAATTACATTATACCTGAAAAAGGCAATTGGGTATCATTGTAAAATCGATGCCTATAGACAATGAAAGCAGATGATGTTTAAAGACCAAGATACATTTTGTCAAAGACAGTGTACACATTCTTGTTAAATGTTAAGAGATGCCATTAATGCCTGAGAGGTTGATAACAGCAGAATAACAGCCTCTCCAGCCACCCTAGAAATAAAAACAATACCTCCAACTAGACTGTATCAGTCAAGAAGTATTCAAACCACAGGAAGAGATGGGCACGGCGGTGCTCGCCTATAATCCCAGCACTCTGGGAGGCTGAGGTCAGAGGGTCGAAAGTTCAAGCCCAGCCTAGGCAACATGGAGAGACCCCTTTCTAAAACTTAAAATAAAATTAACAGTAGTGAAAGGACTGGGGATGTAGCTCAGTGTGAAGTCCCTGAGTTCAATTCCTACTAGAAAAGAAGAAGGATAGAAGGCCAGGTCTCCATATCCATGACAATACCAAAAGTAAAAAATAATGACGACATCAGCTATAAAAAAAAGATAAACTCAAGGCTTTTAGAGGTAAATGGATGCAACTAGAGACACACTCATAAGTGAAATAAATCAGGCCCACATGTGTACACATCGTATTGTCTCCCTAGGGTAAGAAACTGAAAGAGTAAATAAAACCCAAAACGTACAACAGATAATATGAAAAGGAAAGAAATTGCTCAAAAGAAGGAACAACTGGGACGAGGGAAAGGAGAAAACGAAAGGAAGAAGGAAGGGAAAAAATATATATATGTATAAATGTACATAGAAGGATAGTTGGGATAACTGTACTGTTGAAATCTAATGGTTTACTGAAAGGAACAGTTAATGCCTAGTTTTTTTTTTTTCTTTTCAACCAATTTTGCATGCTTATACCTGGTAATCTGAACAACTAATTTGAAGACAACAATATGCAATATAGCAACCATTGGTGAATTCCTACTATCTTGTCTAGTGAAACTCTGTATCATTTCTAATGGTTTTTTTTGTTTTGTTTTTATTTTTTATTCTCTTTAATGGTTCGATCAATCTTGCATTCTTACGTCTGGTAATCTGAGCAACTTTGTTCAAGATAACAATATGTAGTATAACAACCACTGTTAATTCCCATCATTTTGTTCTGAAACCCTGTATCATTTGTATTGTTTTTGCTTTGTTTTGTTTTTGTCTATGTTGTTGGTATTTTGCTATTGTTCTTTTTTATTATTCTCTTTAAAATAAAATATACATAAATAAATAAAATTTTAAAATGTTGGCAAGGATGAGGAGCAACTGGAACACTCACATAACTGCTGACAAAACCACAAAATGGAACAATAATGTGTAAAACTAGCAACTTCTTTAAGATTTGAACACACACATAAATATTTGCTGTATGTTGGGGTTTAAAAAAAAAAACAAGATTCTAAAGAAAGACAAATGCAAAAACATGCTGGGGGGTACAAAATACACAAATGAAAGATTATACGTCACTGTGAAGTTCATTTGTGTGAAGTTCTAGAACAGTTTAATCTATGGCTAAAATGTGGGAAGAGGGCTTGTTTCTGGTGGATGTGGATGGTTGGCAAAAAAGGAATAGAATTGTTCCATATATTGGTGGAGTTGGGTTGCATAAATATACACATTCATCAAAATGGATCAAACTACACACCTAAGATCTACGGATTTCTGACATTTGTATCCAGCTGTGGAGAAGCCCTGCTCTGTCATCAGCTCCAAAGAAAGATCAATTCCACATCCCAATGTCAACTTTTTCACTTAAAAGAATGCCAGAAAAGAGTCCAGATCTACACTTTCCATCCAGCTTACAGGGCCAATCAGACTCTTGCAGACTAATTTTTAGTAGTAGGCTGTTCCAATTGCCCCCGCTTCCCCAATACAGAGAAACCACAGGCTGTCTTTCCCACAACTGGACAGACCTCTGTGTGGGACGGTTCTTCATTAATCTTTTTGGAGAGCTTAGCTGTGTTAAGACTGCAAAGCATCCAGGTAGCCACCACAAATTAGGTCAAACACACAGTTTACAACTTGCACTATGTACCTTTCCTTGGCCACCAAGTATTTTAAAAGGGTGCCACCTTTAACCTTTACTTTTTTTTTTAATTGAAAATGGTACTTTTCTATATACGATGAAACTCAAGTCAACTGAAATGTGTAATCTCAGATATCAATGTTATTGTATTTTAAAATCACACTATGGAAATATCACCTGCATTCTGTCTGTTGTCAGACTGACAGTACCCTTTTTTCTTTTAACTTGGAGCATTAAATAAAAAATAAAATGGAGGGCACTAGAGAAAAAGGTTCTATGGATTTCATTCTGTATACAAATGATTTCTCAACTTAAAAATTCAAAAATAATTTTTTTTAAGGGAACAGGAGGACAGAATCTCAGGTCTGAACCCTGACCTCCGCCTCCTCTCTCTGGACCCTGCTCATTCTTTGCTTCATATTTCACACTCAAGTTCAAGCCCCTGGTGTACAGATCCTTTCCTTCATGACGAGCTGCTCCTAAAGACCAAGCCTCAAGTCTCTTGAGATTCCTTGGAAGATATGGATGTTCCTTACTTGATTTACAGTCTGTTCAAACAGTCCCGCAAAATATATCATATATATATATACCGGGAATTGAACTCAGGACCTCGCACTTGCCAGGCAGGTGCTTGCACTGCTGAGCTATATATGCCTGGCCCCTGTCCAATGTATTTTTAAAAAAAATAAAATTCAGATCGTCTGGCAGAGGCAGAGGAGAGGCTGAGCCAACCCTTCTCCAACCTCCCACCTGGGACAGCCCCGGACCTCCTGAGAACAGCACCACAGCCTCTGTAATCACAAGGCCTTGCTTTCTCTGCACACAAACCGCCGCACCTGGCTCTCAGGGCTGAGGTTACTCCAGCCTTCCTCTCTCCGGCTACCCCTTCTCTTCAGAGGCTGAGACCAGCAGACCAGCAGGTCCTGCGGCCTCATCAGTCCCCTCAGGCACCTATACCTCGAAAGTGCCGCCCTAAAGCTTCTGCAAGAGAATAAATCCCAAGTGTACGACCTGGGGAAAGCTGCCTTCCAAGGAGTGGGAATGCTCAGCCCAACCTTCCCTTCTTTCTTGTTTAAAAAAAAATGTTTTATAATGCCTGTAATCCTAGCACCCTGGGAGGCTGAAGCAGAAAGATCACAAGTTGGAGTCCAGCCTGGGCAACTTAGGAAGGCCTTATATCAAAATAATAATGTTTAAAAGGCAAGGCTTAGCATTTATGGCCCAATGCAAAAGCCCTAGGTTCAATCCCCAGTACCAAACCAAAATAAACTCAAAAACACTTTCCTTATTGTCCCCTTCAAGAGCTGTAAGGCATAAATCAAAATATATGTGACTAATACAACAAGATGCCCCTCCCGCAAAGCTCCTCCCAGGCCTCCCCTGTCCCTATTTTTCATGGGACACAGCAGTGTCTGTCCGGGGACCCCAGGATGTGTCCAAAGTATCGCTGTGGATAGTCCAAGTTGTAAAGTGACTGGACCCTGACCTGGAAGCATCAGGCCTGGCCATGTTTCAAGACAGAACTGCACAGATGCACCCAGAGCAAGTCAGCAGTGACTGCCTCTGAGCACATGCTGTATTCTCTCTCTCAAGAATTCCACCGTGGAAGGTGGACTAAGCGGGGTGGCTAGTATTAGAAAACATTTTTATTTCCGTGGCTACTTATTTTTCCTTTGTTTGATTTTTTTGAGACAAGCTCTCACTATGTAGTTCAGGCTGGCCCTGAACTCACTTTGTAGCCCAGGCTGGCCTTAAACTCACAGCAATCCTCCTACCTCAGCCTCCTGAGGGCTGGGATTATACGTGTGTGCCACTACACCCAGCTTCCATGGCTACTTTGAAAACAAAACTCCTCAGCAAAATTCACAACGACGATATAAATAAACCAGACAGAAGACAGCATAACTCAGGAGAGAGTTTTACCCATCTCTATCCAGTTTCCCAGTCTTTATCCCAGCTCTTGTTCCTGAATTAACCATTTGAAGCTATCTAGTAAGACCTGGAGGTAGCTTCACATTTTTGCCCTGAGATTTAAGCTTTGCTTTTTAATACAAAATTCAGAGAAAACAAGAAAGAGGAACTGGCAGGTCAAAGTAGGGAAGGCTCTCTGCCTATTTTTACCTTTGGGAAGAAAAGGAGAAAATATGAAAAACACAAGCTCTGTCCCCAGAGAGTGAGTCTCCGGTTGCAGCAAGCACAGCCCTCCTCACCTTAGGGAAAATACTTACCCTCCTAGGACAGTGAGTCTTGACACACAAGGCCAGGTAGCTATTTGTTGGTTCAGGCCCAAATCTCACTTCCACTGTGCTGCTGTCTAGAGAAGTGACACCGACCAGCTCCTCTGTGAGGGAGGTAAGTCTGGAGTTTCTATGAGATTCCGCCCATCATGCTTCCTTGCATTATCTCCTAAGTGGCCAGCACATCAAGGGTGATGCCAAATGGAAAGCGAAATTTGGCTGGCATATGGGGCTTCAGGTCAAGTTTCAAGAAGCTCCCCCACCTCTAGGTCCAAACATCCGATGTGTAAGGTATTACACCCTCCAGCTAGGACACGAAGGCCACGAGCAGCCATAGGAGAAGAGTAAAAACAGCAAAATAGCAGAGTGTGGTGGTGCACGCCCGGAATCCCAGCACTCTGGAGGGCTGAGGTGGGAGGACTGCAAGTTCAAATCCCACCTGGACAACTCATCAAGACCCTGCCTCAAAATAAAAAAATTTTTAAAGGGCTGGATATGTAGCTCTATGTGAAGGCCCTGGGTTCAATGCCCAGTACCACAAACAAAAACAAAAAACAGTAGCAGAGTTGGACTGTCCCAGGATCCAGGCCCTCAGTTAATTTAGGGCTGCAGCAAGGGTGGGAGGAAGCAGAGACTTCACACTCTTAGGCACAACTCTGTCACGTGCAGTGATCTGGACCACCATGCACTCAGCCCCACATTGGCCCTAAATTCCCATAGAACAGACAAGAGTTCCCTCCTCTTGGAGAGGAGGGAGGGGGAAGGGAGAATGCAGAATGTTAGTCAGCTGTCCGTTACTGTAACAAATGACTGAGATAATCACTTTAAAAACAGGAAAGGTTTATTTAGCTTCCCAGTTTTGGAGGTTTCAATACAGGATCAGTTGGCCACATTGCTTTTTGGCCTGTGAAAAGGCAGCATATTATTGCAGCAGCGTGCAACCAAAGTGCTCACTTCACAACTAAGATGCTAAAAAAAAAAAAAAAATGCTGAGGAAGGCGCAGGGCCCTGGTTCCCAGCCCTTCCCAACAGTGTCAAAATGGGGCCATGCCTTTAATACTCATGCCTTCGATAAACATTCCAGATTCAAACTGTAGTACAAAAGGATGTAATTTTAGCTTCTGCTTTAAAATAACAAGAGGAAATTATCCTGAAAATATAAATTTAAGGATTTAAGAATCCATCCAAAAGTAGAATTCTCTCTGTTCAAAACTGGGATTGTGTGCAATTGCTTTAATGGAATACCGTGCTATCTTGGGAGAACGAAAACAGAGTAATTTCTATATAATACAGAGACGATGATCACCGTTATTTACTGTATCTCTGTTGATTCCAAGAACACACAGTCGCTGCTGTGAAAGGAGTCGTCCTAACACCTCACTAACCTTTCTTGATGGTTTATTCGGGATCGAGCTCAGGCTTCACATACTGGCTCTCTGAACTTCACAAGAACCCGATGACTGACAGCTATTGTTAGCCCCATTTTGCAGATAAGAAGCTGAGCTGTGAGAAGCAGGTAATTCTGCACATCTCCGGTCTCATAGCCCATGGGGCAGGCTGGGTCTAATTCCAGAATCCTCAGATCTTGCCCAAACGCCCTTCAGCATTTCCCAGACTATTTTTAGGCTGTTGTAAAATGGTTAATTTGGAACTCAGCTAATGCCAAAGTGATTACTTTGGTGTAAGGTCAGATGAGTTTTTTATAAACTTTGACATTCAGCAAAGCTAACACAGGGAAAAACATGTGTGGCCCAGCTGAAGTTACCAGCTGTTGTGCATCTTGAGAGAGGGGACAGAAGTTTGCCAGACACCCAGGGGCTGGCAACATGAGTCTCTAACTCCACAGAGCTGATCCCAAGAGGAAAAGGCTCTTAGATGCCCACGATGAACAGGGAAGATTCATTTGAAGGCAAATGAGTAACAGCGAAGACAACGGCCGGCAGGTGGCTGGTCTGATGATAAGCTCTCTACAAAGGTCTGCAGAACTGAGCTGGGAAAGCCTGTGTAATCCGGCCCCAGCTTCCAAGAGAACAGAGATCAAATCATCTAGCAGTGAGAGGATACAGGTTACTTTATCACCATGACACTGCGTATTAGTTTGCTAGGGTTGCCAAAACAAAGCACTGAGTGGCTTAAACAACAGAAATTGATTTTCTCACACTTCGGAAGGCTACAAGTCCGAGATAAAGGTGTGAGTGGCGTTGGCGCCTGCTGAGGCTTCTTTCCTGGGCTTTTAGGTGACTGTCCTCTCCCTGTGTCCTCACAGGGCTGGCCTTCTGTGCTTGTCTGTGTCCTAATCTCCTCTTCTGACAAGAGCACCAGCATTTTAACTTCATTATGTCTTTAAAGGCCTTATCTCCAAATATGGTCATACTCTGAGGCCCTGGAGGTTCGGATTTCAACACAGAATTTTAGGGGGACACAGTTCATCTGTAAGGCAGTGTATTGTTATTCTTAGTGCAGATGGGGGTTGTGGTTACCTCACTCGACAGAATGGGTGGAACAATGACCAGCAGGGGTGTGCATGTCCCTCAAGTGCTCAGGTAGTTTCTTGAGGAAAGACAAAGGCGGGGAGGTTACTGTCATCTTCTCAGGCACAGCTTCTGCCTGGAACTGACACTAAACTGGAAAAGCTGCACCCGTTCCCTCTGCACATCTGGGGCATAACATCGTAAAAGAATCATGACATTCCACAATGGCCAGCCAGCCCTGTGGCTCAGCAGCATAAACTGCACATGGTTTGTTCTAACAAATACTTATCCACCCCATCCAAGGGCCCAGCTCACGAAGCCTGACAATATTAAGCGGTTCATTAACAGAACAACATTCCCGTCTTGGAGTCTAAACAGCAACTCGAGGAGACCCCTGACAAATTGGCAGGATGACCAGGATGGGCTGCCCAGTGATACAGAAGCCATGATTGGGCAGTGAGCTCACAAGCGTAATGTAATTCCAGGGGAGACCTCCCCAGTCTGTCACCTGCGGGCACCCGCCAGCGCTGCCCTCCCCAGGACCCGGGATCAGCTGTAAGAGTTGGAAAACCTCCACGTTTGCTCTCAAAGAATTGGTGGCAGAACATGCAGAGCTCTCAAAATGTTACCCGAGAGGCTCCCGAAACAGAGCTCTGAGCTCTGGAGTTTAAGTGAGTAATAAAGCAGATTTCCTACAAATGTTAAGTCATGATTAATGATCCCAGCAATGCCGCTCTGATTGTTGGCACCGGGAGACAAGACTGGGAACAAGGACAGTCCTCTCCAGCCAGCTCTGCAGCAGAAGGGCAGGCAGCAGAGCTCCCACTTTGTACAGTTAGTTCTCAGCTCACCGTGCAGCCCAGAGCAAGCAACAACACAGTAACCTGGAAGTGTCTGCTGCGCGTCACAGTGCAGACTTGGTGGTGTGCTCCTCACCTGTTGGATCCGACACCCAAGTGGGGCCCTCCAGGTGGTTCTGATGCACGTTCCAGTAAAGGGCCTGTTGATTTAGTGATTCAAAGGCCAGCATCAACCCCCACCCTAATGACTGCAATTCATTTTAATGACACTTAGTAAGCCCTGACAGTCCAGCTCATAGTGCTGTAACAAAATACTCAAGGCTGACCACTTTATAAAGACAAGAGGATTTTTCTTATTTTGTTTTTTAGTTCACAGATTTGGAGGCTGAAGTCCAACATCAAGTGGTCCCACAAGTTTAGCCTCCGGCAAAGGCATCTGGCTGTGTTCTCAGGTGCAAGTTTCACACGGCAGGAGTATGTGCAAAGGGGAGGGGCAGATCACACACAGGCAAGAGAGCAGGTAGGGAGCAGGCTTGCTTTTCACAACAACCCACTCTCTTGGAAGCCGATCCACTTCTCCAAACCCTAAGCACCCTGTGAAACCAGCACTGACCCCTTCACAAGGGTGGACATGACCGAGGCTAGGCCCCACCTCTTAAAGTCTCTACCACTGCCCAACAACATACACTGGGGGCCGAGCTTCCACACATGGGATTCTGGGGACAAAGCACATCGAAACCACAACAAACACCAGGTGTCAAGGTCAGTGAAGGTCCCAGGGGTTAAGAATGACCAAAGAGGAACCCCTTCCCCCTTCCTTCTCTTTCTCTTACATCCAGACTCCTACTTCCTCTCAATCCTACTGAAAGGAGCATCTATTTCTTTTCCATATCCACAACCACCATGCTCATCACACTGCACCCAGCTTACCGCACCTCCATTCCAAGCTGAGCTCCTCCACCTGCCCGTCATCGTTCATGTACCCCTCCATCCAAACAGCTCTTCTCCAAACCCATGGTCTCCCAATTCACTACCCTGAACTTACTTGCCCCTGATCTAGGCAGTTTTCCCTCTACAAATGAAAGAAAATGGAACTCCTGAGGGCAAAGGCCACGATGTATGCATCTCCCCGGTGTGCAGCGGTGGAAGGAAATACGGCACGTGTCAGGAGAAGGGCAAGCCACGTAACACATCCAGCCCATTCTGCACCTCTACATTCACGGGGCATTATGAGGATCACAGAGAGATACTGCAGTTGAACACGGACTAAAAGGTAAAGCAGATAGATGTGACAGCGCTGTATTTCACATCATTCATCGTCATGTGACTTGTTAATCACACTCAACAACTCACTGTTACCTCGACTGCAGTTAGGGTTTCAAGGTGTGAACCATGTATTAAAACTGATCCAGTTGTACAGTTTAAATATGTACTGTTTAGACATGTGGGTTAATCAGTGGAACAGGACAGCAGATGCAGAACCAACCCAGGCACATTCAACTGTTTGATTTTTGACAAAGGGGCTCAAAAACACACACTGGAGGAAACACAGCCTCTTTAATAAAGGGTGCTGGGAAAACTGCTATGCACATGCAGAAGACTGAATCTAGACTTGTATCTCTCATCACACACTAATCTAAAATCAAAATGGATTAAAGATCTAAATGTTAAAACAGAAACAACCTGCTGGAAGATAAAATAGATAGAACTCTGGAAGTCATAGGTATAGACAAGGACTTTCTGTACAGAACTCCAGCTGCACAGGAAAGGGCACCAAGAATCAACAAATGGAAGCATATCAAATTAAAACATTTCTGCACAACTAAAAATATAACCTTCAGAATGGAAAAAAAGCCGGGCATGGTGGCACAGGTACATGCTTGTAATCCCAGCACTCAGGAGGCTGAGCCAGGAGGATCGTTGTGAGTTCAAGGCCAGCCTAGGCTACAAAGTGAGTTCAAGGCCAGCCTGAACTGCATAGCAAGACCCTGTCTTAGAAAGATTAAAAAAGAAAAAAAAAAACGGAAAAAATTGCCCACTATTCCTCAGACAGAAGACTAATATCTAGAATATGTAAAGAACTAAAAATATTAAACCCTCCAAAACAAAAGACCCAATCAAAACATCGCAACCAAGATGAACAGATACTTCTTACAAGAAGAAATACAAATGACCAATAAATACAGGAAGAAATGTTCAACATCATTGCCCTTTAGACAAAAGCAAATGAAAACCACACTGAGATTCCATCTTACTGAAAGAATGGCTATCCTCAAGAAATCAAATAGCAAATGCTGACCAGGCTGTTGGGAAAAAGGAACCCTTCTGCACTATTAATGGGAATGGAAACTAGTATAACCACTATGGAAATCAGCATAGAGATTCCTCAAAAAAAAACTAAATCTAGAAATTCCATTTGACCCAGCTATTTCCCTTCTTGGTATCTTCCCCAAAGGGTTAAAGATATCATATTACAGTGATCCACGCACACTTAAGTTTATAGCAGCACAATTCATAATAGCTAAATCTTGGAAGCAGCCTATGTGTCCATCAGCAGATGAATGGATAAAGAAAGTGTAGTATTTACACACAATGGAATGCTACTCTGCCACAGGAAGCGTAAATTTGGGTCATCTGAAGGAAAATGGATGCACCTTGAGACTGTAATGTTAAGTGAAATAAATGAGACAGTCAAGCTTAAATATTGCA
This sequence comes from Chinchilla lanigera, assembly GCF_000276665.1. Taxonomy (NCBI): domain Eukaryota; kingdom Metazoa; phylum Chordata; class Mammalia; order Rodentia; family Chinchillidae; genus Chinchilla; species Chinchilla lanigera. The sequence continues at coordinate 10,035,021 of NW_004955456.1, forward strand.
GGGTTTCTCTTCTTCTCTTTCTCTTTCTCTTCTGAGAAACCCAGAATATAAATAAAGAGCAAAATAAAAGACAGCTAATAGACCGTAAGGAGACAGACCTTTCTCAGATGGGAGGGGGATCACAAGATGGGGGCTGAGAAGGAAGGGAAAGGGAATGAAAACAAATTAAGATGTGTTATGTAAGTGTATCGACTCCGCACGAGGGATTAAAAGATTATGTACGGCAAACATGTACTAATAAAACATAAAAACAAAAATAAAAATAAAAGTTTGTGGTTTTTTATATGTCAATTATATCTCAATAAACCTATTTTTAAACCCCCAAAATCTCACTGCTGAGTTGCTTCCAGTAGCTGATACAGATTAACCATCTTGTAGGAGACAACGATCAAATGAGAGCAAAATTCTAAAAAGCACAAAGGGGACACATTTAAAGGTTCTGAAAAGTAACTGTATTAGGTAGAAACTAGGAGACGCATGCTCCGTAGACAACCTCAGCAGGTGAGATTTACGAATGCGCAGCAGTAGCCTTCTGCCTAAGGACACTTCCCAATACAAACCACTGAGGGACAGCAGAACTGGCTGGAGTTAGATGTAAAAACAGGCTGAAAAGATACTCAGACAGTTAAGCATTAAACTACCGGAAGCAATAATATGGATGGGAAGGAAGCAACTGCATAACGTAAACCCATAAAATCTGTGTATAAAATTCAACTAAACTACCCACAGCAGCAGCTGGAAGCAGACTAACTGCTGCCTGGCTAGCACAAGGGACCATGTTTAGAGTTTCAGTCCAGCCAAGTTATCTGTCTACTGGAATAAATATCCTGTTGAAAGAAAGGAATATAACAAAATCCAGTCTCCACAACATAGTCAATAATTGTTCAAAAATCACGAGACCTGGAAAAAATAGGAAATGATAACCCATACTTGAGAAAAAAAAATCATTTAAAGAAAATCAACCCAGCTGGGCATGGTGGCACATGCCTGTAATCCCAGCACTCAGGAGGCTAAAGAAATCTAGATGTGAGAAGTACATTAACTTTTTTTTTTTTTTTGGTACGGGGAATCGAACTCATGACCTCAGGCCAGACAAGCACTTATGCCGCTGAGTTACATCCCCGGCCCAGAAGTACATTAACTTGGATGAGACAAGACTTAATTTGAGTAAGAATAAATGTGTATTTTCTATCAAATTTTAATATTGATTTAAAAGTGATATGACTCCAAAACATTCAAAAGTTTTTATCTAAATAAAAATGTTCACAATCTATAGATTATATTCTTCATATTATATTCACTACTGGGCACCTATAAACTGTAACCTATAGTCTAGGTTCAAGTGGGTGGCTTGACTACAGCTTCTTTATTAAAAGCAAAAAGTATCTTCATACACACAGGCTGAAACAATGAAATTATTTTAATAATTAGAATACATACAAGAAAATAACCTCACACAAGCTATATGCAAGCTGATATAGACAAGTCATTGGTATAATTCTTTTACTAGGGATTCAACCCAAGGTCTCCACACTGAGCTACATCTCCAGTCCTTTTTGGGTTTTGTTTTCTTTTGTTTTGTTTTTTGAGACAGTGTCTCCCTAAATGACCCAGGATGAGTTCCAACTTGCAGTGCTCCTGCCTCAGCCTCCCAGACCAACAGAACTATAGGTATGTACCACCAAGGCAGGCTGTAAAATTTATTTTTAATAGGAAAGTATGAGTATTTAAATTTGGAGGGCTCTAATTTTTTGAGTTCTTTACATATTTTAGATATTAGTCCTTTGTCTGAGGAGTCCAAAATTGGGCATCTGAAATGAATAGACACTTCTCAGATGAAGAAGTGCAAACAGCAAATAAATACACGAAAAAAATGTTCAACTTCACTGGTCATTCAAGAAATGAAAATTAATACAATACTGAAATTCCACCTCAGAGGTACTGGTCAAGGACATTTGGCTCCACTTTCTTCTGTAGGGAGCAGAAGGTGTGGACAGGAACTAGCCCTCTTGATGCTGAGCTTGGTCCTATCCCCAAAATACCTCATTATATGTAAGCAAATATTATGAAATCTGGAGATACCTCATTATATGTAAGCAAATATAAAATCTGGAGAAAAAATCCAAAATCCAAACCACTCTGGATCCAAAACACTTCAGACAAGGGAAATTAAATCATACTAGGATATTTCAAAGTCACCCCAAACTGCTTCTCTTTGTAATTGGGTTATCACATTTATTTAGAAATCCTGAGTTTGGGTGTTTGCGGTACTAGGAGTTGAACCCAAGGCCTTCCCATTGAGCTACATCCCTAGCCAGATAGGTAGGTAGGTAGATAGGTAGGTAGGTAGATAGATAGATAGATAGATAGATAGATAGATAGATAGATAGATAGATAGACAGACAGATAGATAGATATAGATGAATAGATAGCTAGATAGATAGAGATACAGATAGGGAGAGAGAGAGAGAGAGATACAGACAAAGATATATAGTTTTTTTTTTTTTTAAAACAGTATCTCACTACATTGCTAAATTGCCCAGGCTGGGCTTGAATTTGTAATCTTCCTGCCTTCAAAATGCTGGGATTAGAGCCATGGACCACCACACCCAGGGGCACTTTTATTTAGTGAAAATCAACTAAGCTACAATCATGTGTGAAGCACTGTGGAAACTGGGGACACACTGACAGTCTTGTACTCTAGTACCTGTCACTTTTGAAGGTAGGTGTCCAGCGCTGATGGGCACCCCTGATGGCAGCTACCCATCTTGGGGGACCGCTGGACATCTCAGATCAAACTAGAGACAGAAAAGGATTCTTTCAGGGCTCTCAGCACCCGGCCCGGCTAGCGTCATCCACAGCTCTGGTGCCCACCATATCTTCCCCTCCAATTTCAGTTCTTTATCCTCTTCCTGTACTCTTCCTATATCTCATTTTCATTTCTCTTATGTGCTTTGTCCCCATTTACCACTCAATCCCCCTCCACAAATAACCTCCACAGTTGAAAAGAATCAAGAAAATGGGACAAGTGGGCAGGGTAGGGGGTGGGGGGATGTATACTTTCTGGAAAGCAAATCAAAACCAAATCGAAAAGCAAAACTGGTCAAGGAAAACACTCTAGAAATAATTCACTCAAATTGTTCCAGCTGTAAAATTCACATACCCTGACATGCTTCACAACATCACCTGTCCCTTTACCAACCTAATCACAAAAACGAGTCTAAGAAAAACCATCATTAAACCCAGGAGCAATGCTAGGACTGATTTACAACCTATGCAGCTGCATTTTCATATTCAGTCACAGCGCTGGTTATTTCTAATATAGTTACGAGTAATTCCGAGTTGTCATTGGCAACATCCCAGAATCTTTTTCAAATAAAGCAAAAGTAAATAGCACCAAAACTTCAGAATCAAAACAGAGAGAGAAAAAAGAACCTTTGGCACTACACTGCAAATTCTACTACAGTGGGATGCACGTTTCCAAATTGTTCAAATAGATTAAAAACCCAGTCTGCATTTATTTTACATTTTACAACCTGTGATAGCTACAAGCACACATCACAGAGACCTGAGCAAGGAATACTGCGGTCATAATGAGCAAATCCACTTCCACAAATTGTAACTTGCAAGCAAATGCAAATCAAAAGTTTCTAATGAGAATATTTCTAATGAGACTTAAATTTCTCTTTCTAAAATAACTACTCATAGAGATACTCCTTCTCTGAAATCTTCTTTTGGGCTGTTCTTCCCTTAAAATCACCAGGCACCATAAGGGCACAAAATTCCCCCAGAGACTTCCACTAATTACATATTTGGGCAATCTTATCCCTATGCCACATAGCAATAAAAATGAAAAGGGGAAAGAAGGAAGAACTAAATAGCACACAGTGTTTAAAATAGCTATAAAATTTAATGGTATTTTCTTAGTAAACTCTCATTTAAAAAACAAAATTTGGGACCACAGGGTCCCTGATCTATATCTCCTGAAATTTGTCATATACCTTGAAGTATGGGGGGGGGCGGTTTACACTCCCAATTGGCTATCCCTGTATCAATGTGAAAACCCCAAGCATATCCTCATGACCGTACACTAACACACACACACACTCTCAAGAACTCTAAATAAGATAAACTTTAAGTAAAGCTTTAACCTGTAAACAGAATTATGTCCACTCTTGATCTACGTTTTTTTGAGAGACGCAGGGAAAAGCAGCACCTTACACAGTCTTATGGAAATGAAAATTTTTATTCACTTTCCTTTATATATTCATTGCACAACATTTATGATAAGGGTAAAATGCAAGTACGACTCAGATGTAATAAGACTCAAGGGCAGTCCAGCGGGCTGAGAAACAACAAAGTTGAAAGGAGTTAAGTTATGATAAGGTTGGGACAAGCTGCTGTAATCCAAGTTAAAGGAAGGGGGCTCGAGATGGGCCGAACGTGTGCTCTTATAATAAAAAGTCAGACAGCCGTGCTGGGCCACCATCCCATCTGAAAGTACCCTACACTAGATAACAAACGATTAACGCAAAGTCCAAGTAGGTGACTTCCTCCTTCAACCAAGATAGAGGAACAGGAACCCAATTTTCTCTCCCACTGAAAACATCAAGCTGAAAGACAAATACACACAAGAACACTTTTGAAGACAGGGGGTATTAGGCAACCACACACAGTGATCCCCAAGAGATGGAAATCAACGAGGCAAGCTACTCCTTTGAGAGCGTTCCCAGATCACAGTGCAGGGAAAGAAACCCCCCAAAATCAGCAGTGTCCCTGAGTGGGACAGAGACATAGGAGGGAGCAGAGAGAAGAAAGCAGCTAGAATTCTATGACAGAGTAGCAGAGAGAAGAGAGAGACAGCACTCCAGAGATCTGCTCCGACTTCCAGAAGTCAGCTGTATACTGATCACTGCATGAGTGTGGAGAAATGACTAGACACTAAGAATCCCTCAAAAGGATTAGAGGTAACACACACAGGGCCAGGAACAGCATTCGTTGCCCCCAGCCACTGGGTACTGACACAAATCCTTCGAAGCCAAATGGTAGCCACTGATCAATTGGACTTTATCAAAACGTAAAACTTCTGCTCCTTGAAAAACAGAAAAATGAAAACATAAGCCACAGACAGTGAGAAAATATCTGTGAATCACATATCTGACAAGGTGCTTGTCTCTAAAATACATAAAGAACTCTCGAAATTCAATAACAGATAGAAAAACTAAAAATTTAAAAAAATAGGCAAAGATTCTGAGAAGAAACTTCACCAAGAAAAAAGATAACAAGTAATCACTCGGTGACTGAAATCATTAGTCCACAGGGACAGGGGCATTAAAGAGCAAAGAGAAACCAATACACGCATTAAAATGACAAAACTTCAAATGTGTAGACAAGAATTTGGAGGAATGGGGACATCTGTACACCACTAGTGGGACTATAATGGAGAAAGCAGGGTGGAATGTCTTTGAAAATTAATCGTGCACTTACTGTAGAATCTAGCCACTCCTAGGTATTATGTAAAGGCCTATGTCTTTGCAAAGATTTGTACGGAAATGTTCATAGCTTTATGTAGAATAACCAAAAAGTGGAAACAGGGCCAAGGAGATAGCTCAGCAGCACAGTGCCTGCCTGGCAAGCACAAAGTCTTGAGTTCGATTCCCGGTACAAAAAAAAAAAATGTAAACAACATACATGTCCATCAAAATGACAGTGGAGAG
>NW_004955456.1:10041112-10073765 GCF_000276665.1 Chinchilla lanigera
AATGAACTATTGATACATTGCAATTATGCTGAATGAAAGAAGTCAGACAAAAGAAGCATACATACTACCTTATTCCATTATGTAAAATTCTAGAAAACGTATTATTCCACTTATGTAAAATTCTGAGGGGGTTGGGGATTTAGCTCAGTGGCACAGCGCCTGCCTGGCAAGCGCAAGGTCATGAGTTCGATTCCCAGTCCTGGAAAAAAAAAATTCTGGAAAGATGTACACTGATCTATAGTGACAGAAGGCAGACCGGTATTTGCCTAAAGAGGGGTGCAGGGGACAAGAGTACAATATTATAAAGGAGCACAGAGAGACTCATGGCTGTGATGGACGTGTCTGTTATCTTGATTGTGGACGTGGTTTCATCGGGGCATGCACATGTCAGCATGTATCAAAGTGTACTCCGTAAATGTGTGCAGCTTATTAAGTGTCACCGCAATAGGCTGTTTTCAAAAAGAAAAAAGCAATACAAAACTTAGATTTCTGAACAAAGCTGATGGGAATTATCTCCATTTTGTCCACAAGGAAATTTAGTTATAAGTTGGCTATCCCTCCAAAAGTCCAAACTCCAAAATGCTCCAAAATCCAAAACTTTTAAAACTTAAAAGATTTTAGAGCATTTCCGGTTATGGATATTCCAACATAAAGTCTATGAAAATAGACTATGAAAGTAAAGTCTATGAAAATATTCTAAAATTAAAAAAAAAAAATCCCAAATCTGTCACAATCTGGTCCCAAGCATTTCGGATAAGGGACAGTCAACTTGGACTTGCCTAACCATGAAGACATGGCTCCACAGAGAATCTCCCTGCAGCTCCCTGCAGCTACTCTGCCCTCAGCACGAACATCCAAATGCAAAAGAAAAACTGACAAACATGCACAAGCACTTAATGACATCAGTATGACTCTGCAAAGGACAAGTCTTCAGAAGGAATCCAGTGAGCACCTTTCCAAATATTTATTTACCATATGGGAATGAGCCCATCTACAGAGACGCTCCCACTGCAAGAGGTGAGAAGAGTTTCAGGGGAACAGGAAGAGCGGCTTTCACTGACGCTGTCACATGCACGTCAAATCCAGAGGGGCTGCCACACCTAGTCAGAGAGGTTTGCTAGTCTCTTCTGGAGGGTCGCTCAGCTCACAGACCCAGACCTTTAAATGTCTAGGTCTAGCCGGGTCTAGATTCCTGGTTCAGGCTTGCAACTAAGAAATTAAACAGGCTTATTTCAACATGAACATCAAGCAAATTTTCTTTGCAATACCAAAGAACAGAGTGCCCTCTCTCTCTTTCTCTCTCTCTCTCTCTCTCTGTGTGTGTGTGTGTGTGTGTGTGTGTGTCTAGGGACTGAACCCAGAGCCTTCACACTGATCCTTAGCCCTTTTTTTAAAGTCAGAGTGCTACTAACTCACCCAAGGCTGGATCCTCTGATCTTGCAGTTCTCCTGCCTCAATCTCCCAGAGTGCTATGATTACAGGAAGATCATTGTACGAGTCAAAACTAAAACATGTATTTCAAATAAATGAGTAACAGTGCCAGAACCCGGCTCTCAGATTCCAAGCCTGGTGCTCACCTCCAACAGTTCAAGTGCTACTACCCCTGACACACGGCCAGCCCTGCCCTTTCCAATTCCTAAAAAGCCTTTTTGTTAAGGTTTCTGTTATTTAGAGCTTCGGTCCACCGATGTACATTATTTTTGAAATCTGTTCTTCTTTTAAATATTCATCTTCTTGAAGTAGGTCATGCTTTTTATGAGTCTCAGCTCCTCTTTGAACTGATTCCCTGTTCTTCCTCATCTTCCCTAATAGGAATGTGTAATGCATTCGAAGTATGAAATCCAATTCCAGTTAATTTTATTGATTCCTTTCACAGGCTCCTTATTTCTTATGCAAATCCATGTTTATTTCCAAAAGAGAAAACAAAACAGCCTTTTTGGAGAAAATGTTCTCAAAATCAGTGAAGAACCTCCACAATTTCATTCAATTATAAATGAGCTATATACAATATTTAAATCACCCACTGAAAATATGATAGACTTCAATCCGTTTAGAGCTCAGCAAATATCCTTAGATACCTAAATGTCTTCCTTAAAAGTGAAAAATGACAGGGGTGGTGATAAAATAAGAATCTCATCACAAGCACACACTCACACTTACCATGTTCCCAACTTGTTTAAAAATGGGTTTTCTGTCGTCTTTCACTGAGTTTCATGCTGAACACAAGATACACATTGCAAGCCCTATGTAAGTACACTTTCCAAATATTTCTGCTTTCCGCAAAAAGTCCTGTTAATATAGAAAAAGGATGAGCAGGTGCCTCTTTTCCCTGTGTAATTTATCACCACTCTTGGACTCGACAGGCAGACATGGGCAAAACTGTCTCCCAAGGTGGGACTAGGATATTCTGGAGTCTCTTCAGCTCTTCCCTGATCTCTGAAATGTCCTGCTCCAGGTCTACACTCACTGGTCCCAGACTACCCAGCTTTCTCCCTATCATCTGCAGCAGATGGTCTCCATAGTACATCTGAAATCTGTAAAAATAGCTACTAAAAAATAATGAGAGCAATGGATTCTACGTGCAAAGATGAGATTCTAAACGGATCCCAGAACCACAGACAGCAATTGCACCATTCCTTTTTTGGTTTGTGTGTTTTTGTACCAGGAATCGAACTCAGGACCTTGTGCTGGCCAGGTAGGCACTTGGTGCCACTGAGCTATATCCCCGGAACACCATCCCCTCTTGATTTGCATCCACTCTTTAGGCCTATCATTGAAAAAGATCATTTACTATCTGTCCTCTATCTGACAGGCCCCCAGAATTGGCATTTCTGAAAGAAGTCAGTTAATCATTAATAATTCAACATGTCAGTGGCAGCACATTCTCTCTTCATCATAAATAAATATCAAGAAATTACCTTCCCCATCTCCCCTAGGACTCCAACTAGAAAAAATACTTCCTAGGTTAGCTCTTTCCAAAAGAAATATGACTACAATGCTAAAAAAAAAAAAAAGCTGTTTGATAATAATCAGGAGAAGAGATTTTTAAGGTTGGTCAGTTTCATTTTTCAGATCTGTTTTCTTCTTCTTCATATCAGTCATCAAGAACATTTCACCAGTGATCGGATGACAAGAATATTTCATCCACCACGTCTTTCCTATCCCCTCTTCTCCAACAATCTCACTGGCAAAATCTCTTCCTTTCTTCCTCTTGAACCAAGCAAAATTCAGAACTGTACACTCCAGCTACTCGGCAACTCCACTGGGTTAGCTGATAAGCACCTTAAACTTGGTGTTTCCAAAGCTGAATGTTTCATCTCCCCCAAACCTGCCTCCCTGGGAAGCTTGCCCGCCTCAGTGAATGCCAACTCCATCCTCCCAATTGATCAGGTAAATAAAAAACCTAGGCCTCATTCTGAAACTGCTCCCTTACTCTCAACTTCATATCCGCCCAATCCACACATCTTGACAGTGCTATTTTCAAAACACATTCAGGATCTGACCGCTCTTCATCAGCTCCATTGCTACCAAACACATTCAGGCCACCATTTCCATCTTCCCTGGCCTGGATACCTGCAAGAGCCTCCTGAGTGCTTCTAGTCTAGCCAGCAGGGGGACTATTTCATAGCAAATGAACTGGAGCGTCTCTTTTCTCAAAGCTCAAACTTTCCCAAGGATCCCTGCATCACTCAGAGCAAAGCTTTAGAGCACCCATGTACACATGGTTCCCCCCGAGAAAGCCTTCTCCGGCAGCTGGTTCCGGCGGAGTTCTCTGTTCTCCTGGGAACAGTGGCCTGAAGATACCTCCACTGCGCTTACAGCGCCATGTGGGACACTCACCTGCGACCTTCACTCAGCTGTAAGTGTCTAGACGGCTCGTCCCCTTAAAGCACTCAGCATATCGTGGGTGCTCAATAAGTGTCCATGGACTGGGTGTCCATTTGTGGATGAGTAAATACAGGGCTTATTTCAAGAGTGGTGTCACGTAGTCACATAGGGCCCTATACTTCTAAGAGGGCCCAACACTTGGTATAATGCTGTACTTCTACCATGTTGAAGCTGTTTATAATCTAAATGCCCTGTCTTTTCACTTTTTGTTGAATCCTACAAACTATGCAGCCTGTTCTGGGTGGAGAGAGGGAGGAAGGGAATAAGGGATGGCTGGGCAGACGGATGGATGGATGGATGGATGGATGAATATATGAATGGATTTGTCTTATACACTATAGTAACAAACATCAGAATACATTCAGCTGAAAGATTCTGTCAAAGGAATTCCATAGTTGGCCAGTGTGTGTACATGTGTGTATACACATATACATATACACATACATATATACATACATATACACATGCACATATATATACATATACACATACACACATACACATACACCTACATATACATGTATAAGAAGGAGAAAATATCAAACAAAAATATTTGAAAATTTACCATCTATATATAGTATCTTTCCTTTAGGAATGTTACCGGCCTTTGAGAATTCTACTAAATTCTAGTCAGTGGAAGCTGTGAGCAAAAGGGGGAATAAAATAAGCATCTGTCAAGAGAAGAAGGAGGTGACAGAGGAGGAAAAGGAAGAGAAGGAAGAGGAGGAGGGAGAGGAGGAAAGAAGAGAAAAATGATGTGATCACATATTTACTTTCACATGTAAATGATGCAAGTACAGATATAACATTGAAGTGGAATAGACATCTCAGAAAATTACCCTTCATTCTGTATTTCACAACTGAGAGCACCCCACAGGAGAATCACAGTTCAGTGCGAAAGGCAGCATTATTCAACCAACGGGGCCAAAACAACTAAAATAAGTGGGAAAGATCATTTTCAAAACGTTAATTCCCAAGCTTAAGAAAAGTTACAAGATAAAAATTCAACTGAAGTTTTTATAAAAACTTAAGTAACCAAAACAAATCTGAGTATCTTTTGAGACAATTAAGAAAATCTTTTTAAACATATGAAAAGCTATGAGAGCTCCATATCTTTTCCCAAAAAATCCTTCACATTAAAAGGTTAAGCAATGAATTCAGAAAGCATCTTTATAATGAACACTGAAAAAAGCATATTCACAGCGAGCACCGAATACAAAAATCATTTCTTCACTGCACAAAAATGCATGCAAATCAACAATTGAATTAATCAGCAGGTAAACTGTTGTTAACAGACAAATCAGAACTTAAATTTTTACAAAAATGCAAATGAAAATACATAACATTTGGAAAAGTATTCAATCTCACTACCAATCAAGGAAATGAAAGAAGATGTGATTGTAATCTATCAAATTAGCAAGATTTTCAAAAATGTAATATCTGCTCATTGTGGAAGAAAGGAAGGTATCACAAAAGACTCTGTACATGCGTAGAGAAAGTATAAACCTAGCGGAAAGCAGTTTGACAAAATATGTCAAAAGCCCTTAAAAAGATTATACCTTTTGGCCTAATAATTCCAAGTGAGACTATTTCTGTCTAATATTGGACATTAAGCCCTCTCTACATAAAGATGTGTACCCTGACATTTTTAAAAATTCCAAGCAAACTCCTTATCTGCCTATAGCAAAATAGGAAAGTGACTTATGGGAAAACCATTAGACAAGAATGCATAACAACAAAAATTAATATTTATAAGGCATTTAATAATATAGGGAAGCAACTAAAAATGTAAGTGAACCCATGGTATACAAACGTTAATGTATGAGTACGGTCTTAAAAATGTAACAATGTTTTCAGGGGAAAAAAAGCATCATGCTATTATTTTAATGCTGTAGTATTCTAACAATTTTATTTTCACATTTTTAGTTCCCCATCGCCCAAATTTATCATGATGAACATGCTAACATAACACAATAGATGCTGTCTTCACTGACTCCGCACACAGACTGACACTCTCCGTGTCTGTTAAACACTGTGACAGCGGGTGCCCGGGGCACGCTGCAGGCTCCCGGCTGGCGCAGCGCCTCTCCACGGAGCGGGCCTGCCCACCTCCTCTGTCACCAGTGAGCTGTACACCTGCCAAGAGTTCCCTCGTTTCCCTCCAAACCTCTTCATGCCAGCTGTGCTTGGTCTTTATGTAATTCCATTAAATTACATAAATTGATGACATTACACAAAAAAAAGAAAGAGGGTAACTGCTTCAGTGAAAACCAAGGTGAATGGCTTGGAAAGACCAAAAAAGAAGAAGAAATGCTAGAAAAGGGAAGATATATAACTAGGCATGTGGGCAAGACCTCCATAAAAGGTCTGGAAATGTTCATAAAATGTAGACTGTTTTTGCACACACAGCGTCATGACTTTGCCCTCTCAAAGTCCAGGATACCAGGTCCAACAAGCCTCTCTTCGTCTGGAGAAACTCTGACATTTCATGTGCTTCCTAACATTGCCAGTTACTGGACACAACACCCTACACCCACTGCTTCAAGGAGAGGTGTATCTAGGCTCCCGGTTTGGGTCCTCAGTCGGCTCCAAGGTAGAGACAGCATAGTGGAAAGGCCTGAGCACAAGAAAACTGCTCATCTCATGGGAGTCAAGAAGCAGAAAAACAGGAGATGAGGACAAGAATGCACCCTTCAGGTCACACCCCAGGGGACCCAGCTACGACCAGCACACTCAGCCAGGAACTCATCCATGGATGAATCCACTGATGAGGACAGCACCCTCATGATCCATCACCTTCCACATGAGACTTTTGGGGTACATTTTAGATCTAAGCCACAATAAAAAGCCTTGGAGCTAAAGGATGAGAAGCATTTTAAGAGGCAGAGAACAAAAAACAGGCTAAGGGAACAGCATGAATAGGGAAGGGAATGGCATGATGCAAAGTAGAAGGGAACAGAGGCAGCAAAGACAAGGAAGAGGTAGAAATGATTCCAGAGTCAGCCCCCAGGTCCTAGGTGAGACGAGCGTAAGGGGAGCTTCACTAACAGGCAGCAGGACCAAGATGGAGGACTTGGGAGTTGACAGGAGTCACCTATGGCCGCCTACTGAGTGTGAGAAGTTGGACCAGCGGTGGTGCTGAACCTATGGCACACATGCTAACGCAGGCTGTTTATTATCATTGAAAGCTCGCAAAGGTTCACCATCACGGACTAGGGCATTGGCTTATCCATTCCTGAGTTTGTACTATAATAAACTGTTGCAGGAGACACCAGAGGAAAAGCAAGACTTAAATTTAAACAATTTAAAAATTGTACTCACAGAAAACAGGATGCAATATATTCAGCTAGATCCATCTCATCAAACAGAGCGACCCCAGATGGAGTGAGAGGAAGGCCTGCTGCAGGCACTATGAATCTCACAGAAGGTACAATAAGCCCCAAAGGGGGATGACAGTTACCTTGGCCACAAAACCAGGGGCCATAAAACACCTGCTGATTCAGAATCTGTGAGATGTTTGGAGACCTTCCCCACAAACAAACTCATCTCCTCTTCACAATGGCCTTAGTAAAACTCGGTATTGTTACACGTGCAGATACTGAAATCAGGGGTGGTATCTGTCTAGAAATCAAAGAAGAATGAAGACTTGAAAGCTTTGTCACAAGAAAACAACTACAAAGTACACCAGACCCCCTTATCCATGGGGATACCTTCCATGCCCCCCGGTGGATGCCTGAAACACAGAGAGTACCGAACTCCGAACACACCATCTCTTCCTTTACATGCCGTGTGAGAAAGCTTTGCCACACTGGTACCTTGCCTTGGGATGCTGTGCACCCTCATGCTTCCTCTGCATCACTACGCTTGTGCTTTGGGGTTATTACTCAGTTAATATTATTATTCACTTGAACACAAGCACCGTGATATTGAAACAGTCAACCAGGTAACGACTACTAAGACTTCTGAGATGGCTACCAAGTGACCAGCAGGGCAGTGCACTGAGAGGAGTCACATCCCATGCAGGACCGAACTGGAAGCCACAGGATTTCATCCTGCTGCTCGGAACAGCACACAATTTACAACCTTGGAGTTGTTTACTTCTGGTACTTTCTATCGTACTTTGGGACCTCAGGTGATCGAGGGGTAAGCAAAACCACTGCAAGAGAAATCCCTGATGAGGATGGAAGACTACTGTACTCCAAAACCCAGGCTCCAGCCATCTCAGAGGCTTGTCAGAAACACTCACTGAGCGTCTGCAAAGAAAAAGTCGAGTCCTACCTCATACAGGTTGAGAACCTCTTACCTAAAATGCCTGGGACCAAAAGTATTTCAGATGTTGAAAGATTTGCATAGAATTTATCCATTGAACATCGCCAATCCAAAAGCCCAACATGGGAAATGCCAACCACTCCAAAAGTTTAAGATTTCAGGACATTTTGCATTGGGGTTTTCAGGCGAAGGGTGCCCAACCTGTATCTTTAAAATGTAAACTCCAGGTTGAAGGACTTGAGAATTGTACTCCTATCCAAAGTTCCCCGAATACAAAGCTCAGGCGGGCGTGGGAAGCACTGGTCTACCGTATCCCCTATTCCTTAGAACATGTTAAAGTTATGCACACTGTGTGCGGGGGGGTGTCCAAGGTAAGAATAACTAAGAAATGTTAGTCGGGTGCAGCTGGCACATACCAGCAGTCACAGCAGTCTGGGAGGCTGCAGACGGGATGGCAAGTTGAGCCCAGCCTCAGCAACTTAGCAAGACCCTACCTCAAAATAAAAAATGGGTAGGGGTGGGAGTCAGTGTAAAGACAGGGGTTAATCCCCAATGTCACAAAAAGAAAGGGAAAACAAAGAAAGGATGGGAAAGGGAGAGAAGGGAGGGAAGGAGAGGAGAAGAAGGGAGGGTAGAGGAGGGAAAGAACGGAGAGGAGAGGAGATTTGAGGAATAGGGTACTCACACGTTTGCAGTATATACCATTTCTAGAAGCATCAAATTCTCCAGGTTCTATAAACAGTACAAAACCATGTGTCTCCTGTAGAAACAGGCTCTGTCCAATGTCTCTGCTAAAAGACCCGAACACTGTGATGCATGAACTTGGATAGTAGGATCCCTGAGACTGGACATGATGTTCAATGTTAACCAAGTGACCCCAGCAGGAGGCGGTCATCACACCGCCATTCAGGCCACCGGCCAGGAACTTGGCTAAAAGGCACCTGAAAGTCTCAGCCAACCAAATGCCAAGGCAAGAGCCAGGGTGTTATTCACAGTCCCCTGGTGGCAAGAAATTCCAGGACTTACCACAAATGTCATCATCCACTTTTACATCCATATAAAGTCTTTAGCCTGGTGCCTGGTACATTAAGCAAGTGCTCAATAAATGCTAGCTATTGTAATATTTATTACTGTTAGCACCGCTATCATGATTGGGAGTCTTCCATTCTTATACTTAGGACGAAAAAAACACCCTATTAAGCACAAGAATACTGTGTTATGTTCCCATGATTTACTGCTAAATAAAAAGTTAGTGACTTAAAACAGCAATTGCATTTATTTTGGTCATGAATGTGCACTTTGGCATGGTTTGGGAAGGGGTAGAGCTTGATTCTGGTTCACATGGTATCAGCCGGGGAGGCTGGAAGGATGGAAGTCGGCGTTATCTATAGGCTTATTAATTTACATGGCCAACGCCTGTGATGGGCAAACACAATCAGCTAGGAGTCAGGACTGCCAGAGCTCCTTGGGCATCTCTTTCTTTCTTCGTGGTCTCTCCAGCATGGCTTCCAGGCAGCCCAATTTCTTAGATGGTGGCTCTAGGATTCATGGTACACAATCCCAAAGACAGTGCAGGGCAGAAGTTCTATTACCCTTTGTGACCCAGCCTCAGAAGCCAGGAAACATCATTTCCACTGAATTCTCTTCACTAGAAGCAAGTCACTAAGGCCAGCACATAATCAACAGAAAAGGGATTAAGCTCCACGTTCAGATACGAAGAATGCGGAAGAATTTGCTGATAGGTTTTAAAGCCATCACGTCTAGGAAAATCATTTCCCATACTATTAGATCCAACTTTTCCATGCTGCCAAAAGACACAAATCTGGCCAATCCTCAGCAGTCACATTTACATGCAAATACACTCTTTGTATCTGTATCCTTGAATCTATCTCTCTGATCCATAAAATTATGGAACCTGAATACAATTAGGTCTTACCTGGATTTGACAAGGGAGAAAGCTGAGTCCTGGAAGGGCTAAGGGCTTTGGGGATTCTACCCTTTCATCTGACCTTGTCTTTATCATGTTTATAAGAGCAACTATTCCTGTATCATCTTTAATGTTCTTGCTTTGCCTTGTTTATGTTTGTGATGTTAGTATATTGCTATTGTTCCTTTTTTTCTTTTCTTTTACTACTCTCTTTCAAATAAAAAAAGTTTTAAAAAAAAGGTAAAAAAAAGAGTGACTATTGATTCCAACTTGGAATCACCATTATGTAATTCGCCTGAAGTCCAAGCTTGGCTCTGAAAAGCAGTCCAAAGGAAGTGTGAGATTCTACAGATGCTACAGTTTGCATCTTGAATGTTTGCTGAATGCCCATGTGCTGAACGCTTGGTCCCTAGTCTGTGGGACTAATGGAGGGGTGGTGAAATCCTTAGTAGCAGGAGCCTGGTAGAATGAAGTTAGGGAAAATCGACTAAAAATTATTGGGAAATCGACTTTGAAAGGGACTGTTATGGGTTAGATCTAAAATGTCCCCTCAGAAGTCTCATGTGTTCAGAGGTTGGGTTTTCAGAAGGTGATTAGATCCTGGTATATACTTATTAGTGGATTAGTCCATTGATGAGTTCATACTTGAATGTATTATGAGGTAGAGGGACCTGGTTCTAAAAGGCAGATCACTGGGTCACTGGGTGTACGCCTTTAAAGGCTCTCCCTCTATCTTTCTCTCTCTCTTCACCAGGCCATTCTGTCATCTCATTTTTGCCTCACAGTCAGCCAGCCATGGATTGAACCCTCTGAAACCACGAGTCAAACAAACCTCTCCTTTAATTTGTGGGTGTTAGGTATCTTGTCCCAAGAGTGAGAAAGCAAATAAAAGGATATTGTGACCTCCAATCCTGCTTCTCCCTCTCTTTTGCTTCCTGCCTACCATGAATTAAGCAGTTACCACAGTCACACGGATCCACCATAATGCACTGCCTCATCACAGGCCATGGACTGAACTCTTCAAATCTGTGAGCCAAAATGAACCTTTGCTCTTTTTAAGACAATTATCTCAGGTATTTAGTCTCAGTAACACAAAGCTAATACAGCTTTCATCTAACCCCAAAGCCCCTGTCTACTCCACGGTGTGAAACCCCTCATGGTGGTCAGGAGTGTAGTTGGCAGGAATAATGTCAGCTCTCTGCCCCCTGTCTAGAACTCAGTGCTGTCCAACTTTCTCTAGTAAAGGCTGGACTTTCAAGAGAATCACCCATGAATGTACACACTAAGGAAAATGTGAATCTTGCATCCTTTCTTGTGGGAATACAGATTGGGGCTGGATTAAGAAGTAATGATGCTAATGGATGAGGGTAGCAGGGCGTTAGCCATTCAGGGACTGCAGCTTTGCCAAGCTGAGACCTGCACAAGCAAGCTGAGGAAGAAGAAGTTAGAGAGGGCGATTCCTCCCCAAGGCTCTACACATCTATGGAGGAGTAGTAAAAGGAAAGATTTAATTCATACCGCTCATTATGACTACCATTTAGCTTCTGTTTCCTCCCCAGATGGCTTTGTGCAAGTAAACACAGTCCAAGGGTTCTTATATCTTCCTGAACATTCACCTTCAGCTAATAAAGGAAAAGAAAAAAGTCTTGAAAAGATATTTCATGAGATTTGTGTGTTTTAATAGTAATTTCAGTTCCTTTCTTCAAGTCTTCTGGAATCAGTTCAACTGCAGGAAGATGGGTGGGCAGGGAAAAAAGAATTGAAGTGGCTATTAGAACAACTTGGCAAATTAGCAAAGTTTTTAACATCATTAAAGAGCTCTTAAATATTCTTCCCCGAACTCCATTTTTATCTTGTGAATGCATTTTAGTAATTGCTCTAAAGGAAATTGTGGAACTTTGGCACAAACATAAATGTTTGCATGATTTAAAATGCAGTGGCAGCAAAGACCATGATTTTTTTTAATTGCTAATTCTTAAACTAACCTTTTCAGTTTGTCTTGTCTTGAAAAATGCCAATTCCTATCAGCAGAAGCAGCAATAAAGACAATGCATATATTATTTAGTTGTTTATAATTGCAAACAACTTAGCTATATTTCAATACTTCTCCCGGAGCTCCAACAAGGAGCATAAGTAGGAGATGATTATAATCATTCCATCATTTTGTAAATAGAACACTGGGATACTGAGAAACAAGACTGTTTTCTTAAAGGCAACAGAAGATCACATACAGAAGCTGGCCTATAAATAGGCAGCTTTCAATCCAACCACCTGACACTACCCTGCTTATTGTTAAAACTCAATCAGTATTTGCTGATCAAGTTAAAGACACAAATGAGGAGTAGACAGACTGACGTGTTGTTTAGGAAGACTAGTATCCCAGTCCCAGCTAACTGAGTTAGTCAGGTTAATCAACACTAGATGCTATAACAAATATGCTCCAAAATCTGAATAGCTTAACATAATGATCCAATGCCCAGAGACAGAAAGCGATAGCTGGAGGGGGGAAGTGAGAGGAACCAGTATTCTGCTCCAAGCGGTCATTCAGGGACAAAGGATCCTTCTATCTGGAAGGCTACCAAGTGGTGGACTCCAAGGCCAACAGTGAAAAAGCAAGGAGATGGCACGGAGGACCCCCCCAAGACATTTTGTGGGCCAGGCCTGGCAGTGGCAAACATCTTCCCTTCCACACACCTCCCACTGCCTAGAACCCAGTCACACAGCCCCACCTGAGCTCAGGGGCAGGTGATGACCAGCTCTCTGCCTCCTTCAAAAAGGAAATCCCTTGGTGAACATAGCTTTGTCTCTGCCCCCTCAGCATGGTTTTAGGTTGCCTAAGGTCAGTCTCTCTGATCCAGACTCTGACCTGCTCTAAAAGGCATCAAAAACCCACATGTGCCCTACCTTCCAGAGCTTCAAACTGAAATTCTCCACTGCACGCTCAAACCCAGGCCTGTGGCAAAAAAAAGCAGCCATGAGAAGAAGAAGCCAGAGGACTCACCTGCTGGACACAAGGGAGGTGCATCAGCCACCTGATGAGACTTCTCAGAAGCAGATGTCCACTGGTGATGCATGGTATCTGAAGCCCCAACCCTCTTCCCCGGTCTTGGCGGGATGGCGGGGCTCCTATTCAAGGCCTGGTATCCATTAAAAAAATAACAGATCCTGCCCAACTGAAGCCTGAATGACACCAGTAAGACGGCCCCATGATGCGGGGGAAGGCGCAGGGCAGAAGCCAAGGCACAGGGCTTGCCTGACGCCTGAGCTGCCCTACAAGGGGAAATTACCAACGCACACTTGTCATTTTGTTGTGCTAATTTCCCTGCAAACATAAGCAAAGCCTTTGAATGAACTTAATATCAATTTCATTTTCTCACATTTTGTTCTAATTACAGGCCGGATTTCAAGCTCACACAGCATAATTTACAGCCCTAGAACGAACAGCTTTACAACTTTACACACTAGTGACTCAGGCTGAGTGAAGGCAGGTTCCCGGCACCGTCCTGCCCCTGGTGGGCGGCTCACATCCTGCGTGGCTGGCAGCACCGTCCCCCGCTGCAGTCCCTGGACCAACTGCCAGCGGATCCACATGCGGCGTCCCACACCCAGATGCCAGCAAGCATCAGCTGCACAGCTCGCAGTGGAAGGCACAGTACCAGGTAGCACCTCTGGACTACGTGTTTATCAGTTTCAGCTTCCTCTTCTAAGCAAAATGGACATAAGAGTGTAACTGGGATTAATGTTGAATTAAGTGAATTGAAACACCTGATTAGGTATGTATTAGATGTTCAGTAAACATAGCTGTGTTTGGTGAACTAAAGATATGCATATACGTACATATATGGGATAGATACCATTTTTTCTATTTCACAAAATCTAAGAGGTTTTCAGTGGTAAGACGGGCCATTTTTATTAACCCATAAGGGGAAAAACTGTTGCCCATTAAACTATTAAAACTGATGGTAGAAAGGTGTGGCGGTGCATGCCTGCAATCTCAGCTCTTGGAAGGTGGAGGCAGGAGGATTACTGAAAGCCTGACACCAGCCTGAGCTATATAGTTAGTTCAGGGGCAGCCTGAACTGAACAGCAAGACCCTGTCTTAAAAACACAAAACAAAATGATGGTGACTTGAATCCCAGTATCAAAGATGACAAGATGTGCATCTTCCCGGCACAGTGGCACACAACCACAATCCCAGCACTCTGGAAGACCGAGGCAGGAGGATCCCAAGCTCAAGTCCAGCCTGGGGAGCTTAGTGACTTAGTGTGACCCAGTCTCAAAAAATACAGAAAAGGGATGAAGATGTAGCTCAGTATGAAGGTGCTGGGTTCCATCAATCCCCACTACTGGAAAGGGAGGAGACTGGGAAGGAGAGGGAAGAAGGAGGGAGGGAGAAAGGGAGGGAAAAGACATCTTAACCTTGATGAAATACAATAATATATGCTAGTTTGCACCTACAAAATCTCTTTAAATAAAATCTCAACTCACTAGAATGAGCAAGGATTAAATATTCTAAGATATTGAAATTCCAGCTAAGTGAGAGTAGACTGTCTTCTGTTGTGTTGTGTTGTGTTTTTGAGAAAGGGCTCACTATATAGTTCATGCTGGCCTTGAACTCACAGGGATTGTCCTGCCTCAGCCTCCCCAGTGTCCAGGCCAGTCTGGGTACATTCTGATACTCACTGAAGTGTACTGGGGATGGAGCAGGGATGGCAGGCACTGTGGATTTAGAATGCAGCTGCAGTTCCTTCCCTCCTGCTCTTTTGCAACAGCCATGCTTAATTACTTCCTTTACAAAACAATTATACTCTGATTAAACAACAGGAGCAAATGTGACTACTGGTGTACAGGACTTCCTACCTTATACAAAGATATAATGACTGGAGTTGCTGCAGTCACTTTGTAGCCATGAGGAAAAGACCAAGAGAAAGAGTGTGACATGAGCTATGACATCAGGATGTCAACCCATTGCTACCTACCACTTTTTCTCAGTTGGTTAGATGACAACAAATTACTTGCTGAAGAATTAAGCCCTCAACGACACAGAGAAAAGTAAAGCCCATTTGTTGCAATTTCTGGGTCAGACCACGTCAATAATTCATTATGATGCAGGGCAGAAATGAACAAGGGCCCAAAAACAAACCTGGAAGAAAGGACAATTCTGAGCAGACAGCAAGAAGGCTTTGGGGCATAAAGGACCTGTGAACTGGTCCTCGGAGATCACATGGGAGAAGAAGACAATCTTCATAATGGGAGCAGTTAAGGACCCTGAAGTCACACACTCATTTTACAGGGACTCACACCCTGGTTCTCGGAAACAGAGTCCACCTAGAATCTGATGCTCCTCACCCTGAGTTCGCGCCTCTCCCCACAGGAGGGACAGACGCCTCCAAGCACGAGGTTCCCTCAGTAAGCACGAAGCCCACAACCAGCCTCTGCGTTGCTGTGTCCGAGGCTGGGCTGGGAGAGGTCCCTCTGGAACCGGGCTCCTTATTAGCTGTCAGACCGCGCACGTGTGGCCACCTGTAATTACGGCAGCGGTTTATTACTCATGCATGGCAAGGCCGAGCCTCTGCAGTTAGCAGTGACAGGGTATTATTAAAAGGGAAAACTTCTCTCTCAGTGGCTAAGCCGATTGTCACCCACATGTCAGACCAGCCTAAATACCTGGGAGCAATAATCACTAAGGGAGAGGAAGGTCTTTCAACCATGCAGGCTCCGCATCTAATCTAAGTGCTCTGGAAGGAAGAGAGGGGGGGGGGAAGGGTGGAAGGAGATAATGTAGTAGGTTCCTTCTCATCAACCTACAGGCCACCGCTGAGCCAGCCCAGCCCACTTCCGCTGGGCTCAGGGAGGCCCAGGGAACAGGAAGCAGGTGCTGGATAGGCCGAGAACCCAGCTCTGACAAGCATGCATTGTGAGCAGTAATTCCTGCTTCAGTGGGACTGTCCTACTAGAGAAGAAGCTGACTGGGGTCCCTGGAGGTGACAAAACATAAGGCAGAGAGGTGAAGACCCAAGCCAGAAGGAGCCAGAGAAAGGGGCAGAGCAGGGCTGCACCTGAGGTTTAAGAGCCCCAGGGGCCCAGGAAGAATTGAGCTGCAGAGAGAACTCAGGTGGGCAGGTTCCGATGTTCCAAATGCAGCCGTACTGCGTGAGGACCCCTGGTTCTGGACGCCGCCAGGGAGAGAGCTGCGAAGCGAGGCACAAGTGGAATCAGGTTGAGGTTCAGGAGGCTGGAGGAGCCCAGTACGCTCACGCATGTCAGGACAGGGGGAAGAGCGTTGTGCGCCCCCTACCGCCCGCCCATCTGCAAGTTCCGTCTCCAAGAGTCCACCAATGCAAGATTGAAAATATTCAGGGAAAACAAAAAAAACTGCATCCACTATGAATGTGTACGATGGCTCTGGTGTTTTGTTTATAGCTCTGGTGGGAATGGAACCCAGGATGTCCTGCATGCTGGTTACGTGGTGCACCCACAGAGCTACACCCCCAGGACAGAGTTTTTCTGCTTATCATTCCCTACACAATGCAACGTCACAACTGTTCCCACAGCACTCACACTGGATTAGGTATTTTAAGTAAGGTGGAGTGCTTCACGGAGTATATGGGATGATGTATGTGAGTTCTAGGCAGAGACCATGCCATCCCTAGGTCTGGGCATCCCCGGGTGTCTGGAACATAAATCCCCCTGTGGAGACTGACAGACCACACTGGATTCTAACACATACCCCAGCCTCACACGGGGAGCCAGAGAGGATGTCCACTCAGACCCCACAGAGCTCTCTCCCTTCATGACTGCCCACGGCTACAGAATGAGGTCTGAGCCAGCCCAGGACCTAAGCCTGGTTTATTCGGCCACCACCTGGTCCTGCAAACAAGCACCAACCTTCCCAGGAGCTCCCCACATGCCACTGGACTCACAGCCCCACCCCATGCACTCTTTTTTTATTTTCTTTGTGCAGAACTGAGGGTTGAACCCAGGTCTTCACACTGAGCTACATACCTCTCCATCTCTTTCTCAATTTTTTTTTATTTTGAGACAGTATCTCACTAAGTCACTAAGTTGCCCAGGTAGGGCTTGAACTTGCGATCCTCCTGTCTCGGCCTTGCAGAGTGCTAAGATTATGGGCCTGCACCACCAGCCCTGGCTTCTCCCTATCCCCTCTTCTGCCTCTTTGCTGTTCTGGATGCAGTAATCCCCAGCCCAGGGCTGAGCACCCCTCAGGTGCTTCTCTGGTCTCTGACTCACTTCCACATCTCCTGCCACCTGGCTCCTCCTGCCCGTATGTCACAGTTTCTCCGTGCTTCTGCTTAAGTCCACACTTACTGGGTGCCAGCTCAAGCCCCACTCACGCTCAGCCCAGCATTCTTTTGGGATCCAATGTGCTCCAGGTAAACTATAAATGGAGCTTCCTAACTGGACCATGGACAGACATGACATCTGCACCCCTTTGTATTCCAGCCGATGTGGATGACTAAAGCATTCAGGAATGAGATTTCTCTAAGACTCCTGAGGGAAGCCTGAAACCATAGGTCCTCCCAGCCCCTAGGTGGTGCTTTGGATCTGAACTATCCCCCAGTGCACCCACTAAAGACTTGGTCCCAGCTGTGCACCATGCAGGGTGGTGGTAAATTTAAGAGATGCAGCCTGGTGGGAGTCAGCAGGGGTGTGTCCTCAAAGGGGCTGTGAGACTTCTCCTCTCTTTCACTTCTACTCATAGTGGTGTGGACAGGTTTTCTCCACCACGTACCTCAGCACCACAATGTACAGCACCGCCACCCCAAAGCAACATGAGCAACAGATCATGGACTGAACCCCCCAAATCACCAGCCAAAATAAACCTTCCCTCTTTAAAAGTTCAGGCACCTCATGGTAGTATTCATTACAGTAACAGAAAGCTGACTGATACACCCTATATACTATTTTATTCCTGAAGATACATAGCTATGATAAATCTTAATTTGAACATTAAATTTTGCTAAAATGAATAACTAATAAAATAGAACAGCTACAATAATATACTGTAAGAAAAGTTACGTGAATGTGATCTCTCCCTCTGACACACTCTGTCCCTCCCTGCCTCTTTTCCTTTCCTCAAAATATCTTATTGTACTGCTGACTGCCACTGACACCTTGGATAAAGAAAACTACTGTGTACAGGCCGCTGTGTCAATGCTCCCAGGCCTCCAAAGGATCACGCAAAGGCCATCATTAGAAGAGAAGGGAGGAGGGAAGAGAGAAGAAAACAGAGCTCAGCCTCAGACAAACACACAGAAGAGAGCAGGATCACCAGTTAGTCCGGAGAGGCCCAGAAAGTTAGAATGAAACTGATCCCCTTTCTCCCTTTTGCAAATTTACTCGATGACGATAGTCACACTGCAAGCTGGCACCAGCAGCTGTCCGTGTATGTGCTCAGAAGGGTTTGCTGAGCCTGCTCTGAGCCAGGGCAGCTGCGGGCACCCTGGATATACTGGGGAGGGAGTGGCCAGGGCTCTTCCTCTCAGGAGTTGGGGGTCCCAGGGCTCAAGTCCCACATCACGCTCTGTGTTTTGAATCTCAGCTCAACCTGACATACCAGGACCCCATTTAGCAACTGAAAAGCAAAGCGACTTGCCCAAGGTCACAGCATTAGTAAGTGACAGAAGTGCAAACGAAACGGGGTCTGTTCTGCCCGCAGTGTTAACAATCCATCGTCCACCGTGTCCTTATGGACTCACAGCCTGTCTCTTCTTGACGTGGACCTCACGGTGGACCTGCTCCTTCTTCCCGTTGTCACTCTCAGCTCTAAACGCTGATCCTTCCTCCTGTCCGCAAAGGACACTCGCGATTTGGTAACAAGCAAAGGTCAGCAGGGTTGGGTTTCTTGGGCAAGAATGACACTGGCTGCCTCTCTTGCTACCTGGGTGCTGGGCAGGCAGCAGCTGTCCCCTGCTGGCAGGGCGCCTGTCACACACTCTGGCTGACACAGACAGACGTGCCTGTGATTCCGACTCGGGATATGCAAGAGCAGAGCTCCTTTTTTTCCAGGAGAGGCCGCTTCCCCCAGAGGCTGAGCTGGTGGAAGTAGCAGCTGTGCACCTCCCTCCAGCACCCAGGCTGCACCCACCAGGCGCTGAGAACCTGCACGCCACCAAGCCCCACATGCAGCTTGTGAAAGCGCGCTGGCCTGGCTGCTGCCTGCTCCCTCTTACCCTCTGCCCACAGGATATGCTGCTCATCAGCATCTGCGGTCTACACAAACGCATCTGTATCCCAGCAGCAGAGGGGAACCAGCACAGGACTGGCTCTGCGATCCAGTGAAGGGATCTTTCAAAACGTCATCCTCCTCCTTTGATTCCACTGTGAGCAGAGGGTATGCCTCTCACTCTTGGGTCATCTGGGAACATTTTCGTTTTTGACTGCAGCTTCCTGTGCTCCCGCGTGGCTTTGGGGCAGGACTAGGATAGGTAATTCTGACCTCTCTCCATTTCTGTAAAGATTTTCAATTTCTTCAAGCAACTCCGCTTCTATTCAATATCCTTCTGAAATCTAAATCTGGAACCAAACTGGAATTGATTGCGTTTCCTCTTGCAGCAGGGCTGCCCTGGGCTCACTGAGAGAGTGCTGACGTGGGCCCTTCGCCTCTGATGCACACTTTAAGAGGACTCTGAGGAAGGTGGGGTCACCGCCAGGCCTGGGAGCCTACACGGAGCCAGCAAGGTCTGCACCCCGCACCTCCCCGCCTACACAGCTGGGTGGGAGTGGAATGCGGGGAAGCTCTGCCCTTCACAGACTGAGACGCTCAGCTAAATCACACAGTATCTCTGTTTCTCACCTTTCTCATTTCTAAAATGACAGAAATAAATAACTTCTTCAGAAGGTGACAGGAGAGGCGAAAGAAAGCCAAATGTCATGTGCACAGCCACCTGGGGAATTCCATGAACAACGACAACTACGAAAATCTGCCTGCTTCTACAATGCTGGTACCACTTTCAACATTATTTTTAGAGTTTTGCTTTGCTCTGGATAACTGGTTTCTAGGTTTTCCAAATTTTCCGAACTTAATATGAGTTGATTTTAGGCTACCGAAAAGACTATAAAGCCGTATTCATGTTACACAATCACACATTCAAAGGAAACATGCTGACGGTTGCTGGTACCCAACCTGGCCAGCTGTTTCTCTCTGTGGTCTTTGAAGGATCTAGTTCCCCGCAGCAGAAGAGCAAAGACTAGATCAGCCTCAAGACGGCAGGGCAAGATGGCCCAGGCTGCGAGCTTCCTCACCTCGCACTTCCCAGTTAAGTCCTTCCAGCCCCCGCCCTCATCACATCACTCAACCCAACCAAGACTGTACAATCCTGAGGGTTATTTCCTTGGTGGCTATGATTCACCTCCTAAAATTAGCCCCATCAATTAGTCAAGCAATAAACTTTTAAATGTCCACCTTGTATGCAAAGTGTCACAGCAGATGCTGAGAGATGCAGGTAGGATTTAAAAGTCTATAATAAGGTCCCAGCCCTTAAGAGGCCTACAGTCCATTTGTGAACTCAAAAGCTAAACCCAGCTAGTCATGGTGGTGCACCTGAAATCCCACCCCTCTGAGAAGCTGAGACAGGAGGGTTGCAAAGTTCAAGTCTAGCCTGGGCAATTAAGTAATTTAGTGAGACCCTGTCTCAAAAGTAAAAAAATTTAAAAGGGCAGGGGATGTAACTCAATGCAAAGGCCCAGTACCACTAAATAAATTAACAAACCCCAGAGCGCAGGCCAGAGTTGCACAGGGCCACTGACAACGGAGAGAGCGAAACCTCAGCCCAGTGACCTGCCGTAAGCCCCAGGAGGTGACCTTCTGTCAAGCCTGAAAGGATGGACAGGATGGGAAAAGGGATGGGGAGAACAGACAAAACCAGAGCAACCAGCACTTCCCAAAGACTGGGGCTGCAACGTGGAAGGTAAAGGCGCTGTGGCTGATACAGGGTATTTCAGTAAGTGCTTGGGTCTGGCTGGAGGAGGCAGAGGCACTGGGCCAGGCAAAAGTGAGAACACAGGAGATGCCTGCTGAGGTGAGCTAGGTGGGCCCTGATCCTGGCCTGCAGGCTGGACCATGATCCCTTGGGACACCGGAAGCTACTGAACAATTTGAGGCCTCTGGAAGTACTGGCTTTCCACTTAGAGAGCTGGACCGTAGCATGTGGTCACAGGTCAGTCCCACAGTAGCCTGGGGTAGGAAATATGGGGGCGGGGCTAAAGGAGAGAGTGGGAAAGCAGCTGTAGGAGAAATTCTGGAGTTCCTCCTCCAGATAATTCAGCCCAGTGCGCTTCTCCACATCAGCATCTCCGCTTGCTCTTGAAAGTGTCCTTCACAGCTGCACCAAGAAAAATGAAACAAAACTTGTAGCTGCTTTCCAAAGGCGTGATTCAGGGCCATGGCGTAGCTCTTTGTAGGGAAGTCTGAATCACCCCAGGCTCAGGGTGGCCATTCACAGGCACCCAAGAAAACCTGTACCATCAGGGAGACAGAACCAAGACGGTTGTGCTCAGCAGCCATGGGAGGTAGAGCTGGGGGACCTGCTTAGGAGTCCACAGGACAAGTTTTAAAAAACCTGAACAAATTTTTAAATGCCGGCTCTGCTTTGCATGAGAAGAATTTTTACATTTAATGGATGTATTATAGTCAAATGACCATCAACCCTCCCCAGGATACTCCTCCTTGCTTCAAATACACTTATCCCTGTGTTCTTGCCACTTTCTGCAGCAGTTCTGGAAGTCCTCTTTCATGAGAGTCCCTGGTTGCACTGCAGAGGTTGCCTCGATGTCCTGAATCCATTTAAAACATTTCCCTTTCATGTTTTTAACTTTAGGGGCCAGACCCAGTGAATAAGACAGATGAGAACACACTGTCAGAGTTTTACAACCCTGCCTTTAAATTAGATGGCACTCAAAAGCAGCTTTCACCATGTTTTTGATCACACCTCAAAAAGACACTCACAAGAGGACTTCAAGAACAATCGGCAAAGCAAAGGAAGTATCTTAATGGATTAATCATAATGCGTCTTTGACTATGATAATTTTTTAAATTTTTACTTAAATATTCACAGGATTTTTTTTAAATCCCATCCTATATTCATTCCCATGCCCATTTCTTGCTGAGGAATAAGGAAGACTGAGGTGCAGGCTTCCTCCTCCTTCAGCAGCAACGGAGGGAGACAGGTGCAGAGCAAGAAGTCACACGAAGCGCAGGTCCATCTCGCCAGGCCCCGGGGAGGGGAGCCCTCTCGTCCCTCCCCCAGCCTTGCGTTGCAGCAAAATATCCCAGAAGGCTTCAGGCATCAACAGGTAGGACACGTGCTACCCAAAACAAGAGCAGGCAAAGGGTGGAGAGCTTGAGGGTGGGTGGAGAAAGGAAAGGGAGGGTCTTCTCCATTTCTAAACTTTCCCCTGCTCTGCCCTTTCCTGCCAGGTTTCGTGTCTCTACAAACTACAGTCGAGGTAGCCAGAAAGATAACATCTGCCATATCCCAGCTTGAACTCCGCCTCGCTCAAGAAACGCTCTCAACGGAGCCTTTCTGCCAACTCTTCCTTCAAGCCTGCAAGGTAGGAAATCTCAGCCTTCCCACGCCGCAGCCCCTGAGTCAGCCGGTCTGGAAACTGCACGGCAGCTGGTCACAAAGAAAGCAAGCTGACCCTCAGTCAGCCCTTGGGAACAAGTCTCTGTGTCTCAGAAGTCCCTCCAACCGGCCAGCTTTGGAACAGCATGAGTCTTGCTCAGCTTGGTGCAGGCAGTAGAATGTCAGGCACAAAGACTCCAGCCACAAGCTTGGCAGAAGCCAATGCTCACACTCTGCTCCAGACCTGCTGGGATGTGTGTCCAGAAATCTGTGTCTTAGGGTGCCCCCCGCAAGTGATTTCTGATGCATGCTACAGAAGGGGACAAGCTGGGGCAGCCACTTAGAGCCCCCATCCTGGGGCCAGATGGTCCAGATTCAATTCCTAGCCCTGCCATTCACTAGCTGGGTGGCTGGGAGCAAGTCACTTGGGGATGAATAAGAGACCTATCTCATAGGTTGTCACAAAGACTAAATGAGCTCACGCATGCCAGCGACATTTAGAAAACACCAGGTAGAATTTTATTATTTCCTACTGATGTACTTGTATGTAATATTCCCAAGAGAAACCAACCCCAAAATGGTCTGTTTGAACACCCATGGGACTTAAGCTACTCTTTGGGTCCTACGGGTCTGTCTGTGGCAGGTACCTGCAGAATAAGGCTCATGCTCACGTTTCTAATTCCTCCGGGAATGAACTTCCAGGTTTTGGCCCCTTCTGCTTGATTGTTTGTGGATACTCAGGCGAAGACCTTCTGTGTGACCTCCGCAGGCTGCCCCGATGGCCTGGCCACACCACCTATGAGGGCCAGGGACAGGATCACGGCTTCACACTGCAGACACTAGTTCAAGGCAACCCCTGGGTGCTTACTGATGTGAAGAGACCTGTGTGTGCACAGACCCGACCACGGCCCCCTAGAATTACACAGAAGGGACCATCAGAGAAGACTCTACCATCTTCCTTCTCCCTGATCCCTGCCACCTGCCACCAGGTCTCCAAATCTCACCACCATGAAGACAGCGACTCTGGCCCCCAACCGTACCCAGGTTACGGTTGTGACTGCAGCTCCACATATTTTTTTCAACAAACCTAATAACCTTATAATGAAGAGAAAACCAGAGACAGAAGTTTGTACTCAGTGGCCAAGAACAGAGCTCTGTGATCAACCAGGCAGGGGGCTCTGACTGCAAGCTCTACTACTTACGAGTAGTAGGGCACCAGGCAATGTAGATAACCTCCTCCAGCCTTGTTTTCTCATTTCCCACATGGGGATGGGATGGAACCGCTTCGGACTGATGCAGTCTATGAGATAATGCAATTATAATGCTTTCCCTCAGCACCTGGCAGGCAGCAAGAATTCCACTAGTTATTTATTATCGTTATCTTTATGATTATCTGCAGTTCTGGAACTAACATGTAAGAACATGAGTTAGAAGCTCAGGACAGAAGGAGGCAGCCTGTACCTAAGCCCTGCATCTGCCTTGGATAAACCCATGCGGATCCCTCAGAGCTGCCTGTACTCTAGATCAGAAATACCTGGTAATACCTGGGGGACAGGAGGTGTCCCCAGGACCAGGTGTAACCAGAGTCCAATGAAAGTCTCCCTCTTTCCCTAAACCACTGGAAACACCTTAGATGGGACAGATTCTGACAACCGTCCCTAGCTGAATGCCACACCTCCCTTTGCTACACCCCGTAAGCACCTGTTTCTTGGGCTCCCCGTGAACTTTAACAATTGCCCCGCTGCACCTCTAGATCAGAAACGGGTGTAGTTTTGACACCAGCCTTCACCAAGGCAGCGGGACAGGAAGAGTGTCCATGATTAGCTGTGCAGCCCCCTCATGGATGGATAACACATTCACTCAATTCAGTAGAGAAGTACCTGGAGCTTTGATTTTGCAACATTTAAACCCACCGATCTCCCACCTCCCTATCTCCTTCCTAGACCTCGGTCCAACCCTCAGTCCCGCCTGGGCATTCCTCTAGTTCCTGCCTTCCGGCTGGGGTCCGGAAGAAATAATTTCCCGCCTGGCACGCTAAGACCAAGAGTCAAATGTACTGTCCTATTTCCAAGGTAAAACCAAACTTAGAGCCGGGGCAGCAAAGAGGCAGGTAGTTTTCTTTTCAGCAGCCCGGGGCCTCCTTCCCGACCCGGGGTAGGGAAGGTAAGAACAGAGGGGAAGGCAGGAAGCGAGGACTGCCGAGCGCCCCGTGCGGAGTACCCAGGGCTCACCCCATTCCCCGCCCGCCCTCCCACTCCCTTGGAGACCCTGGAGGAGCGCGCGTCCCTACCATTCAGCTGCCGGTAGACGATGTCCTCCAGCAGCGAGAGGCGCTTCAGGACCGCATCCTGGATGGGGCTGGCGCTGTGCGCGCTGAGGTTGGCCGGCTCGGCGCGCGGCCGGATCTCGTGGAAGGCGTCTCCGCTGCGCACCGCGATGGGCCGGCACTTGGCCAGGAAGAGCACGAAGCCGGCCACTGCGATCAAGTTCAACACCAGCAGCACTTTGACTCTTCTCAGTGAAGCCATCAAACAATCTGGCCGGCCCTCGCCTCGGACCCGCGACCCCTAAGGCTCCGGCGAGGCGCAGGGCAGCCGGGGGCCGTGGGAGCCTCAGACACCTGACGGTGGGCGACGATTCCCGCCGCTGAAGGCGCCCCACGAGGATGCTCGGGCAACGGGGAAGGCTGGGAGGAGCGGGTGGCCGAGGGGAGAGCGCAAACGCTCACGTGGAAGCCTGAGGGCTGCAGAAGTGCTGTCCGCCGAGACGCCTGCTGGGTCTACGGCGCGCAGCCCCTTCCAGGCGTCGTGGCGTAAGGCTGGGGGTGTTCGCTGTGCACCAGCAAAGGGTTCGCCTTGGACTTTGGGCGGACCGATCCGGCTGCTCCGGGAGCCGCGCGCGCAGGTGCCCGGCGCAGGAGAGCGCGCCACTCCTCGGTCTCCTACGGCCCCCACCCTCTGGCCGGCCGTCGCGGCGCGCTCTTCAGATGAGGACCCGCTCCTTGGGGTGCTTGCCTTTGTTCCGCTCACCGGCCCGCTCCATCACGCACGCCGGGCAGAGCGCTCCGCAGTCACGCTCAAGTCTGAATTACTCTCAAAGTGGAGGGCAGCACTGGATGCAAGGTTGGCGGGGGCGAGCTGTCCTCTTCGCCGCCTCCACCCCGCCAGCAAACTCACCAGCGCGCACAGCGCCGCGGGCTCCCGGACACGTTCCAAGTCCCCACGCCGCGCAGCGAGCCTTCCGGGCCTGTCTCCGAACTGGCGCGTCCCGAGGCTGGCCGGAAGGAGGAGTCGGACCCCCAAAAGTCACAGCAGTTTTCTATCGCCCCCGCCCATCTCTGCCTTCCCCAAAACGTCGCGGAAAAGCGCGACCGGGAGCGACGCGCGTGGGCGTACCCACCGCTCGTCCCGCGCCCCCAGAGCCCAGCGCCGAGTGTCCCCAAGCCGGCGGACGCAGTGACTCCGCCGCTGCGGCACCAGGAGCTCACACAGCCCGGAGGCTGGGGAGCCGGGAGGGGACGCGCAGGTGGCGACGGAGGGCGGGGCGCAGCCGCTGCTCCTCCTCCGCCGCCGCCCCTGGCCACTCGGTCTCCGCGCCAGCAGCTCGGCCGCCGCTGCCCGCAGGCTCCAGGCGCGCAGCTCCCCTGCCGGCCGGCTCGTGCGCGCGCACCCGGAAAGGGTGGGGGCGCCCGGAGAGCGCGGACCGCGAGGGACGGGGATGCGGACTGGCTGGCAGGGCAGTCAAGTCATGTTGGCGACGGCTGCCGGCGCCGGAGGGACCCTTGGGTTCTCAGCGCTCCCCGAGCTGGCAGGTTTGTTCCGTCCCGGTTGGCTATGAAGACATCCCCTTTCTGTGCGCTCTCAGCTTTGCTTTGCGTGGCCAGAAATGGCTAGAGGGAAAATCTGGCCTGGAGACTCGGGATTGTGTGGCTTTCTGAGCCAGGCCAAGGTTCGTTGTCTCCGGCTGAGAATTCAGGATGGTCCGAATCAGCTTCTGTGTCCATCCACGCTTCTGGGGACATTTTAATAGCAGAAGCACGTTCCTTTGACTAATGGATTTCCACGACTTCTTTTGCTCCAAACCCAGGAGCCCCCCCCCCCAAAAAAAACGGTCCACGACTTCTTTTGCTCCAAACCCAGGAGCCCCCCCCCCCAAAAAAAACGGAATCCTAACGCTTCCTTGATCTATTTAATTCCTTAGGCTGGAAGAAAGAAACTAGGCTTCCAACGAATAAAAATTAGGCAGTAAAACTAAATGAGTTGGTGGTTTCCACGTCATTATTTCCATCTTGTTAAAAGCTTTTTTGTTTGTTTTTCTATTTGGTTGTTGTTGGAGAGGGAATTGTATATATTTTGGCTTGGTTTTGCTTATAACTTTAGGTATTTATTTTTAACATAGAAAAGTTCATGACAAATATAATGTATCTGTCTGTGTCTGCATGTGTTTGTGTGTGTGTGCCCACGCGCATTACTAGGGATCACACTCAGGGCCTTCACTTTGAGCTACATGCCCAGCTCTTTCTTATTTTTTATTTTGAAACAGAGCCTTGCTGAATCACCAAGTTGCCTAGACTGGGCTCAAATAGACTTGGATTCTCCTGGCTCAGCCTCCCAGAGTGCTGAGATTACAGGCATGCACCAGAACTCCTAGCTTATCTTTTTATTTCCCTCCCTTGGAACTCTGTTCAGTAGGATCCTTAGGGTGTTTTGTATGAGCTACAGGAAAGTGGATATAAAACAATTAAATGAACAATTAAATGCCTCAAAAAAAAAAATCCACAAGGGCTTTTTACTGGGAAATACCCAGGGCCTTCGCACTGAGCTACATTCCCACCTCCATTTTTTTTTTTTTTTTGTCTTTTGATTTTGTTTTTTTCGGGTACCAGAAATCAAACTCATGAGCTCAGCTTGCCAGGCAGGCACTGCGACGCTGAGCTAAATCCCCAGCCCCCCATTTGGAACACTCCATTTTTTTTGAGACAAGTTCTCACTAAGTCACTGAATTGCCCCAGTTGGGCTCAAATTTGCAGTCCTCCTGCCTCAGCCTCCCAGAGCCTTAGGATTATAGGCTTGCACCCCCACACCCAGCAAGGGGCATTTTATAACCACATATGTTGGGCAGGAGAAAAGTTGAGTGGGAAGAAAACTGGGTAACTGAGCAGTTCTGCTATGACAGGCACCAGGTCAGGCAAGGTACCCAGTTGAGTCAGTTGTCACCAAGCCACCACAGATGAGAACTAGCGCAGGGGCGGAGAGGAGCTGTCCCCTTCCCCCACCCATCATGGGGTTCCCAGCCCACACTCCCATAATAAAAGACAGGTTAACAAGAGCAAAGCTGAACACATTTATTTCATCAAAGTTTTGTGTGACACGGAAGCTTTCAAACATGAACACCCGAAGCCCCAGGTAAAAGCTGTCTGGTTTTACACTTCAGTTCCATGAAGAGTGGGCAGCCACCTAAAATGTGATCAAACTCAGGGGTCTGATATCATGGAGGTGGCCAACGGGATTCACATTCTGTGTGCAGAGATTCTTCTTGGCTTCTCCGTGTAGCGTGATGTACAGCCTCCCTGGAATATGAGTTAGCAAGGCAGAAGGGAAGAGGAGGGTGAGTTCTGCAGGTTGCATGGCTTGCTTTGGGGGAGAAAGGTTCTAGTTTCTACGACCAGTCCTGGGGAAGAGGAATTCTTCTTTCTATGACTTCCTTTGAGGGAGAGAAAAGAGCAGGACAAAGTCAAAGAAACTTTGCTTCGAAGGCTATTTCTAGCCCTTCCAGTATCCTTTAGTTTGAAGTCAGCCAACCGCCATACTTTGGGGGATCACTTCCTAAGCTCACCACTAAGACGTCAACAAAAGTGTGTGTAGAAGTCCTTTTAGAACATCCATTCCGCACTGAGCTGGAGGGGCTGAGCCACTGAGGTAGGGTCCCCCAGCAGTAAATGGAGCTAAATCCAACAGATGGGTCTGACGCCCAAGAAAGTATCAGACAAGAAGCAAAAATACAAAGCAAAATAGAAAATTACAGCCTCAGAGAAACTGAGAAGTTTCCAGGCAAGATTCACCCTAAGACAGATTGCTTTTCTCCCTCCAAAGCCAAAAAAGACTCTGGGCCAAGTGAATTCATGACTTCATCATTCGTCTGCCACACCTCTGCCCTCAGCTCCCATGTTCATAAATGACATTTGACATTCTAGACTCCGTGAGGGACCCACACCCTGTCTTCAGAAGCACTCCACTCCTACAACACTGCTCCGTTCAAGCCTTTCCTCCCTCTTTAAGCTCCTTCTCGACCCTTCTGGTCTTCATTACTCACTTATGTCAAACACATTCCTAACAGCATCCGCAATTTCCACACGCGCACACACACGCACACGCATACATGCTCGCCCACCAGCCCAGTCTGAGACACCCAGCTGTACATCAGTCAGCTCCTCCTGTCTCCACTGTGCACCCAGGAAACAGAGGCACACAGGAAAAGCCGCGGTATCTCAGAGCTTGGGGACACTGCTTCTCAGTGGTCTCTAACTTTAGCTGAGCCCTCTATTCTGCTCAAAGCGCTGATCTATGTCCAGCTCCTTTCCCCAGGGGCTTCTCTGGGGAGACATCAGCAGTCCATGAA
Source organism: Chinchilla lanigera (assembly GCF_000276665.1). Taxonomy (NCBI): domain Eukaryota; kingdom Metazoa; phylum Chordata; class Mammalia; order Rodentia; family Chinchillidae; genus Chinchilla; species Chinchilla lanigera. Next base: position 10,070,402 of record NW_004955456.1, read on the forward strand.
CACATCTTAATTGTATACAAAAAATGTATGTGTGTAATCCATTTGGACATTTTTCTGGGGAAAAATCTATAACTTTCTTTAGATTCTCAATGTGGTCAGAGACCCTAAAATTTTAAGGGCCTGCCACACGCGCGGTATAGAGTCATCCCTTGGGGTCTCCGTGGAGTCAGTTCCTGGACTACCACTCTGCCTCGCCTAGATAGCAACAAACTCTTCAGAGGCTCAGGTCTGTTATATGACAAGGTGCAGAATTTGCATACAACCTATGCACATCCTCTTGTAGACTTTACGTCATGAGTATATTTCCTAATACAATGTAAATGCTGTGGAAATAGTTGTCAAATTATAATGTTCAGGGAATAAGGGCAAGAAAAGGATTGTCATGTGTTCCAGTTCACATATTTTCTCCCCATGGTAGGGATTGAACCTAGGCCCTCACACATGCTAGGCAAGCACTACTGCAATGAGCTATACTCCCAGATCTTGGTATTTTGATCTACGTTTGATTGACACTGGAGGGCTAACAGTGTAGGCAGGAATATAATCAGGTAAATATTTGTTGTGTGCTGGAAGATTCTGCTCACAGTAATGACAGAGTACCCAGGTTGGTAGCACTACAATTTGCCTTCCAATTCTAGTGGAGGAAAAACTGGAGACAGCCTCACCTGTCTGCTTGGATGAAGGTCGAATTGATAGGAAGGAGCTAAATTAAATCAGTTCTGCCTGCTGGGTAAATTCCCAGGCTAAAACAAGCACTTCTACCACTTAAACTATATCTGCACAGGTCAAGGAACAGTTTTAAAGGGTCCTCCACTGCCCTGTCTAAGGGTCCCAAAGGGATGGGCTCCCGACCTTCCTCAGTCAATAGCTGCCATCTGTCCACACACAATCCAGCTAGTGAAACCAACAAAGGTACCCCTCAGTTGTTCTGTGACCTGTCCCCTGAGGTCTGGGTTCTAGTTCCACTTCTGTGACCAAGGAACAAGGGAGATCTTGACTTTGAAATAAGAAATTTAACTTGGATAGCTCCAAAAGTTTTTCACAATCATAAAATTTAGATATAAACTACAAGCCTTTTTCAAGAAGCTTATTCACATTTACTTAGCAATCTGAAAAAGGAGACCAATGTATCTCTCTATAGGTCACTAAGGATGTTGATTGCAAATACAGTTTTCACTTCCCACTATGGTTCATTTGTCGTCTGCTCTGACTTGGCTCTATCCCTGTGTTTCTTGGTCAAAAATCTCTCCCACCTCCTCTTGGTCCACCACCAGAGTTAAAAGACTTGGAGCTCACCACACAGAGGTTCCAACAAGGCCACTTTTTAAGTGGGCAGGAGGCCCAGCCACTCAAAACACCTTGAGCTTTGTAGATACTAGACTCTACCTCTCTATTCCAGGAGCTCAAAGTGTAGTAGAGTAAACTAAGCGGGAGACTTAGTACATGGGAAAGACCAGTTGTGACAAATGTGCTCCAGTTGTGACAAATGCCTCTGAATTGTGTGCCAGACTTTATACAAGCCAGCCCAGCCTCATAGTTTAAATGGTGACTATAAACAAGTTATCCATGGTCTCTGGACATTATCTCTTTCCTCAGCTGCAAGATGAATGATATCCATAATATCATCTCATGAATTTGCAAGGATGCTAAGGGATTTAGCTCAGTGCTAGACACCTAATGAAGACAAGCTATAGCAAGGGAGTTGGCCACCACGACATGTGGCAGAAATGCAAAGTCAGAAAGAAGAGAGAAAAAACTTCAGAGTGGAGAAGAGGACTGGAGGCTGCTGGCATGGGGACACTGGAGGTGGCCTCCTAGAAGCAGGGCATCCTGTGTGACCAGTGAGAGGAACATATTTAGCTTTCCAACTGATGCTAGGTCAGAGGCAGGGAAAATGCTAGGGAAGCTGCATGCATGAGGAGGTTATCTGAACAAGTTGAGCAGAAGCTGTGGTTTGTGCAGAGGAGGAGGCAGAAGACAAAGCTCAGTTGTCATGTTTGATCGTACCATTGTCTGTTTACATTTCAGCCCCTTGGCACTCAATAAATATCGGGCATTATCAATGTTATTATATTGCTACAACTGAGAACCATTAGTAATTGGTGGAAACACTGAGCCTGGGTCCACCTGTGTAGGCCACACACCCTCTCCCCAGGGCCTTCTCCAAGCAAACCCTCACCGACCAGCACCACGCACTTCCAAAGGATGGATGCACAAGAAGAAAATGCTAGAGCTTCTATGTTCTAATACATGCATTCAATACATGCAGCCATCCATGTTCATTTCTAAATAAATATACACATATTGAGTGTTACGTCTTGTGTCAAGACGTTCCCCCCCAAACCCCAAATAGTCTTAAATGGGGTCTTTTCAGAGGTGGCTGAATCTAGAGTGTGTGATCCTAGGATTAACTATGTGCAATTACTAAATCAGTTCACTGAATGGTTTGGCAGAGTTGTGGCTGGGATTAAGGGTGTGAGTGCTATACCTGCCCTAGGGCAAGTAGCCTGCATGCACTATAAGAGACAGACAGTGTCTTCTCTCCCTTTTGCTGCCTTGATGGCATCATGAACTGTTCTCTGCCCAGCCACTCTGCTTTGGCACCAGCTGGTTATGGACTGAAACCTCCACACACCGTGAGCTAAATAAAGCTTTCCTCCTTTAACTTTAAGTGTCCAGTGTTTTCTCCCAGCAACAAGAAAAAAGTAACTAAGACAATGGATATGCATAGTTCCCATCTCTTTCTGATAGACTCCACCATAAAAAAGGCCACTGCAGGAAATTTACTAAGTTGCATGGCAACCCTGGAGTTGCATCTTGCTAAAATGCTTCCTTTTTGCGGCTAGATTCCCTCTAAAACTCAGATTCTTAAGACTCCCAGCTCAGCATCCCAGTCCTCCATGAAACTCTGTCAGACCACTCTTAATATGCCTGCGTACCTTTCTTGTTATTAGTATGTTTACAATATATGATCAAGTACATTTGTCATGAGGAATTAGCACATATACATGTCACACCTTGGTCATTTTTACTTTGCCTTTCCAGCCCCTCTCTCCTGTCTCTTCCTATCCCTTCTCATTTCCAAAGTCTACCTCCCTGGTTCCTATCATCCATCTCCTATTTTGCTCTTTAAATTACTTATACTTTGGGTTTCTTACATAAGAGAAACCATGTGATATTTAAGCTTGTGTATTTGATTTATTCCGCTTAGTATTATAGCCCAAGGTGCATCCATTTTCCTACAAATAACTCAAACTAGGTTGCCTGATGATCTAATCATCTCCTAATGGCCCCACCTTATTTTAGTCCCTTTCTCATCGCTGGGATGAAATACCCATCACTCACAATGTAAAGGAGGAGAGGC
>NW_004955456.1:10074155-10160479 GCF_000276665.1 Chinchilla lanigera
TGGTCTTTTCTAGCTTCTAGGGGTTTTCTACTTTGCTGGGCTCACAGTCCTTCCTTCTATCTTCAAAGCCAAAAATGTTCATCTGAGTTCTTGTCCTGCTGCCATTTCTGGTTCTCTGACCACAGCCAGAAGAGATTCCATTGATGAGGACTCATAGATTTGATTAGGCCACCGGGATAATTCAGGCTGATTTTGCATCTCATGGTCTTTAATTTTAATCACCTCTGCAGAATCCCTTTTTCCATGGAAGCTAATATATGCATAGATTCTAAGGATTAGGGTGATGACATCTTCATTGGGCTTGGGGAGTATATTCTGTTAATCCAGTCCTTCAGGTTCCAGCATCTCCAAAGCAAGACAGGTAACAGATTTTACATAAAATTCTAGTATGAGATTCACAAAGGAGAATGAGAACAGGTAAAACTCAGTGCTCAGTGTCAGTGGTGAGCCTAAAATTCACTACCGCCCTTCCCTGTCATGGGGTATCCTTAACTGCTGTACTGCTCCTTGGCCCTCACCCTAAGAAGAATCCTGCTGGTAGCCCCAAAAGCAGTATTTCCTAAGCTTTAGTCACTTACATTCCAAGTGTATAAGCTGCCCATCAAAACCTGAGAAGTACTTGTCTCCTTTTTCCCAGCATCCCTTGCAGTTAAGTGTGAGCATGGAACTAAGCTTTAGCCAAAGATGAGCTAAAGTGACTCATGCCACCTCCAGGCTAGGGACTTTCAGACAACTAGGGGCTTCTTTCATTGTTTCATTTTGCTCTTTTCTTTGTGCTAGAAGCTGAGGGTAACAACCCAGCCTTCACCATACACCCAGTGGTGACAAGACAAAGGGACCCTGGGGCGTTGAAAATCCATGTGGAGGAGAAACACCTGCTAACCTGAAGTACCATGACAAAAATAACAAAAGTTTTCATATGTGCACCCCTGAATTGGGTGGGGTTGTTTGTTACACCAGCTTAGCCTTTCCTAACAAGTGTATCTGTCCATCTCTTATTAACTGTAAACCAGACTATGGGAGGCTGAGGCAGGAGAATCACAAGCTGAACCCAAGCTGGCCAACTTAGTGACTTAGGGAGATGCTGTCTCAAAAAATAAAAAAGAGCTGGGGCTGGAGCTCAATGTAAAAGCCCTAGGTTCAATCCCAACCCCCCACACACGTGTTCCAACTATATTAAATCTTTGTACTTTTTAAACAAACTCCTTTCGTTTTCCAGTTAGCTGAATTTTACACAATAACATCCACACAGTAACAAAGCAAATTTTATTAGGTACTTCCTCTGTGTGATAGAATGAACATGCATGTTTTAACGTAATTAATGCTTGAAATGCATCAACTCATTTGGGTATCCATAATAATTTGATAAGGCAAGTACCATTATTATGATGACCGTTTCACAAATGAAGCACATAGATGTTTAGTAACTTGTCCCACAGCTGGTAAACGGAGGAGCCAGCTTTTCTATCAGTCTGACTCCCCGCAGGCTGCTGCCCTTTCCCATGAGTTTGTTTTGAAAGCTATATTTGCTCATAATGCACAGTGCTTAACTTTTTCACAAAATGTCCCTGTCCATAAGCTACCTGATTCCGCCAGGGATATGCGCACCATGCTCTGGTCAGCGCTGTGCTAGCTCAAACTGAAGGAATCCTTGCACCTGACCAGTTATCATCTTCAGCATCCAGCAACAGGGAGAGGAGAGACTGGACTGGCTTTGTGGTTGAGGAGGGGCTGGGGCCATGCAATGAGTGGTGTTTCCAGGGTTCCAGGGAGGCAGGAGGGAGGGAGCCAGCAGGTGGTACTAATGGGAATGAATCAACAGAAGATGATGGAGGAAGCCCAGCAGGCAGGTGGAACATGGTACCCAAGAAGCTATTGATAGGTGAGAGGCCCACCAACAGGAAATGAGTTCCAGACAACCTGGAGGAACGAAAATGCAGGGACCTGATCTGTACCAGAGAACTCTGTCATCAGGTCCTGGCGGAAGCCCCGGATTGTAGGTGCAGGGACCTGACTACCTTCTTGCATAGCTTTCCTGTTGCTGAGACACAATACCCAACATGCATGACTTAAAGGAGGAATGGTTTGATTTAGTTCAGTCTCAGGAGATTCAGCCCAAGTTCAGCTGGATCCAAGGTAGAAGCATCACATTAGAGAGGCATGGTGGAGCAAAGCTGCTTAGTTCATGTGGCAGGAAGCGCAGCAGAGCCACAGTGCCAGAGAAGAAGGGGAAAAGGACCATATACAATCCCCAAGGCCACGCCTCTATGACCCAAACTCACCTGTGCTTTACTAATCTGCTAGGCATTTCTGAATCCAGGGAAGTTCCCGTTTTAGGATTAATGGCCACAAACACTAATATTTACCAGGTAGAGGACTGAGGGATGGGTCAGGTAGAAGGAAGCAGAAAGACAACTAGGGTGCAGTCAGAGCTGGATCAGCAGTCTGGTTCAGCAGTAGCTGAGTCCCTGGGCATTACTGTATCTGATCTATCTCAGTCCCAGCCTCCCACTGGCCAAGCTCATGGCCTGGATTTTTTCCAGACCAGGGAATGGGGTTGGGTCTGGGCATGGCTTGATGCAAGGAGATATCAGACAACTACCATTGGGAGCACAGGGATTCTTTAGAGAAAGCAGAGAGCCGAGCATGACGTCATAGCTTCCTAGATGGTAATAACTTAACAGACACATCCTGGTTTGGGTTGAAATCAGAGAGCAAGACATAAAGGACTCACTCTCCCCTCACACAGTCAACCCACGGTGCTATATTAATAAACTTCATTTTCAAGATGTCATTACAAAATCTATAAATGACATTTTTGAAATATTGATCTCCTCACCCATGAGGACAAGTAAGTTGAAGGTATCACAAAGTGAAAAAAGAAAAATGGAAAGGAAGAACAAAGAATGGAAAGCAAGAGTGATGCAACCAAATCCCGGTATCTTGTGGGTTGGGGGGAAATGTATCTGCATAACTGCATATTAGCAATCAGTAAGTGCATCCACACATTTAATAAATTAATAAATAAGATATACTAAAGTGCTATGTTTCTGCTTCATACTTGCTTTAGTAGGGTGAAGGACATAAGACACCCATCCTCTTCATCCCAAGATCAGAGACTCAACTTTCCTCTCACTCACTTTTTCTGTTATTTTTCAGCCTTGTATATGTTTAGAGAAGTCTACAGATGATATATTCATCATTGATAGGCATGTCAGTGCAACAGGCCCCCGTGCAGGTGTGAGTGTGTGTGCAGAATGGTGTATACACAAAATCTTTAATTCCCTAGCTTATGTGCTTTATTTCCTGTGGGTATTCCCACAGCATTGTGCTTGCTCACCCCAGTTGTCATATTACTTTAAAATTATCTGTTCACATTTTTACCACTCGGTAGATTGTGAGATACAGTAATTTAAAAACCGTACTCTGAATCTGTATTGTAGCTTCGTAGTGAATGTTGGTTGAATAAATGAATGAGTTCATGAACTGAAGAAATAAATGAGCAACCTATGGCCTGGATGGGTCAAAAAGTTTGGCCAAAAGTGGCCTTTATTTATGTTCTTCAGCCTGAAAGATGGAATATTTCTGTGGGAATTGGGTTTGTGTTTGCCGCTATATGTATACAGACTTTTATTCCTGTAAAAAGAAATAAAGGAGATATTTGAATTCGATAGGAAGAGAAAGCTTCACTGTGACCAATACACAGGAGAATGTCTTTATGAATACCATAAAGCCAACATCAAAACATCTGCCTTGTGCCTTCCAGATCCATAACAGCATCACTAAGCTCAGAATATTCATGTCTCAAAGCAGACCTTACAAAAGCATGTTAGCTGACATTCTCTGAGTTCAGACATCCCCGATTTTCCAGCATCATCTGCCACTTACAAGCAACTTGGTTTTACTCTGGGTGTAATAAATACAATTTCATATAGAACCACCGAACCACTATCTGCCTTTCAGTCTTCACCAGCCAGACCGCAGCTGTGGTTGGAGAACCTCAGCTGTGTGTGAATTAACATAGGTAGTAAATTCCCTTGGGGAGAAAACAGTTGTTCCTGAAGAAACACAGAAGTTTCTGATTTGCCTCCCTGCCATGAGTTTTGGTTACAGCTTCCCAATGGAATTCTTCATCTCACTCAGAAATGTTTGGATATATTTTCAGGTGTATTTATTTGTTTGAATTTAGAGGTATGCTTTCCTATTGTTTGTTTTAAATCAATTTAATTGAGGTATAATTTACATGAGGTGAAATGTAGCAGTGTTAAGTGTGTGTTTCAATGAAGTTTTACAAATATATCCTGCCAGAGTTTGGATCCAAAATGTTTCCCAAAGGGCTATGTGTTAAAGGCTTGTCCCCAGCCTTTGGCGCTACTGGGAGGTTCTAGAACCTTTAAGGGGTGGGGCCTAATGGGAGGAAGTTAGGTCACTGTGGGCATGGCCTTGAAGGGAATATTGGTATCCCTTCCTGCCTCTCTCTCTTTTATTCCTGGCCACTGTGTGATGAACAGGTCTTTTCTACCACACATACTGTACTGGGCTTCCACAGGCCCAGAACAACAGAGCCAAGCAACCAGGGACTGAAACCTTTGATACCATAAGAAAAAATAAACTTTTTCTTCTATTAAGTTGGTTGTCTTAGGTATTCTGTAACAGTAACTGAAAGCTGATTAACACATACTCATTCACATAACAGGCAAGGTAACAACTACCATTTTCAAGATATACATCATGTCATCATCTCCAAAATTTGACTTATAACCCTTTGTAGGCAGTCTCTCCCAACTGAAGTCCCAGGAAAATATTTATTTGTATAAATATTTTTGGTATAAAAGAATTTGTACAGTATATATTTTTTCTTACCTAGCTTCTTTTCCTCAAAACAACTATTTTGAGGTTCATTCATACTGCATCATGTGTCAAGAAATTCATATTTTCTTCAAGCTAAAAATATTCACACAATATGCCATTGTATGGTGATATTCCAGTTTTCCTCTGTTTCCATATTGATGCACATTGATTTATTTCATCAGTATAAGTAAAATTGCTATGAATATGGGTACGTATGTACCTAAGAGTGGAACTGAGGGTGAGTGCATGCTTAACTTCATAAAAAAAAACACCAACTACCTCTTCTACATCCTCACCAATACTCAGTGTGATCAGTCTTTTTCATGTTAGCCTTTTTTGTGGGTATGAATTGATGTCTCATTCTATTTTTAATGCCTATTTAAGTAGTATTTCATTCCCATTGAATTATGTATCACTGTATTGAGTTATAAGGGTTCTTCTGTATTCTAGGCAGAAGTGTGTTGTATTACTGGCAGTAGGAAGTGACTTGGCCTAATGTAGTTCTCAGTTTAGTGATCCTAGCTTGGCATGGCGATGTACACCTGTACTCCCAGCACTCTGGGAGACTGAGGCACACAGGCACACAGAGACTCACAGGTTCAAGACCAGCCTGGACAACTTAGCAAGACCCTGCTTCAAAATTTAAAAAAAAATATGAATAGGGACGTAGCTCAGTGCAAAGGCTCTGGGTTCTAGTCCCACGAACAAAACAACATTAACAAGAACAACAAAAACCTAGTGACTCTAACAGTCAGAACCTGAGTTTCCACAATAGCTGTGTGGATTTTCCTGGGCTTCTAGATATGGCCCGCTGTCTATGCTATCTTTCCAGAGGGAAAAAGGTATGGCCCAGAAACCTTCTCATTCTTTTAGATATGACTTCTGAAGATGGCAAGAAGAAAGGGAAGGCAAGAAGAAAGCAAAGTGTTTCTAGGGAGTTATTAGCCACCTACAACTTCCACAGGACCTTGACAAGGCTATTATAGTCACGCAAGTGATGAATTAAACATCCCGTGACCTGGACCAACTTTCTGCCTTTTAAGTCTTACTGATACAGAGGATGCAGTCTCTGTCCTGATGCCTACAGACTTGGAAGAAAGGAGACCACACCTCATTCCTTCATAATTACCCACATCCCAGGTCTCATCTACCTTCCGTTAATGGAATAATGGACGCACGCATTGCAGTTAGAAAACGAAAGCTTGGAGATAACACAGGTTACTGGTCAGCAGTCAGACTGATTTGTGCTTATTGAGAAGAACAGCTTTGGTGCCAAATAAATGAGGATTCCCAACTCTGAGTGAGCGACAGGAGGATGATATTTGTCCTTTTCCAGAGCATCTGGCCAAGGCTCACTGCACTCAGCAGGGCTGTAAAGGAGACTGAGCTGTAGAAACAGCAGCCTCTGAGAAGGGGATTACCATATTCAGAGACCTCAAGTTTATTCTAATTAAATTAATCCCCTGGATCAAGTTCTAATTGGGATGGGAATGAGAAGGTGAGGCGGTGTGGGAGGTAAGGATGCCTTAGAACAACTGGAAGCCACAAAGGCGAAGAGTGAGATGGGACCTGTTTTAAATTGAGTTGTGCTGGCTGCTTCCAGCTTTCTGTCTCAGTGCTATCCCAAGGTGCCAGGCAGAGAAAATGAGGAGGAATGGATCATGAGGTCTTGATGTCATTATGCAGGGAAGTGGGAAGAAAGTATCCATTCAAGGTCACCGCACCACACATCAGCAGCCTCCTGGTTCCAAATCATTAAGTCCAAAGAGCTCAGCTGGCTTCCTGCAGGACTTGCTGTCCCATCCCTCCTACAAACACTACTGCTTCCCTTGCAAAATGTATCTGTGCTGCAGAGCTCCGGGGTCAGGGAGAAGATGTGACAGAGATGACATGTGGGTGTGGAATATCTCTGTAGAATTCTCCCCACTGGCCACTCATTTTCGAGCCTTTGCCCTTCATCTGTTGGGTGTGTGTGTGTGTGTGTGTGAAAGTGTGTGTGTTTCAAAACTTTGCGGATAACAGTAGCTGCTTCTACTGCTTCACAGTATACTCCAGAAACTGCCTGGGAAGGCTTTTCTGTTTATGGATCAGAAAACCTAGGCCCACAGAGGTTCTATGCTCTGCCCCAGGTCACTGATACATCGGACGGTTTAGGGTCTACACATGGATGTCAAGTTCACAGACCAAAAAATTTGTTCAATTGCTTGCTTGCTTTGTTGGGGTGACTGCAAAGAATTTACCTTACTGTAGAAATAAACTAAGATTTGAGGAACTTTCACATGTCTATTCCATAAAATAGGGTAGGAAGGACAATGTGAAAATCAAGGTACCTAGGAGCAAGCAGTTAACCTAATTCGAATTCCCTAATTTGAGAAATTCCTCAAGTGTCTCTACTTCAAATTGAATAATTTTCCAATTTCCTCCTTAAGGTAATTTTTTAAACTACTGATTTTTATAGGTTCGAGCATGTGAAAAGCTGACTACTGTATGTCTTTTTAATTAGATCTTTTTGCATGATAATTAAAATCTCAGGCTGCATCATAGCTATTCTTAAATTCTGCAGTAATGTTCCTCTGGCTGGAAGTTAGCTGACCATCTGGAAGCAATAAAACATCTTAACCTTAAAATGCGAACTGTCAGTTAGAGATACCATTAGTTAGAGATACCAAATTAGACCTACTCGTCATTGCTTTAGTAGGTAAGTACCAGGGATCCATCTTTCATTCGGTCTGATCAGGGAAACTACTGGATCTCACAGTTGGGACAGGTCTTTTGAGAGTCAAATGGACCTTCTTCCTCTATCTTTGCAGAACAAATCTTGAGGAGGGTCTTCTCTTTTCCTCCTGCCCCAGTGTCCCTGAAGCACATTATATTCCAGAAGGAAATTCCAAGGCTGTTCTTGGGAATTTCTTCCCAAGTTTATTGATTGTTTGAGTCTAGGGACCAAGGCTGGGCTTGGGAGCAAAAGGTGGGAAATGAAATGTCAGGTAGAAGCTGGGAAAGGGATGTGAGAGACAGAGAGGAGAGTATGAGGAGGAAGCAGCAGGAGAATCAATTAAGGCAGTGAGACAGTGAACCCAGCTGAGGAGGGCGGGAGAAGAAAGTCTTTGACGTGGTACACAAGAATTCTCACCATGGGCTCAATTTATAATATTACTTAACCTGAAGGCAGACTGGTGGGCATGAGGAATTGGATCACATGTCCACAGGGGTATCATCAAATGGTTGGTGACTCAGAAAGGTATTTCAGTTTTGCTGATGGTGGCTGTTCCCTTTAACACGTCACATCATCGCTGGCATTTGTAGAAATAAAGACCACCCACGTGAGAACAAGTGAAGGCCATTTATTTAGCACTCACTATAGCGAGGAGTCGGCCACCATCTCTGGCATTTGGCAGAGACTCAAAAACTAGCCTGGGAGTGGGGGAATGGGAAAAAGGAGGACATGGGAAGGCTCATTAGAGACTATTAGCCAGGGGAAGCTGGGCCACAGTACCTAGGAGCGAGACCTCCTACGGAATTGGGAAGGGGGAGCATATTTTGCCTTCTCTGGGTCCTTGGAAGTGGGGACAGAAACCAAAGAAGCTGTCAGTTATCAATCAAGCTCTGGTCATTTGGTGCCAGTTGTCCTAGAGTTTATTGTTTGGCTTCCTGGACTGGTGAGTAGTAGTAGCATCCTGACTTCTACAAGTCTGACTTACAGCTAGCAGGATTGAGCCTTGGGCTTCTTTCTAGAGAGAAATAGCTAGGTGTGCTTGTCCTTGCTGCAGCAGATGTTTCCCTTTTATACAAGGCCTTCCCATGGCCCATTTGTACCTTTAGTATCTCATGCTTAGTTTAATTACATATGTTTTCAATGGCACAGAACATTATTTGTGTTGTCATATGCAATCAAATGTCCAATTAGCCTTTGTAAGAGTAAGTATATAACCGGTATAGAATACTGGTTAAAAACATGAATTCAGGGCTCTAAAGATATAGATCACTGGTAGAATGCTTACTTGGCATGTGCAAGGCTCTGTCTGTGTTCAATCCCTACCACTGCCATAAAAAAAGAAATGTAACTTTTATTTTGAGGTCAGACTACATGATTCACAAGCTCTATCACTTATTGGCTATGTGATCTTGGTCTAACAGCCTAATCTCTCTAAGCCTCAGTTTCATTGTCCATAAAATAGACACAAAATTTGCACTTACCTCATAGACTATCCTGAGGATTAAATAAGTTAATATTTATGTAAACTACTTAGGCATGACACATTCTAAGCACTATGTGGGTGATCAATTTTATCAAAAATTAAAGAAAAAACAAAAGCAACAGCAAAATGTAGCATCCTCCAAAAACAAGATTTATCTGCATACTATGCCTTAGGATTTCCCAGTGCTATGATACACAAACCTTAAGAAAATCAAATAAATCAATAAATATGCAGAAAGCTTCAGTATCAAAAATTTTAAATGTAATGTAAGTTTCTTCTCAAAAAGCTACTAATACCTAAAAATATACATTCTTCCTACAATGAGTTGTATCAGCAAGCCCCAGGCTGGCACAGGTGTTATCTAAAAAAGTTAATCAGGAGCCACACTTTTCATTTACATCCATAGAAAGAGACTGAGCATAAACATCTGGGGACCAGCCAGCCAGTTTTTTTAAAATAATTTAAAAATATTATGAAATATAACAAACCTTCAGAAATGTTTAAAAATCAACAAGGAGACAGCTAAGTACTCAGCACAGAGCAGCCAGTGGTATCATCGATATCCCATGTCAAGAAGTAGAGCTTCACAGCTGAATGTGTTGGCTCACCCCTGTCATCCCATCAGTCTGGGAGGCTGAGACAGGAGGATGGCAAGTTTAAGCTAACCTAAGCAACTAAATGACTTAGCAAGAACTTGTCTCAAAATAAAAATTTTAAAAGGGCAGGGGATGTATCTCAGGGAAAACGTTCTGGGTTCCAATCTCAGCACGAGATGATAGAGAGAGAGGGAGGTGAAAGTTCACACCTGGGAGTTCCTTTGGTGTCTCCCCCATCACAATCCTCTGTCCACTGACCCTGTCCCTCATTCCTATGGTGGCAAGAATAAGCAAAGCCAGCCTCTAGATGCGCTAGTAAGGACCTTTCAAAATCAGCAGTCACTGTGGCAGTGCGGAAGGGAGTCCTGCGTGAACTAAACCCAATTCTGATTTGTGCACAGGAGACTGGGATTTTAAAGGGAGAACAAGGGGCTCAGAAGAGTTGGGACTGTGCAAACACAAAGGGCTGGTCGGCGTTACTGTGACCAGGCAGCGAGTCTGCTCGCCAAATTCCAGGTCCTGGGCTCCCACGGAGACTGGGAGAGAGAGGTCCATTCTTCCTGGGACTCTGTGTGAATGCCGTTCAGGTCCTTGAGAAGGACACTCTCACGCTGAAGGAGTTGCACAGTCCGCCTTCTGTATCAGTGGGTTTCACACCTGGGCTTCCACCAACCAAAGATACAAAACATTTGAAAATAAGTTGTATATTCCCTGACACTATATTGAACGTGTATAGGCTCCGCTCTTTCTTTCTTGTCATGGTTCCCTAAATAATACAGTAAAGCAACTACCTGCATAGCATTTACGCTGCATTAGGTATTGGGAGTCGTCCGAGGATGTGTGTATGTTGTGCCAATACTGTGCCATCACATTACAAGACTGGCACGTCCTTGGATTTTGGCATCCTAATGGATCCTGTGTCCCATCTCCCCCACATTCTGAAGGATGGCTGTATGTACATCTGAAAGGCACAGATGAGGGATTTGTAGTTGTAAATCATTTTTAGTAAATGCCTAAAGAAACTGTGGTCCAGGGCCTCTGGTTAGGTGCTGGTGAGAACAATGAATTCATTTAGCAGCAGTGAGCCTTCTCAGGCAGGTGCTCTAAGGACAGAGGCCTAGAGTCACCCAAGGGATGCTAGAAGCTGTTAGAAGCCACATTAGTAGACATGCACAGTGATGCCCACCTGTAGCCCCAACACCCTGGGAGGCTGAGGCAGGAGGATCACAAGTCTAAGCCCAGCCTGGGCAACTTCGTGACTAAGCGAGACCACGTTTCAAAACAAAACAAAGAAAAGGGGCTGGGGATGCAGCTCAGTGCAAAGGTTCTGGGCTCCTTTCCTAGTTCTGAAAAAATTAAACTCGTTGTTTAAGTCCTTCATGTTGCAACTTGTGAATTTTTTAGAGGCCAAGGCTTAAGGCCTAGTCAAAAAAGGACTGAGACATCTGGTCATCTGAGCAACATAGTTGAGGATAGTGATATGTAATATAACAACCACTGTTAATTCGTATTATTTTGTCTTGAAACCCTGTATCACTTTAAATGTTCTTGGTTTGGTTTGTTTATGTTTGTGATTCTGCTATGCTGCTATTGTTCTTTTTGTTTGTTTATTTCTTATTTACTACTCTCCTTTAAAATAAAACTTAAAAAAAGGACTGAGAGTAATGATAAGGAGATAAAAACATTATCCCAATTTCATAAATGTTATATAGGTGTATTAAAATATTGTACTGAGCCCCACAAGTACAATTATTGCATGTTAACAAAGTACATTAAAGACTTAGGATAGACACATTAGCTATCCAGATTTCACCATTACACATTGGACACGTGTATACGTTATCGTACTGTCCCCCATAGCTTTGTACAAGTAAAATAATAGTTTTAAGAAGAGGAGTCAGGAGATCCTGATTAAAGTTTGGTCAAGGAGAGAATCTTTGTCATTGGTGAGTCGTGTCCTTTCTTTTTTATTGTAGTTACACCACCGGCCAGGCATCCCTATCCTTCTTATTTATTCTACTAAGATAGATATTACTGAATAGTAGTTTTAGTGCATTCCTCTGATCATGAATGAGATCAGCACCTTTTCAAATGTTTACTGATCATGTGAGTGCCTTCTTTAGTAAAGTGACTCTGTGTGTGTGTGTGTGTGTGTGTGTGTGTGTGTGTGTATTTGGAGGTATGGGGATGAACACAAGGACCTCACACTGAGCTACATCTCAAGTCCTTTGAAAAATTTTTATTTTGAGACAGATTCTCACTAAGTCACTCAGTTGCCCAAGCTGGGCTCCAATTTCCAATCCTCCTGCCTCAGCCTTCCAGAGTGCTGGGATTGCAGGCCTGTGCCACCACACCCAGCAACTGCTTATATTTTATCCCCATGTTTGTGTTCATTATCTTCCTTTTGGTTTGTAAGGGTTCTTACATAGTTTAGTTATGACGCCTTTATGGGTGACATATGCAGAATGAATAACGTGTAAAGAACGGCCTTCCTTGTGTCTTTCGGCATGCATAAGGATGCCTTTACATTGAGTAGAATTTTTAAGAGTGAAATTCATTAGTCATAGGATTTTCAACTTAATATGTAAAAAATAAACTGTTTTCCAAAGTGGTTTCAACAATTTGCAATGCCACGAGTGGTATACAAGAATTTCTTCCCCTTCACATTCTTTGCCAACAAACTTGTCCTTATTATTGTCAGACTTTTAACTTGTAGCTATGCTGGTGGAATGCATACTGGTATAAGGCTGTGGTTTAATTTGCATTTTCATGATTACTAATGAGATTTTAAAACTTTCATATGATTATTGGAAGCTTATATGCTCTCTTTTGAAGTACTTGCTCAAATCTCTTGCCTGATTTTATTTTTTGTTCTTTCTCCCATTTGTATTGCTTTATAGAAGTTATTTACAAACCCTCTCACAACACCGTTGCTGGATAGATGTATCACAAATATCTTCTTCCATCCTATTGATTTCCTTTTCTTCCTTTTAATTGTGTTTTCTCTCAAGCAAGGCTCTTATTTTTAATGTTTAATCTCTTTTGCATTAGTGATTTTCATGGCTCTGATTAAAAAACTTCTAAGGTCAGAAAAATTCCTTCTGTATCACTTTGCAGAAGCTTTGTTTGTGTGGCCTCTCACGTTCGGTTCTAAAATCAACCTAGAATTAAATTGTATGTATGATGTGAGCAATCCGTCATGGCTCTTCCAGTCACTCCAGCCCCCCACTGCCACCTGGACAGCCTTCTGCCCCCACTGGGACTCTGACACCTGCTATCAGCACATGGATCCCTCCACAATACCCCTCTGTTCTGCCCCACTTCATGGCTTTAGGACTGAACTGTTCTGGAAGCAAGAGAAAGGAAAGGAAGGAGAGAGATGGGAAGCTAGGTGTGTGGCGCACGCCTACAATCCTAGCACTTAGGAGGTCGAGGCAGGAAGACTACTGGAAGTTTGAGTACAGCCTGGGCTACAGAGTGAGACCAGAAAAGAGAAGAAAATCACCAGACCACAGCGGTACATGCATATTCATGTTTATGCATGGATACTTTACAATAGCTAAATCTTGGAAACAGCTCATAGGCCAATCAAAAGATGAATGGATAAAGGAAATGCGGTATTTACATACAATGGAGTACTGCTCTACCATAAAGAAGGATAAACTTGAATCATTCATAGGAAAATGGATGCATCTCAAGACTATAACCTTAAGTGAAATAAATCAGACACACAAGTTGAAAAGTCACATTGTTTTTCTTGTGTGGGGAACCCAAAGTGTAAATAGGGAGAACAATTCTGGAAGAACGTGTTCAAATGGGAAAGGGAACGAGGGAGGGGGAGGAGAGAGAGGGAAAGGAAGGAGGCGAAAAGGGAAAAAGAGAGTGGAGGGGAAAAACCGAAACAAAGCTTTGGTAAGTGTGAGAAGAAGGGTTGAAGGAGGGGAGGGGAATGGGAAAAAAGAAAAGAAGAATTAAGATATATTATGTACAGGTACATATTTCCCATGACGAATGTGATTAATATGTATGACAAATAAATACTAATAAAAAGTAAAGTTAAAAAAGGAGGACAGAGAGTTTTGAATTATAAATTAATCATCTTTGGACTCGGGTTTAATATGACATTTGAAATGTAATATGGTGATATGGTATTTAAACAATCCTCAGCCATAAGAAATAGTTTGGTTTTAAAAATATAACTATGGAGAGACAGTAGACATAAAAGCAATGAAGCACATGATGACAGTGAACAAAGAAATAAAATGTTTCTGCAGAAGTAGCCATTCCTTGTTTTGCCACTGGGCAAAAAATTGTCTTGGTTGAGTTTCAAGCATTCGGTCATTCTTAACTTTAAGCATAGTAGCATTTCTTAGCATCTTCACAATTATTTTGAGTTGCTGAAATAAGCGCATTTATAGAATCTCAGATCCCTTTGGGTTTTCATATAGCTTACCCTGGTCTTCCGTACCTTGATACCAATGATCGCTCCCAAGGGATACCAAAGACCAGTCATGCCCAAGTGCACCACTGAAACCAAGGTCACTGGGTTCACCCCTTGGTGAAATTTAAAACTCACCAATAAGCTCAACCAGGAGAAAAACTAGAGGAGGAGATTTTTACATGTACAGGTAAGGAGAGCAGGAGGTAACTCCCCAAACAGTGTATCCCCAAAGAATCAAGGAGCTATCAATGGGCTAATGTGTGCATTTTCATGGTCACAGGCGGCAGCGGCGTGTTCCCAAGCATGCTCTTGAGATCCTGCTGCTTCATTCATGGTCCGTTCAGGAACGAGGGGTGGGAGCACCTCTGGGTGGAGAATTTAGCATCATAGTGAGAAGATCATAAGGAGAGTTTACTCTAGGACATCCAGAAGAGTGACTTAGTGTGACTCAGCGATTTGGGCTGGCTCCTTTTTCTCTGGAGGCCTCCTTTGAAACCCAAAAAACTACTTAAAGTAATGTTATCAGCCATGTACAGGGGCTTGCAATCTTAGTATTTTGGAAGGTGAGGCAGGATTATAAATTCAAGTCCAGGCTGAGATACTAAGTGACTTAGCAAAGCTCTTCTCAAAATAGTAACAATAAATAACAACAACAACAACAACAACAATAATAATAATAAAGTGCTGGAGAAATAGCTCAGGGAAATGGTCTTGCATTCAGTCCTCAAAAGGAATGTGGGCAGCTGCTTTACCTTCAGCACTCTGCAGTACAGGAGTTTGCCTCTAAAAGCCCAGCATAGCAGCTAATACTACCTGGTAGGATGTGGTAGAGATCAGAACAAAACGGCTTGGAGGCCAGAGTGACATGCTTAAAACACACCAAAAGAAGCCAGGTAAAGGAGAGATTGGTGGGTTTATACTCAAGATAAGGTGCAGGCAAGTTAAAGAAAAGTACACAAGCTCAATTCCAGTTCTTGCATTCTTGCATCTCTGTCTTCCTCTCTCTCTCCCTCTTCCTTACCTTCTCCTGCATCAGCCTCCCCTGTTGCTGGGGTAGCCTTGGTGATCAGAGTTGAAGTTTATTCATGAAGCCAGGGGAATAGAAGGAGCCTGGAGCCAGTAGGACACATTTGCTGTGGAAGAGGCACTCAGAGGCAAGTACTGAAACAGGAAAAATATAACTCCGATCTGCTAGATGTCAAATGTGCCAAGTTTGCAGTCTCACGACACTGAGGAATGAAATTGTGATCCGAAGGAGGACGTTAGGAGAGTTTTACTGGAAAGAAGAAGAACTCCTGGATTTCCAGGAGAGGTCCTGAGTGAGTGACCACAGGAGCCTTTTGTTGGGGGTCATTTATACAGCAAAATCACAGTGGGGGTACAGTGTGGGTCAAACTACAATCAACCTATAGGATCATGAGCGTAGCTGCTTAGCTAATATTGATCCAGTAGGGACATGAGTCACATAGCAGGGGTAGAAAGATCAAAGGAATTCTTGGAAAGGGAGAGGAGTATGGGTCCAGATGTTCTGGTCACCCATTCTATATGTGATACCTAAGTCAGTCACTGAAGTGACGTGTGCTTCTACCTCCCCAAATTTTGTTGCTGTTCTCTCCTATTTTCCCCATCCTTATAGCATCCAAAATGCTTCTCAGGTTACCCTCTTTGCTACTGTCTAAACCTAACATTCCCTAGGAATTCTGCTTATATGTCTAAATCATTGTCTGTATGTCCTTCACATCTCTCAGAACATTTGTCCATTCTATTTATTTCTGTTTCTCTGTAGTGGAGTTAGATATTCTCTAATGTCACAAAAGAGTGACCACTGGGAGAGTTTCTTACACAATTTATGTACAATGAGTTTCCATGAATTTTTTTGTTGTTGTTGCTCACTACAGGATGAATTCTTTCCAAGGCTAGAACCATTTTATGGACAACTCCATTACCAACTTTGGCCCATTGTCGTAATGGCCAGAAGATTATCTGCCACGTATTCCGCTACTTGACAGTGGCAAAGCCCATCTCATCTGCTTAGAGTGACAGCAGATGGCCCCTCCATCTGATAGAGATGGAAGTGCAACCTATGCCTTGTGGTGCAGGCACACATTTCATGCTGCAGACAAAGCTCCATTCATGGCGGGAGGCTGGGTCCCCCAGGCCCCCTGGGGAGACAGGCAGAAAGCTTACCAGCTGTGTGGGTATATGACCCAGTGGCAACTGCTAAGAGAGCTACAGTGGCCAACTTTTGAGGTACAACCAATTGAGCATTCCTGGCAGAAACACAGTTTCCATCCTACTATAGCATCCTACTTTTAGGTTTTGATGGATTTGATTTATTAATGTTCCAAGTAGGATTTTTGCATCTGTGGTCATGAGTAACATGGACCTGTTGTTTTTCTTTTACCATAATCCATCATCAGCCTTTTATTGGGACAGGTTGCTTTATAATTTATATACCACAAAATTTACACATTGTAAGTGTGCATTCTGGTGATTTCAGTAAGTGTATATGATATATAGCCATCTCCACAATAAGTTTCAAAACATTCCCATCACCTGTAAAAATTTTCTAATGAACCTTTGCAGGTAAATTTTACTTCTATTCATATCACCTGTAGGGTGGTCTGTTTCCTAAGTCTAGATCCTCGGCTAGAATTTGCCATAATTGTTGATTTATAATGAACATAGTTTTTTTGTGTGTCTGGCTTCTTTCCTGAGCAGGACCCTTTTCAGGTGTAATTGTGTTGTAATGTACAGATACCGTGCATCCCCTTTTATTGAATAACAGCATTTTAATGTGGGCAAACATCATATTTTGTTCATCTGCTCACCATTTGGTGAATATTTAAATTATGAATAATACTGTTAGGAACATTCACATTTGTGTGGACATATGTTTCCATTTCTTTCCATAAATCTTAAGTATAAAATTGTTAGGTCATATGATAAATCTAACTACTTAAGAAAGTACACTTTGGAGTTTCTCATATAAGAGAAACCATACAATATTTAAGCTTGTGTGAATTATCTCACTTAACATGTTCTCAAGTTACACTAATTTATCTATACATTCCTCAAGTTTATCTTTCTTTATGCCAGAGTAGTACTCCACTGTATTTAACATTACATTTTCCTTTTCCATTCATCTGCTGATGGACTTACAGTATATGCTGCTTCTCAGATCTAGCTATTATAAATTGTGCCACTATGGATATGGGTATGCATGTATCCCTGTAATATGACAAAGAAGAAACAAACAGATAATAACATGACTCTTTTGGAAATATACCTAGAAGAGCAAATAATAATAACTTTTAACTCTTTTGGACTTTTAACTTTTTAACAAATAATAATAATAATTTTTAACTCTTTTAGGGAGATACCAGAAGAGCAAAGTAAAAGATAAATAGGAAGTAGAGAGAAGTTAAAATATTTCCCCAAATTACCTACTCCATTGTTTCAAAAATATTTTAATATATCCTAATTTGATTTATTTATACTCCTAGTTTCTCTTACTCTATTGAAAAGAAAGTGTTGTGTTATTATCTGTTTGTTTCTTCTTTGCAAGAGAGGCTCTTTTAGTCTGTGTCTCATACTCTGAGCAACTGCTTTTAAGATTATTATATGCAGTGTATTAACAATTGTTTCTCTCCTGTTTTGTTATGAAATTTTATTTGTCCATAAAATAAAACATTAAAAAAGAAAGTCCAAATTGTTTTCCAATGTTGCTTTACCGCTTTATATTTCCACTAGTAATACATGATGTTTCTCGTCTCTCCACAGCTCACCAGAATTACTGTCAATAATTTTTATTATTTCCATTCTAGTGGGTACCTAGTCCTTCTGATTTGAACTGTCCTAATGACTAGCTATTGGGTTAATTATATCCCTTAGTTATTGTGGGTTGATCAGGTCCGCAATCTCCTGAATGAGTATACAGCAAAGGCTAAATGAAAAGAGACAAACGAAATTATTTCAGGGCTCCAAGAGGATCAAAGCTCTCTCACAGAATTCAAGATTCTCTCAGGGCTAAGACCAAGACCTTCTCTGGGTGGCCCGTATTTATTTGGTTATCAGAAGAAGGAAGGGGAGTACTCAAGAAGGGCAGAATCAAAGACTTCTCTAAGTAAGGTATTAAGTTAATCCACCCAGAAGATGCCTACAGCTGTAGTCTTTATCTAGTGGAGATTGGATCCAGGTGTCCTTGGCTGTGATCTTGTCTTATCTTTGGGGCTTTCTGGCTTCATCCACCACTATAGGTCTTAGTAGGGATTAGTGACTCACAGAGTTTCACTTACTGTGAGTCTGCCATTTCCAGATAAGGAGCCTAAGCCTTGGACAGATTCACAAGCGAACATGAAAAGCCAGTTGATTAATTTAAATCTTGCTCAGGTCTGCTCCGTAGTGGTCTCCACCAACGAACGGCATTGAATATGTTTTCATACGCCTAATAGACATTTGTATATCGTTTACGGCAAAATACCTATTGAAATCTTTTGGCTGATTTTAATTGGATTGTTTGCCTTCTTATTAAGCTTTTGGAGTTCTTTTTGTATTTTGGATGCAAGTCCTTTATCAACTACATGACCTGCAAATATTTTCTCCCAGTCCATCGGTGGTCTGTTCTTTCATTTTATTAAGGATATCATTTGAAGAGCAACTTATTTTAAAGAAGTTCAGTTTATCAATTCTTTTCTTAAAGATCATGCTATTTTTGATATTTTTACAAAAGAAATCTGAATCTAGCCCAAGGTTACAAAGATTTCTCTTAGGTTTTTACTGAGAAGTTTTATAATTTTAGCTCTTACATTTAGATCTCTGGTTCATTCTGAATTATTTCCATACATGCTTTGACATGAAGGTATTAGTTCTTCATTTTAGAGGCATATGGGTACTGAGTCTTTCAAGCACCATTTGTTCAAAAGACTGTTTTCCCCATTGAATTACCCCAGATTTCTTTGTCAGGATCAGTTGATCATAATGTAAGGATGTGTTTCTGGACATTCCTGCCTGTTCCATTAGTATGTATATCAATCTTATGTTAGTAAGTTTTGAAATCAGCCACTGAAATTTCTCAAATTTTGTTGTTCGTGGTCAGAATTGCTTTGGCTAGTCTAGGGTTTTATATATTTTCATAAAATTTTAACATACTTTAAGATTTTTTCATTACCATATGATTTTTAATATTAGCTTGGTAATTTCTAAACAATAACAACAAAGAAGCCTGTCCAGATTTTGATAGGGTTTGCAAAGAATCTACAGTTCTAGATGAGAGTTGCTATCTCAACAACACTGGGTTTATAATCCATGAATGTGGAATTTCTCTCCATTTTTTAGTAAGTTTAATTTATCTCACTATGATGTGTCTAAGAGGGGATATCTTTGTATTTACAGTAGAGTTCATTGAAATTCTTGCATATATAATGCTTTTCATGAAGTTTCAAAACACTAAAGCCAGTACATATTTTTAAAGGTTTTTCTTTACTTTTTTAAAAAACTCCTATCTCTTACCTGCTTCTAGACTTTCTATTGGTGCACCTGGTAGTTTATCACAGGTCTTTAAGATACTCTTCACTTTATTTTTTCTCTCTGTCTTTCAAATAAGATCATTTCTATCGGTGTGTCTTCCACTTTGCTGATTTTTTTCTTCTATCTACTCACTTTGCATCTGCTTTGAATCCCTGTAATGAATTACTTATTTTGGTATTATTCAACTGCAGAATTTTCATACTCTTACTACTCATTTTTATTTTGCATTGTATTTTATTGTTTTATTGATGTTTTTCTTGTAGAAAAATTGCCATCATACTTTCCTTTTCATCTGTAAGTAAGATTTCTATTGTTTTAAAGTGCTTATAGTTAATATTAACATCTGAAATCAGCAGAGACAGTCTTTACTATTTACCAATGCATTTGTTTGTCCTTTGGAAAACACATTCAAAGTTCAGTTAGTTTCAAAGTCAGCTCCAGCCAGGGGCAGCCTCAAGGGTGTACAACCTGTGTGGTCACATGGATCCCTTTTTGGAGGGTCTCACACTTGGCTTACTGCTGTCTCGTTGCCATCTTGAAATACGTCCTTCATTTTCATTTTGCACAAGGCAATGCCAGTTGTGTAGCTGGTCTTGGCTCAGGTTTGTACTTTCTTTTGGGGCCTTCTCTCTGCTCTTCTCCTTGTGTGTGATAAGCTTAAACCTCTTTCCTGTTCCTGTCACCTACATGGACAGTTTTGAGCATCATAAGAACTCTGAGCACCAGGGACACGTGCGAGTGTCACTGGATCGCGTACATTTTTAACCGATGTGCCTATCAGTCACTTGCTCTAACACTAGGCGAGTTATAATGTCGGCCTTCTCTGATTATCAGCTACCAAAATCAGTATTGTTTCAAACAATGTTCCTGGGTATAGGTTTTTCTGCAGTCAACAGCAAATCAAGTCGGCCTTAATTTTGATTTTTGGCTCCCTCCAAGAGAGCTGCAAAAGGAAACAGCTTGGAATATACAGTGAGACCCTGTCTCAAAAAGAACCAAACAAATAACAACAACAACAACAACAACAAACCCAGAAAAACCACTATTGTATTCTTTTCCATTTCTTATTTTTGTATTTTAAATTTGATTAATAATCAATATCATTAGGGATTTAGCCCAGGGGCACTCTTCCACTGAGCTATATTCCCAGCCACTTTTATTTTTTTGGTTAGGTCTTGCTAAGTTGCCCAAGATGCGTTTGAACTTGCAGTCCTCCTGACTTAGCCTCCCAAACAGCTGGGATTAGAGACATGTGCCACTGTACCAGGTTCTTCTGACCAATAATATAGTTGTTTTGGAGTAAGGATTTTTCATTCTACCAGTTTAGAAATCTTGTCTTCAATCCCCTACCTTCAACACACATGTACCTGTAAATTCTTGTTTTCAAATATTCTACTTTTAAGTTCTAGAATTACATTTGATTCTTTGTATAAACTATATCTTTTTGAAATTGTCTACTTTTTGATCCACTTTTGTCTAGACTTTTATTTTCTAAAAACATATTTCTAATGGTTCTTTAAATTTCTCTGCTACTTTTAAAATATAAGTCATCTATGGATCTACTTCAATAGCATGTTATTTTTGCTTATTATTGTGTTACATTTTGCTACTTCTTTGCAAATTTTCTTTTTTTGTCTGTCATCAGACTGAGGTGACTGCTATTTTCTCCGGAAAAATATCTTCTTCTCTGTCAAGGAATTGAGCTGCACAGGGACTGGAGTTTCAGGATAGGTTGATTTTAATTCTCCTTCTTTGGTTTTATGTGTATTGAGGGTAAGATTTATCTTATTTTGGTTTCAGCACCAATCTCCTCAGGTACATAAAGATTGCAGGGACTCTTTTTCTATCTTTCTGGAAAACTCTAGTCTTATCCAGGTGAAAGAAAACTAGCAGGGAAGAAAAACCGCCTTCCAATTCTCCCTGTCAGCACCAAGAGAGACATGGTCACCAAGGTCATGAAGAATCACGATGGCTCCCTTTCCCTCTGAGTACAGACCCTAAAATTCATCTTGTGCCCACGCTTGGAAAGTACCCCTAGGAAGAGAGCTTCCTGATCTCTGCTCACCCCTGGGATTGATCCCCTAAAACTTATCTGCAGTCACAACTCTATGAGGCTTTTGCAATGTACACAATTGGACTTTATCCAACTATCTTCTAGTCATCATTGCAGAAGTAATAACCTACCATTAACCTTCTATATCCTAACCACAGAAAGACTCAATTTAAAAATACTGGGTTTTTTGGCTATATTTTTCTCTAAATGTAATTTGAATATCTGCTTTTGGTTTTATACTTTAGGAGCTAAAGCATTAAAAAACGTATGTGTCCTTTAATGTTTATATGTGCTTCCATAATGAAAAATGATGTGAATCAATATTTAGGGTATGTAAGAGGAGTTCTCTTTTTTTCTTTAAAGTAGAGCCTCTTCTTAAAATTGAAAAAGTACAGTGTTATACACAGCTGTCTGGGATTTCCTACTCAAACCCTTCACAAGAATTATTTCCATGTGGTTTTCTAATGTTGATACTGGCAGATGGGCAAGTTACTACCTCTAACTGGGAACTGAATTCAAACAGCAGAGAAAAGAAGCCACTGAGTAGAAACAAAGACATTTCAGTATATTTCTAGAAGAAAATTCAAAATAAGTGTCAGAAATGTGCAGCCCAGAGGTGTTTATAACACTTGGTGGCATGGAAGAAATTCTAACGACCTCACAGCCTATATTAAGATTGTGTGTGCCCTAGGTCAGAGCAATCATTTAGCTCTAAGAAATTAAAGCACCATTACTCAGGGCACAAGTGAGAAAATGTAGTGTAGTAGGGTCCTAGTTATTGAATGTGCACAATTAATCTACAAATTCTTCTTCTTGATATTTATTTTAAACATTTAACTTGATGAGTTTACTTTTGTCCCCCTAGATAATAATCAGACATTCTCCAAACAGGAAGGATATATATTTGGGAAGAGAGGAGCACTGCAAAGGAAATATGTCTGCCATGGTAAATTATTGTCATATTCAAGAGGAAGATTTCACTGATTTATTTATATTCTCACTTATTTACTCATTTATTTGTTCTCTTAGGGTTGAACCTAAGGCCTTGTGAACACTAGGCAAATTTTCTAGCCCTGAGCCACACTCCTCACCCTTCTTGTTTTTTGAGACAGCTTTTACTAACTTTCCCAGAGTGACCTTGAACTTACAATTCCCTGCCTCAGACTCCTGAGTAGCTAGGGTTACAGATATGTTCTACCTTGCCCAACTAAGGAATATTTTCAAGGCAAAAAGAAAGAAGTTTATATAAGATACTTGGATCACAGAGCTCACTGGTCTTAAAGACTAGAGGCAAGAAGTAGCATTAGTTTATCAGTAGAGGTGACTTGCTAGGCAAATCAATGTTCTGTTGCAAACATCTCATCTGAGTTATTGCAACCCTGAAGAGTGTTATATTTTTTGACACAAATCTGTGCCTGTGTGTAAGGCACACAAAGCAAGAAATGTGTGTAGAATAAGAGGAATCTCCTCTTTTGAGTCTTTAAGAAGTACTTATGTCAGACAGGCAGGCCCTTCTTCTTCACAACTTCTTGGTTGTAATTGTGTCTGCATCTGACAAAAAAGTTTCATTTTGATAGCATCAACTTCCACAACTTTAGGCAGTTGGGAAAAAGCTTTGGCTACCTGAGTCCTCTCAAAATGGACTTGGACCTCACATAGGGAAGGAAGGTGCTCATAGAGCAACATTCTCTCTAGCTCCCACTGTCCATTAACTTTTCTTGCTCTAGTTTTCCCTAATTTCCTTGTGGACAACTCATCCATCCGGCTGTGCAGGATAGAATCCTAAGTCCTATCTCGCTAGTCCTGCTGATTTTGCTTCCTAAATCCATGCAATTGGCTTCTTTCTCTCTGTTCCTACATCACCAACACCTCTACCTGGATAACAGCGGCCACTATCTAATTGGTGGCTTTTTCTTCCACCTCGTACCCTTCTGTTCCTCTCTTACCCATTCCAGCTATCAAGATCTTTCTAAGACAAGAGAGAACACTTCAGGCTCATGCTTAGTGGCTACTGATAGTCCTCAAGTCCCTTAGTGTTGGCATGCAGCCCTCTGGTCCTTGCTGATCTCCCTCCTGGATCACCTCCTGTGGGTTTTCTGGGAGCTGCCGTTTCTGGGAGCAGAGCTACCACACTCTGCTTCTTGCCTTTGCCCCTTGACTCAGACAACCTCTCTCCTGGGAACCCCAGAACATAAAGCCAGTCATGTCCATTTGTACCGGGCCTGTCTTTTCCTTCCAGAGTGCAGTGCTGGTACCTAAGTGAGTCCTCAATACATTCAATAGCTCCCCAAAGTGACCAATGATCGGAATTGAGCAGCCTTTTTAAATTATTCTATTTTGAGCAGCCTTTTTAAATTATTCTATTTTGTAATCCATTTTATTAATATGTAGTCATATTGTTTATTTTAATTTTATTTTATTGGATATAAACATGTACTTTAAAGTCAAACAGAGCCGGGCATGGTGGAACACACCTGTAATCTGGATATCCTGAGAGGCTGAGGAAGACGGATCACAAGTTTGAACTCAGCCTGGATAATTTAGCGACTTAATGAAACACTGCCTTAAAATAAACAATAAAAAGGGCTGGCGATGTGGCTCAGTTTGAAGGATCTGGGTTCAGACCCCAACACCGCACACACACAAATGTCAGATAGAAGTTAAAAACCATACTTCTATCTGCCATAGACATTATCCTTCCCTCTTCAGTCTTTCTACAGAGGTATTTTTTGTCTGTTTGGGGTTTTGTTGGCCTTTCCATAATACTGTGATTCTAAATAAAAGATAATGCTTTTAGTCGATTCATTGGTGTTAGGTGTTACCTATTTATTTCCTCTTAATGTTACATTCTGATGCATATTTATTCATATTTATTATACACCCTATCACTGGGATGCCGGATCTTTAACATGTATCTTTTATTTTTCCCTTTTCTGTTCTTTCTTTTGTCTTCTTTCTTTGTTCATTTCCCTGTTTTTGTAGTTCTGGGGGTCAAACTTAGGATTTCACATATGCTAGGCAAGTGCTCTACCTCTGAGCTATACCTGACCCACTTTTCTTCCTTTTTTTGTTTCTGAATTCTTTTCCCTTTGTCTCCTATTTGTTTGTCTTCCTACTCTGCAACTTGGGGACAATTCTTCTCCATCTTTATCTTTCCAACCTATTGGGTTCTTATTTTACATCTAGAGCTCCACTTTGTTCTATGAATATTTTATTTTCTGTTTCTTCTCAAGGGTGCAGGATTTTTCCTTACCTTTTGTTACGGTTGATATATTGTGTCAATTTGAGAAGTTTAGAAGTTTAGCTACTCAGCAAGGGGCCAGGATCCTCATTTTGTAAACATCCTGAGCCTGTGCAAGAGGAGGGTATTGAGTTGGTGTGAGTGGCCCTCCCGCATGCAATATAAGGGAGGAAAGAGGCTTGCTTTGCCCAGTCTTTCACTCTTTTTGCTTTTGCTGTCTTCTGGCGCCTTAAACTATAGCCCCTCTGCCACACCATCCTGCCTTGGGGCCAGCTGATACAGACTGAAACTTCTACAAACTGTGAGCTAAATAAATCCTTCCTTCTTTAATTTTGGGTGTTGGCTATTTTGTCTCAGCAAAGAGAGAGAAAAGTAGCCAAGACACCTTTCTGAGATTATTAATGGTAAACTGATTTTTTAAAAGTTTTTTCTCGGGCCAGGGATGTTGCTCAGCGGCACAGCACCTGCCCAGCAAATGCGAGGTCACAAGGTCGATTCCCGGTACAAAAAAAAAAAAGATTTTTCTCCCCGCCTAGGCTATATGGCTTCATAATTCATTTTGTCTGCTTTTTCAGTGCCCACAGTCCATGTCACAGGCTTTCCCTAAGAGATGGGAAGTGAGAATCTCACTGGCTCCTCTCAGCTTGTGGGCAGCCTGTGAGGAGATCTTGCTGTGTTATTTGTGGATAATATTCCTCGTGTCAGTATCTATTGGATTTCCCTCTTGACCTAGCCATATTTGCCATAGAATACACACGCGCTTTTTGGAGAGTGAAATGTGACTTAAAGCATTTGGGAGAATTTGATGAGTGTTGGGATTCAGAATCAATGTGTAATTATTGAGTCTCACCTGGTTGGCGCTGGTGGACTTCAAAACGGTTACAACTGAATGGGCCAGATATAGTCCAGGTTCTTGTGTACATCAAGGAAAGAACTGCCAACCATACACCTCATAGTAAGCAGCTGTGTTTATTGAAGATCATGGGAGGGCAGAAGGGCAAAAGGATGAAGGAGGAGGAAGAGGAACTCACAGTCGTAGGCGGAGCTGCTGCTGCTGGTGGTGAAGCCTTTGAAGGAGCTGGTGGGGGTGGTGATGCTGTTTGAGGAGATGCACTCAGGGCTGCTGTATTGGCTCGAGGTGTGGGGCTGCCCTGGGCGCCAGGAGGAGGGAGAAGAAGAGCTCCTGATGGGTACCAGCACAACTCAGCCTTCCAGGATTTAAAGGTCAGACACCTCTGGCTCTGGCTGCCTCCCATTCCCCTCTCACTGGTGTTGGAACTAGCAGTCTACTGCCTTGGACAACACAACCTCCTCAATTTAAACATGGATATAGGGGTGGTGCCATGCCCACAGCTGAATGAGGGGAAGGGAGTGCTCACTCACTCCTCTGTTTCTAACTGCATCCAAATCTCACTCCAGTCTTTAACCAGGATGAAGAAGAAGCAGACACCTAGGTGTCTGGAATCAGGGAACCTCGTTCTAGCCACTGCTGTTACCCTGCAGCCAGAGGTGCTATTCATGGGCCCCTTCAGGATCCTGCAGTCTGTATGGGAATGGTCCTCAGATCTGCCCACTGGTAGCTTGGGGTGGATCTCCATTTGAGTCCGTTTTCTGATGACATAACAAAATACTCGAGGCTGTGTCCCTTACAACAAAAAGATGTTTATTTAGCTCACAGTTCTGGAGGTTCAAGGGCATGGCACTGGCATCTGCCTGCTGCTGGTGACAACCTTGTGGTAGATGGTGTCACAACGGTGGGAGCCTGTGCAAAAGAAACATTGCACAGTGAGATGGAAAGCCAGCTGTGGAGAAGGGCTGCGCTTGTTCTTGTTTAACAAATCTCTTGGGCAAACTAAGCAGGGTCTTATGAGAACTACCTCCGTTCCTCCCAAGGGCAGAGCCCTCAATGACCCAATTAACTCATGCTAGAGGCCTTTCCACTCTTTTAAGTCAGTCGTCACACTGACGTCTGCTTCTACGTTCCAAAATTCTGTCACTGCCTTCTCCTATTTTCCTCGTGCTTTGGGGTTTATATATTTTTAGAAGCTCTTCTCTATAGCCTTAGCATGACTTAGGAAGGAAGTGAAAATAAGCCTGAATATTCAATTCACGTTTTGACCCAGACACCTGAAGAGTTCTGTAAAAGGCAGGTTTCCACACCCCCTCTCTTGAATCTACTTGTGGTTCTAAAATGGTTCTTGCTGGTTCGTACTTCTTAAATGCTCTCTGTGGGATAATGCTTGGAGAACCAGAAGTCAAACTCCCCTCATCTGATCATTATGAAAAGGGGACCCTCTAATGGAAACACTCCACCTCTAAATGGAAGACTATTTAGATAAAAACACTTTAGGTAAGCACAGGGTTCCTCTCTGCTGTATTCTGCAGTTTTCACCAAAGCCATGGTTTTGTAAATTCTGACACTGATTGGAAGTTTGATCTTGCAACAAGACAGTTGCTGTGTTGTTCCCAGGGATCGGAGCTGACTCAAATGTGAAAAATCATTTTTATGAGGGATCGCCTTGTACCGGTTGAGTAACAACTGAATAGCTTTTTCCTCAAGCTTTTAATGTGGTCCAGAAACTTGCAGGATAATAATTTCTCCCTATAATTAGAAAAATGCAGCAAATATATGTGTGTTAGCATATGCATTACATTACATATGCATGCATAATATTTATGTACAAGTGCACAAAGGGATTGGGTCAGATCCGGTTAATAAGATTTTGTAGATTCCACAGCTGATTAAGAACGACCTGGGGCAGCTGAGTCTCAACTGCCCATAGAGAAATATAGCACAGTGAAGAGTATAAACAGGGGCTCCAGTGACACTCAGAAGCCAGCACAGACACTGACTACTTGTGTGATATTAAGTACATTATTCAGCCTACCTGAAACCAGATTTCTTTATGTCAGACTAGGAATGATGATCCCTACTCTGTCAAAGTTTTATCAGGATTAGAATAATATCTGGAAATTGCTTCCTAACTACTTGACACAATAAACTGTAGTGATTAAACGTGTTCATCCCTAACTCGCTAATTCCTCTATTATGAAAGAAAGAAGATGTGCCCAGGAAGGAGAGGCTCTCCCTACCATACTTATGTGCATGCATATAAAGTGTCCGGCATGTACCAGGGCCCGGCCACTTAGCATCTCAGGAATTACCACTGCAGTTGTTTTGCCCAGAGGCATGTCACAGAGAGGACAGACAAGTCAGACTGCCACCTTCAGGTAGTGCTTAACCAAAGATAGGCCCCCACAAAGACGCTTACAGAGAGACACAGTTCAGGCATGTTTCTTCCCGTCACTCTTACTTCTTCCAAACCTAGCTACCAATGAGCCACATTCTTAGCCCTGTTACATTTTTAAAACTTTGAGCCACAGTCTTGCTAAGATGCCCAATCTAGCCTCAAACTTGTGACTCTCCTGTCTCAGCTTCCTGAGTAGGTGGGGTTACAGGCGTGCACCACAGTGCCCGGCTCACTCTTGCCACTGCCCTGATACCCAGATCCCTCTGCAGAGCCAGTTCCAAGACTGAAGTTTGTGCCACACCTTCCAGCCTTCCCAGCTCCTGCTCGCTAGTGAACATTTATGTATTTTTTGCCCATTCGTGTTTGATGGTCTCTGGAAAGGACCCCTGGCCAAAAGCCTAACCATGTGCTCATTCACTTGCCCTTGTTCATTCAATAAATGCTCATTAGGCACCTACTGTGTGTCAGGGACATGCAGGCAGGAGGGATATATGGGTGAGCAAAAGATGCAGGACTCCCACTTTGGGAAATTTACAGCCTTGTGAGTCATATGTTGCATGACTTTGTCTCGCTCGTTCTCTCTGACTTTCACAGTGTGTGTGTGTGTGTGTGTGTGTGTGTGTGTGTGTGTGTGTATGTAAAAAGATGGTATGGATTCAGATTTTGTGAATGAAAGGGATTCAAGGCAATATGTATGTAGGTAAAGGACATGAATGAAGTCTTTTTCCAATCTAAATATTCAAAATTCAGTTCACATTTTACACTAATAATATGAGGTATGATCGAAACATATGGTGAATGTTTACGTTTTTAAAGCCACTTTTTATGGTGAAAGACACACTGCCATGAAATTCTCTCAGAGTCCTCCTCCTTGCTTCAAACACTCTTATCTTACCATGTCTGCAACTTTTTGAAGCAGTCCTACAGGTCCCCTTTTGTGCCTAGTGACGTTCTTGTGGCTCCCTCAATATCCTGCATCCATTCAAAACATTTCCCTTCCATGGTTACTTTGCTTTGGGGGCAGAGCTAGAAGTCACACACTGTCAGATCCAGTGAATAAGGTGGGTGAGGATGTCCGATCATGTTTTTATGAAACTGCCTTTCCATTGGATGGCACGAAGCGGCATTCACTGCATTTTTGATCACATCTCATAGAGACACTCACAAAAGGACTTCCAGACCTGCTTCAGAAAGTGGAAATAAGAATGAGACCAGTGTGTTTGAAGAAGGTGGGATGTTTTGAGTGGGATGCATGGCAATGTGCCTTTTACTGCAATACATTTTCAAATGAAACATTCACCATATATTTTGATTGTAGATCTCAAACCAGACAGATTCCACAACACACAGTTTGAGAGTAGAATCACATACCCAAGTTATTCCAAACGTATTCTGTTCCCAGTAACTGGAAAGAATATGTGCTTATAAAATTCAAATATACATTAACTTAAACTCAAATAAAAATTCAGCCCCTCAGTTGCACTGGCCATGTTTCTAGGGCTTAGTAGGTATACATGTCCACGGTCACCCAGTAGAGTGAATGTCCAGCTGGAAGAAAACACAGAAGCCATCGTCGTTTAACAGGACAAGGAAGTTGTCAGGCAAATTCAGAGCACAGAAGACAGATGGGCTCTTTGGACTCTCTGAAGAACCGGGCATGTCAAAAAAAAAGTCATCCCCATGACAGATTATGAGGCAAAGTAAGTGAAAGAAACTAATAAGACATAACAAAGTGCAGTACATGACATTTAACGGAATCCTGAATCAAGGGAAAAAATAAAACTGACATAAAAGACATTTTAATGGCACTTAAAGAAATTTGGACTGTATAATAGATGAAATTATGAAATTTTTTTCTTTTTAAATTTTGTATTTTGCATTTCTGAAGAGTAATGATATTTTCTAATGTAACAATAATACCATCATCACACTTAAAACCAGCAATTTCAAGCTGGGCAAGGTAGTACATGCCTGCAATCCCAGCACTCTAGAGGGCTGAGGCAGGAGAATCACAAGTCTGAGTTCAGCCTGGGGGACTTAGTGGGAGAGAAGCAGAATGTTAACCACTGAAGATAAGGCACGAAGAGTCATTATTATTATTATTAAATAATTGAAAGGCATGGTTGGCATAGATAGTGATGGTGACTGGAGATGGAGCTCCTTTCCACTGAGTGGTCAAAGCAGGTCTCTCTGGGAGGTGACAGTTAAGTCCTGAGGGACTTAAGGGAGCAGCCATGGGAGGGAAATGTGAGCATAGATCTTCCCGGGCAAAGGGAACCACAAGAGCCCCAGGCAGGAAAAGATTTTGCTGGTACAAGAAACTGAAAATAGGCTACTCTGTCCAGAATACCAGAGAGGGAAGAGGAGTGAGAGAGACATGGGGCCCGGGATGAGGCCCAACAGTGCTGTAGGACCCAGCAGGAGCTGGTGACACACGTGCACTTACTTTCAGGGCAATGCAAAAGCAGCGCAGGGTTTAGGCAGAGTGGGAAGAGGATGGTGCTGTCTTCCAACATCTGACTGCTGCATCAACACTGCTGATAGAAGGCAGCAGGGAAAACAGAGACCAATTAGGAAGCTACAAAGTGGTCTAGGAAGGGCGGAGGTGGCTTGTGTCCAGGGGAAGCCGCGGTGCTAGAGAGAAGCGGACAGGCCAGTGCTGTGTGAATGTGTGAATGGAAAGCTAAGGGGCTGGGCTTTGGAGCAGGTATGGAAGACAACGAAATGAGAGGATTCAAGGTCACTTCTAGTATTTCACCTCACCTTCACCACGGACTGGACAGCAGGAGGGATCCAAACTCTCTGTTATTTTTGCTTTTGTTGTTGTTTGCAATGCTGGGAATCAAACCCAGGACTTTGTGCATACCAAGCAAATGCTCTACCGCTGAACTCTTTTTTAGCTATGCTAATCTGATGCTCTTCTTAGACTTTCTTCCAAGGATGAACATGAAACCAGCACCCAGCTGTATGAGCAGGATCACACATTTGGGAGCTGGCAGTATATAGGTTATATTTAAAGCCAAAGCCTAGAAAAGATCTTCATTTGCTTACTTTCATACTGTTCATGAACATAAAGAGTATCTCTAAGGTTTAAACTATTATAAATAAGGTTGGCTATCATAAAGACCTTTATCTTCCAGATTAGTTCTTTTGGAAAGATAGCTGAGAAAAAGGCATGGATTGTTAGAAATTGTTATTTGGAGTAGTTTTAGATAAGGTGCTGAAATACTACCTAGAGTCCCTGTAAATACTGCATTTATCTTCCATTTATGTTGTCATCTTGCATAACATAGGACAAGTGTCAAAGTCTAGAAATTAATGAATATTGTCAATGAAACTGTAGATTCTATTCAAAATTTCACCAGTCTTTTTCACTAATGTTCCCTTTTTGCAGGTCTAGGATTTAACCTGGGTTCACACTTTGTATTTAATTATCATTTTTTTCTATGTACTCCAACCTGTGACACTTCATCAGCCTGTCTTTGTCTATCATGCCCTTGAGGCTTATGAAGAGTATTTGTCAAGTGTCTGATGATTTCTCATGATTGGATTGGCATTAGGCATTTTTGGCATAACCTCAGTGCCTTATAGTAGAGGTTCACAGGCTGGTGTAGCTCATTTTTGACCATGTTAACCTTGATCACCTGGTGAAGGTAATATCCAGGGTCCAGTTTATTCTCCACTGTAAAGTTATATTTTTCTTTTGTAATTAATGTGTTTGAACAAGTGGGATTCCTGGGAATGATGTGGATATCCCATTTCTTCTCAATATTTATGTATGAATGTAAGCAGGTAGGTATGTAGATATGTATGCATGTGTATTTTGTATAGGAAAAAAGGATTTAACTCATAAATCTGGTAAGATTTTATACTTATAATTTAAATATAAATATACATAATCTGTATACATAAATCTGGTAAGTGTGACTTAGCATATTATCCTCAAAGTTCACCATGTTGTAGCATATAGTAGGATTTCCTTTGTTTTTGATGCTGAATAATAATTCATTGTCCATATTTGCCACGTTTTGTTTTATCTGTTTGTCCATCAATAGGCATTTGAGTTGCTTACTGTCATGAATGGTACTGTTACAAACATGGGGATGCAGATATCTCTTTGAGATCTTTTCAGTTCTTTTGTATACCTAGGAGTGGGATTGCTGGATCATATGGTAGTTTTTTGTTTTGTTTTGTTTTTGACTGGTAAATTGAACTCAGGGCTTTTGCACTGAGCTGCATTACCAGCCATTTTATTTTCTTTTCTTTCATTATATTTCATTTGTTTTTTATTTTGAGATGGAGTCTTGGCAAGCTGCTAAGTTGCTCTGGCTGATCTCAAATTCCCAGTTGTCCTTCCTTAGCTCCTCAGAGTGCTGGGCTTACAGGCATGCATCACCATACCCAACTTTATTTTTAAGTTTAGAGACAATCCCACATTTTTCCACAACAGGTGCACTGTTTCATAATCCCGTCAACAGTGCACAAGGGTTCCAATTGTTACCTTCTGTTTTGCTCTGTTTCACAGTGGCCATATTAATAGGTACAAAGTGCTATCTTTTCATGGCTTTGATTTGCATTTGTCTCCTGATTAGTGGTATTCAGCCTATGTTCATATACTTGTTGGTCATAGTTCTTTTCCCTTTCTAAGGATTAACCCCTTACCAGATTTATGAGTTAAACCCTTTTTTCCTATGCAATTGGTTCATTTTGTTAGGTCCTTTGACAAACAAAAGTTTCTGAGTTCACTGTACATTTGTCTCTGCTCTTGTTGACTGTGTTTTTGGTCTGTTTCCAGGAACTCACTGTTAAGACCAATGTGAGGAAGTTTCCTCCTATGTTTTCCCCTAGTAGTTTTACAGTATTCAATCTTATTGTTAAGTGTTCAATCTATTTTTGTTAAGCTGTATATAGTGTATTAGCTAATGGTCCAACCTCATTTCCTTGCATGCAGATATCTTCTTCTCCTCCTACGGTTTTCCCTTCCCCTCTGAGACCATCTCTAGAGACCATCATGAGATTACACTCTAGAGACCATCATGATTTTACACATGTAATGGGACAGTTCTGGGTTTTCTATTCAATTCCACCAGGCTGTGTGTCTGCCTGTATGCCTGTGCCACAATGTTTTGATTATTGTAGCTGTGTAGTATGTTCTGAAATCACA
Source organism: Chinchilla lanigera (assembly GCF_000276665.1). Classification (NCBI taxonomy): domain Eukaryota; kingdom Metazoa; phylum Chordata; class Mammalia; order Rodentia; family Chinchillidae; genus Chinchilla; species Chinchilla lanigera. The sequence goes on from NW_004955456.1 coordinate 10,107,481, forward strand.
AAGTGTAATTGCACACCTGCAGTCCCAGTACTCTGGATGACAAATTTGAGCCCAACCTGAGGAATTTAGTGACTTAGTGAGGCCCTACCTCAAAATAAAAAGTAAAAAGGATTGGGGATGTAGCTCAGTATGAAAGTCCTGGGTTCAATCCCCTAGAGATTCAAGCCCCCACCAAAGTTAAGTCCTCCACTTTTGTTTTTCTTTTCAAAATTCTTTTGCATATTAAGGTTCCTTTGAGATTTGAAATAAATTTTAAGATAATGTTTTATATTCTCACAAAAATGCCACTTGGACTTTTATAGAAACTTCATTCAGTGTATAGATTGTCTTGGGTAGTATGGACAGTTTAATAGCAAGTCCTCCAATCCATAAATGTGAGGGGTCTTTCCATTTATTTGTGTCTTCTTGAATTTCTTTCAGCCATGTTTGTAGTTTTCAGCGCACAAGTCTTTTGCCTTCGTGATTAGGGATGAACACTTAGGTTTATTCATAAGTGTCTTATTCTTGATGTTATTGTAAAGGGTATTTTTATTTCCTTTTCAGATTATTCATTGTTAGTGTATAGAAATGTAAGTGATTTTAAAATTTTTCAGTACTAATTTTAGCCTCTATTAGTGGGACTTGATTGCAATAATTATTATTGTAGTCCTCCTCTGATGATGATTTTCTACTTCCTTTATCATTTTATTTTTTTAATTGGAATTCTATAAGAATTATCTCTTTGATCTATATATGTATAAAATCATGGATTTTGTTTTTGTTTTCTATGGTTTTAACTCAATAACACAGTTATTGATCTTGCTACTCAATTTGGTCCAGCTTTAACCATTAAGAATGCTCCAGCTTTGGCTCCTGTGTGTTTTCAACATGCTGCCATGCTTTTAATAGCATTTAGTTTCTGGCAGTGTTAGATGCTCTAGGTTCACTTTGTATCTTCTCTTCCCCTAACTCTGGGGTTACCTACTCCAAGTAGTCCTAGGCCCTTTCCTTACGGTTGGTCTTCAGACACAAAGATTTGGGCACTCAGTGTCCTCCCTTCTAGGAGAGTATCATTGTTTCTAGATCTTGACAGTGGACACAGCTAGAAAATAGATGCCTGCATACTAACCACACTTGCAAACACCTTTGTGGTTACTTCCATGTTTTCCTGTCTGCCTATGTATTTAAAACTGAGTTCAAACTGATTCTTTCTATTACAATACAAAATGACAAATGCCCCTTTCCTTTTCTTTCTTTGTAATTTATTTGCCAGTAAGAAACCTGCAGATATCACCTAAAATGTATTTACTTAGTAATTTATTCAATGCCTATAGATGTATAAAGTAGTTTTGGCATTGTTAACACATCCATATGAGGAACACAGTTACTTTGACCATTGATCCTGATATGTCAACTTCATTAGAATAAGAAACACCTAGCAGATTAGTGGAGATTGCTCCTTGGTGTGTCTTGGGCACTTTATTTGGTCCCTGGCTCCTTCTTCTCTGGTGCTGTTCCCTTGCTTGGCTTCCTGCCCATCATGAACTAAGCATCTTTATTCCACCGTACCCTTCTACCATGGTGTCTCTGCCTTAGAGTCAGCTGACCAAGGACTGACACCTCTGAAACCATGAGCCATATGCACCATCTCTTCCTTTAGATTGAGTGTCAACTATTGGTCTAGCAATAGAGACAACAAATGGTTCAATTTTGAGTTTATCCTTCCTGAGAATTTTTTTAAATAAATGAGCAAGGTACAGGTATTTCTAAAGCCTTTTCATATATTGGCAAATTACTTTCCAGAAATGCTACTTCAATTAACACTCTCATGAATAGATCAGTACAGTTCCTGCTTCACTGTAACCTGAGCATAACTATTTATCTTTTTAAATCTTTGGTCATTTGATAGGCAAAACTCCACTTCTTTTCCTAGTCTGAATTTCTCTGACTTCCAGGGAAATTGTATACATCAAATGTTCCTTTCTAGGTTGTTTTTCCTCAAATCATTCATCTTTTTGGAGACAGTTTTTGTCGTATAGATTTTCGTGGGCTCTTACACAATGAGGGTGAAAACTCTTTGTCCTTTATCACTGTTTGTGCAACCTTTTAGAATGCTATAAATTCTCCTTACTGCATCCTTAAAATATTTTCCCCAAAGTCTAAAATTATCTTACTCAACCAAAGCAACCCAAATCTAACTATAAAGAATTTGGAGGAACAAATGATCACTGTAAATTTCAACAACACCATAACTGGGGCAAAGAATTTCTTCTCTTTTGTTTGTACATCTAAAGTTGATGAATCCTAGGATTTTTGTTTGAAGTAAATGAGTGATTTTAAGCTTGGCTTTAAAGGTACTTCTTAGTTTCAGCTCTGTATGCTTCAAGTCATCCTAAATATCATCCTAAAGTTAGTTTTTAAAATAATGTTTCACACTCAGCCACCTTATCTTTGATGAAGGGGCCAAACAAACTCACTGGAAGAATGATAGCCTCTTTAATAAATGGTGCTGGAAAAATTGGCTCGCTACCTGCCAAAAACTGAAAATAGACCCAAGTCTATCACCATGTACCAAACTCAAGTCAAAATGCTTCACAGGTCTCAATATTAAAACAGAAACACTAAATCTATTGGAAAAGAAAGTAGGTAAAAACCTTGAAGACATAGGGGTAGGCAGAGAGTTCATGAATAAAAACCAAATTGCACGTGAAACACTTGAAAGAATCAACAACTGGGTCTCATCCTACTGAAAAGTTTCTGCACATCTGAAGAAATCACCAGCAGAGTAAAAAGAAAACCCACAAACTTGGAAAAAATTTTAGCTGACTGTCCCTCAGACAGAGGGCTTCTATCTAGAACATACAAAGAATTAAAAAATATCAGCCCGCCCCCCAAATTCAAAGACCCAATCCAAAAATGGGCAACTGAAATGAATACACACTTCTCAGACAAGGAGATACAAATGGCAAATAAATATATGAGAAAATGTTCAACATCATTAGTCATTCAAGAAATGCAAATTAAAACAACACTAAGATTCCACCTTACCCCAGGAAGAATGGCTAGCATTAAGAAATCAACCAATCACAAATGCTGGTGAGGCTGTGAGAAATAGGAACCCTTCTCCACTGCTGGTGGGAATGCAGACTGGTGAAACCACTGTGGAAATCAGTTTGGAGATTCCTCCGAAAACTAGGTCTAGAGGTCCCATTCAACCCAGCTATCCCCCTGCTGGGTATTTTCCCAGAAGACCTAAAAACTTCATATCACAGTGATATATGTGTACCCATGTTCATAGCAGCACAATTTGTAATTGCTAAATTGTGGAAGCAACCCAAATGTCCATCCACTGAGGATTGGATAAGAAAATTGTGGTACTTTTATATAATGGAATATTACTCAGCTATAAAGAAAGATAAACTCGAGGCCTTTATATTTAAATGGTCACAACTAGAGACCATACTCATACGTGAAATAAATCAGACCTGCATGTGCAAGCACCACTTTATTTCACTAGTGTAAAACCTGAAAGAGTTAATTTAAACTAGGAGGTATGATAGACATTGTGAAATGATAGGAAAACACTCAAGGGTAAAGGGCAACTGGGATATGGGGAAAGAGAAGGGAAAGAAGGAGAAATTTTGTATGTATGTATATACAGGATAGTTAACATAGTTGTTCTACTGTCTTCTATTTCTTTGCTGAAAGAAACTGTCAGTAAGTCCTTGATTGATCAATATTGCATGTCTCTATCTGTTTTCATGAGAAACCACTTTGAAGATATCAGTATGTAATACAACAAGCATTGTTAATTTCCTACCACTTTGTTTGTAACTCTGTATTGTCGGTAACTCCGTATTGTCTGTTCTGTTCTTTTGCTATTATGTAAATGTTGTCTGTCTGCTAATGTTTTCCTTTTATTTTTAAAATTAAAACAAAGAAAAATAATGTTCGCATCTCTACTTGGTTTAATATAAACCCTTTAGTTACATATACATTAACTCTAATGAGCAAAAAGTAGTTCTGTTTGATGAGAAGAAGTGATTTTGAACTTGGTTTCACACAGACTGCTTAAAATTAACTAGATTTGCTCTAATGCCTGGTAAAAATAAGTTTTAAGGAGAATGATTGATTCTGGGCATGTTTGACATATATTACTTAGTTTTGTCTAAATTTGCTTTAATTCACTTTTCATTTGAATTAAAAGTGTCATTTCTTACTTGTTTCCAAATATTCTACTTAGATTCAGTTAATTCTGTGTCACCTTAAGAAGTTACCTTAGTTATAAATGTGTCATTCTGACTATGTTTTCATTTAGCCTGCTTTGGATGTGTTTTATGTTGCTCTAACTCTAATTAAGATGGTACTTTTGAGCTGAAGGTACATATTTAAGCTTGTTTGCACCAATAGCTTACATAGCAGAATACCCATGCTACAAGTTTTAATGAGCATGTGTAGATGTAGCCTGCACTGTATCATGACTGCTCTGGTCAGCAGTGATTTTAATCGAGATTACAATTCCATAGATGCTAAAATGAGCCAAGTGCAGTGGTGCATACCTGCAGTTCTCAGTGCTAAGGAAGCTGAGGCAGGAAGATTGCATTAGCCTATGACAGCGATGGTGAATCTTTTAGAGCTTTCAGTGATAACATCTCACTGTGATATGCATGCCATAGGTTCACCACGACTGGGCTAGGAGTTCAAGGGCAGCCTATGTAACATAGAAACCAACTTCTCTTGAATAAACACACAAAACACTCCCTCCCCAAAATATTACATAAAAAGAAAGGAAATGAAAAAACACAGATGCTAAAATGTAAAGAAAAATATGTTATATCAAATTTGAAAAACAGAACTGTTTTCAATATTTGGAGATTGGGAATTAAAAGATAAAATGGATCAAGGAGTTCAGCCAGACTGCCTGCTTATATAAAGATGCACACCCTAGGGTAGAATATTTTTCTATCACTATAAATAGCCATGAAGAATATTCTTTCATACAAAGCTTTATGAGTACTCCTAGCCATTTCTGTATGTAAATTCTTAGAATTTGGTATATTAAAATGATATTTCATTGCTGTCTCAGCCTGTGCTTTGCAGTGGAACTGAACTTCTTTTCCTAAATACACATGATGTTCGTGTTTCCTTCTCAGAAACTACCTGTTAATGCGGTGGCCCAAAATTTCTCTGGGGTACTTACCCCATTTTCACCGCTTAATAAGAACAACTTAGATAATCAAAACCTCCATCCTCTGTCTGACACATGCTGCACCCAACCTTTCCCAGTATTTATTGTATGGGTTAGTAATGGAGGGTTAGGAATTTTAATTATAAAACATCTAAATCATATGGCTAAAATTTAAAAACTAAGCACCCCATATTTTATTTCATGACGTCTTAACATTCTTCTATACTTTCTTCAGACTTATTTGAAAGAAATATAATTTTATGCAGATCAACTTAAGGTCTCCATGCCCCCTCCTCAATCCCAAACCCTTCCCTCCTTTCCCATTTTAGTAACTGTTATCATGACTTCAGTAATTTCATTCTGTGTATTTACTACAAACTGAAGTACCCACAAAGCGTGAGTGATACTGTTTTCCTTGATTTAAACATACCTAGCACATGTATAATATGTTTTTAGGGTATACCTTCTGCACACGAGCTGCACATACTTTATAATTATACATTTCATGAGACATTTTCTCAGTACCTCTCAATACACGTAGTTATGGATCCTGCATTTTAGCTGAAGTACATTTTTCCATGTGAACATGCTACAAATTATGTACCTATTTTCTTGTGACTTAGATTGTTTCTTCCTTTTTTGCTACTGCAGATTTGTAATAAATATTCAAAAACATGTCTCCTTTAGGCCTTCTATGAGAGTTCATTTCCTGAGAAAGTATAAAAAATCTTCTACTTTATTAGATATAATCACATTGACCTCCAAAGCTATTGTATCAAGTTGCACTCCTAATAGCAGTGTAATAGAATTTCCTTTCTCCAAACCCTCACCCACACTATATGTCATTGGCATTCATCACTTTAATGGCTATTTCCATGATTATGAAGTTTGGAGACTTTCACATGTTTACTGATCTTCCATGCTTTCTCTTGCATAAATTGCCTACTTATATCATTCTCCAATGTCTTTGTATGTTTTCTGTGACTACAACAGAAGACCAGATGTTATGATTTATATCTAAATGTCTTCCCAAAGCCTCATGCTCTCATGGCAGGGCTTTTGGGTGGGGACTGGATTATAAGGACACTGAGGATGACTTGCCATTAGGAAATGAGCTACGGTTGAAAGAAGCAGGTCCCTGGGGCATGGCCTGGAAGGGTGTATTCCCCTTCCCAGCTCCTCCCTTTACTTTCTGCTTCCTGCCACCATGAGGTAAGCAGCTCTCCTCTGCCAGACCCTTCCACCATGCCTTGCTGACTTGGAGCCATCGACCATGGACTGAACCAAAACAAACCTTTCCTCCCTTAAGTTGCGGGTGTTGAATATTTTGTCCTAGGAATGAGAAAAATGACTCCAACACATAGACTGGGTAATTCTTTGCTCACAGTTCTGGAGACTAGGAAAGTCAAGGTTAAGGAGCTGCATCTGTGGGGTTCTTCTGGCTAGTGGGGACTCTTGGGAGAGTTCCAAAGCAATGCAGGGTATCACACGGAGAAGCATAGCATGTGAGCCAGAAAGAGCTCACTTTTATAGCAAAGCTAATCCCCTTATAATCCACTAATGCATGAATGCATTAATCCACTTAAGAAGACAGACCTCTCATGACCTAGTCACCTCCCGACAGTCCCACCTCTCAAATGTTATTAACATATGACTCCGGGATTAAGTTCCCATCACATGAGTGGGCGGAGGCACTCTCAAATCATAGCAGCGTATCTTTCTATTGGGCTGTCTTTTGTATTAGTTGTAGAACCTCCTTAAATGTTCTGCAAATAATTATCAGTCTGCTTTGTGCATTGCAAATGTCTACTGTAAGCGTATGACTTGTCACTTAACATTCCTTTCCTATCTTGATTGTGAAGAAGCTTTACATGCTAGCGTAGTCTAATTTGTCAGTCTTTTCCTTTTCCTGTGCGTTCTTTTAAGGAGTACCTCAGTAAGAGGTCATAGACACTCATCTATATTCCTCCAACTGTTTTTAAGGATTTGCTTTTGAAATGTACATATTTAGTCCATTTAAGTTTCATTTTCTTCACAGTACATACAAAGAGCATAGCCTTCATATATCTCCACAATAGTCCTTTTTTATTTAATTTACGTGGCTGTCTCTTTCATAGGTTGAGTTTCCATATATCCAAGGGCAAGTTAATGCCCTTTTATGAAGCTTTATTCAGTATAATACTTGGACTATACCTCAAAATTGAAGGCTATTTTTATTCAATTCTAGAACATTTCTAGGAATTGTTTCTTTAAAGATAGATTCTATATCACTGCCATCATACTTTTGCTCTTGGGCTCCTGGCAATCCTGCCAAATAAATGTGGAAGTATCTCAACTTACCCTGCAAGCCTTGTTGTGCATCTTTTTGTCTTTCTATGATGTATTTTGTATGAATTTCTCAATTCTGTCTTCCAATTAACTAATCCTCCCTTCGTTTCCATTTTGTCAAGTTATAGTAGCTGTGCTTTTTCTCTTCTGGAGTTATACATGGTGTGATCAAAATATGTAATTAATGTTGATAAATATTTTTTAAATTACATGACAGTAAAAGACACATTGCCATTAACCCCCCACTCCTCAAAATACTCTCCCTTTCACTTGTCCCGTCATTCTTGTCACTTTCTGAAGCAGCTCTGAAGGTCTTCTTTCATGAGTGTCTTTTTAAACTGTGATCAAAATACAGGGAATATTGCTGCTAAGTACTGCCCAATAAAAAGACAGGTTCGTGAAAATATGATGGTGTGTCTTCATCCACCTTATTCACCAAATCTGGCAGCATGTGAATTCTGGGTCTTCCTTAAAGTCAAAGTGACTATGAAAGGTTAATGCTATGCATCACTTCAGGATATTGAGGAAGCCATGACAGCACAACTAAAGATACTCAGGAAAGAGGACTTCTAGAACTGCTTCAGAAGGTGAAATGAATGATGGGGTAAGTGTATTTGAAGTAAGGAGTGTATTTTGAGAGGTACTCATGGTATTGTATTTTTTATTGCAATAATTTTTTATTTAAACACCATGATTTTAGATTATGCATCATATTGTCTTGTTTTCTTTTCTAGCTGTCTTATTTAATAATTCTTATTTTTAATAGAAGCGTGTCTTCATTTGTCTATTCATTTATCATAATAATATGTATTTTGAAGTCTTTATCATACCCTTTATACATTTACTGTCATAAGAGTAAATACATGCTGTCTTGAATGTTGATTCCTTCAATTGTTTTCCATTATTTTTCTTGCATTTTGATTTTTTTTGTTTTCCACTAGGTGGATATATTTGCATTTTTATATTTTGGTTTGGAGTCTATTTTCTCATGAATCATGTTTTTGTTCAGTTATCATTTGCTTATTTCTCCCTGTCTACTGGTTTGCAGTTGTTTCCACCTGGTCTCTAAGACCTCAACCCAAAACCTTGCCTATATTCCAAGTGGGACCATCACATGTCTACTCTCAGAGCTGGTTCAGGCTTGAATAGGTTCCAGTGTGCAAATCAAGTCTACATTCATCTTTCTCCATAGTCTGAAACTATACCAGAGCTATAGCCTACGGTATTTTTAAAGAGATAGTTTTGTTTTTTCAGATCTTGCTTACATAAAAGTAATATTTATAAAATACATAGTTCATGGTGCAGACCTATAATCCTAGCACTCGGGAGGCTGAAGTAGGAGAATTGCCATAAGTTGGAGGCCAGTCTGGGCTAAATATTGAATTCAAGGCCAGCCTGGACTACACAGCAAGACTCTGTCTTTAAAAAATAAAAATAAAAATAAAAATATACAATTCTATAGTTTTGGTACAGTCACCAAACTGAGAAACAATCCTACCTATCTAATTCCAAAACATTTTAATCAATTCAAAAAGAAATCTAATTTTCTGTCTTTATGGATTTACTTCTTCTGGACATTTTATGAATATAGAATCATGTACTGTGTAGCCTTTTGTGTCAGTCTCTCATTTGGAATAGTGTTTTCAAGGTTTATCCACACTGTAGCATGTACTAATATGTCAGTCCTTTTTTTTTTTTAATGATCTGTTGTATGAATATACCACATTTTCATTACCCACCCATCAACTGATGGACATTTGAGTTATTTCCACTTCTTAACCATTACAAATGTTACTGTATTAGTTGCTCAAGCTACCGTAACAAAATACAATAGACTAGATGGCTTGGTCAACAGAAATTTATTTTTCGTAATCAGGAGACTGGAAGTCCAAGTTAGGGTGCCAGCATGGATGGTTTCTGAAGGCATCTTCCCAGCTTGCCAATGGCCACCTTCTCCGTGGACTCTCTAATGGTAGACGAGGAAAGCTCTCTGGTATTCCTTCTTGTAAGAGAATTAATACCATCATCTGAGTCTTATCACCAAAACCTCAAAAAAAATTCTCTCTCAAAAATACTGAATTACCTCTAAAAATCCCAAATACTACCCCCTCCCAGGCCTATGGCTTCAGCATATAAATTTTGATGATGTACACATCATCTGATATAAACCACTGTGTTTAAGTTCTTATGTGAGTGTGCTCTCAATTCTTTTGGAATTATTTGTTCCTGTGATAATTCTATACTTAGGTTCATGAGGAACTGACAAAGTTACTTTCATAGTAGCTGCACCATTTTACATTCTCACAAGCACCACATAAAGATTTCATTCCAGCAACATCCTTGCCAATACTTGGTATTGTTTATCTATTTTATAACTGCTGTCTTGGTGTCAAGTGATATCTCATTGGGATTTTTTTGCACTTTCTAGGCAGGTGTTGTGCCTCTCAACTATATCATTGGCCCTCTCATTGGGATTTTGATTCTTGTTTTCCTAGTGATTACTAATGTTTAAACAGTTTTTATTTGCTCGTGGTCTACTTGCATATCTTATTGGGGAAGATGTCTGTTCAAATCCTTCTCTCAGTTTTAAACTGGCTTGTTTGTCTTTTTATTGTTGAGTTGTAAGATTTCTTCAAATAGTCCTAAGAAAAACTCACTTTATCAGATGTCTGACCTGAAAATATTTTCCTCAGGCAGGATTTTGCAGCATTTTTCTTAGCCTCTTTTCATGAGCATGCTCAGTAAATCCCCCTTCTGTCTCCTAATTTCAAACAGATATCTCAACTGTCCCACCCCAGCCTGGTTCTGAATCAAGGGTCCAGAAGTCTCTGGCTGCTACTTGTGTTTCTGCTGTGTCCGAGCTACAAAGATATTTGTCTTGTACTTGAGGCTCCATTTATCTTTTGGCTTTCTGCTTATGTTTTATCCATCATTACTGAGTTTCTAGTAAAAAGCATCTTTCAATTGTGAACCCACGGCATCAAATCGTCCCAAAGTCCTCTATCAATAATGTTTATGGGCTTTTCCTTTGTGTGTTCTTTTTTAAGATGGTAAGTTTAGACATATTGATATTTTATGTGATTTCTTCCCTTACTTTTATGTTTTGAAAAGTCTCTCCCAACCAAAAAGGAAGGAACATGGTCTCTCAATTTCTTCCTGTGGTTGCCTTTCTTTTTTATATTTAACTTCTCTGCTATCTGAAATCTATTTTTTGTGGATGTAGAAATCCAAGTCTCAGGCCTTCTAAACCACTTAGTAATTATCTCAGTAGTATCCAATTATTTTAAATACCATTCCAGTTGTTTGTCAAATTGTAATACCTACTTTGCATCACTTGAGAGGCTGAGGATGGAGGATCCCAAGTTTGAGGGCAGCTGGACTACATAGCAAGACCTTGCCTCAACAGAAAACCCCAAATCTATTTTGTATCTACTTCAGAGTCTATTTAGACTTAATTCTATTCCATTATTAATTTTTTCATTCTGGCACCGGAAGCTGGAAGGATATCTTTTGCATAAGTATAATATAAGTATAATAGTTCTGAAATATAAATTTCAGAACAATGAAAGGATCCAGAAAGAAGTGTTATGAGATACTACTTAGCACCACTGCACCAACTGGCCATGACATTAAAGAAGAAAAGCTAGTGCGTGGCACAATGCCTGTCGCATAGTAGACATTCGATGAAATACTTAATATGTGAAAAGCGTTTCGGAGTATTAAGTTCTATACATGAGTCAATTTCCTCCAAATAGAGCTTCCTCCTCTCTACTATTGCTCCCATCTACCTCATAACTTTTAGCCAGCCTGATCCTTCATTTCTGAGGGATGCTGTCCCTGGTCTCCCTTCCACAAGCTCCTCACAGAGGCCCATGGTCTACAATGAGGAAAGTGACCAGGTAAATGTCAGTGGGTCAAGTTGAGAGTGACAAGTGGCCATAAGCTTTGTGAGCCTGAGTCTCAGATCTTTCTCCTGCAAGGCTGGCCTGCCGCCGGAGGGTTTAGTGGTCCCCTCCGAAATTCATGTTAACATTTAATTGCCATTGACAGAGCATTAAGTGTGAAGCATTAAGAGCTGGAGCCTTGGAGGAGGAGTTATTGTGGGGCTGGGGTAGTTATCATCAAGGGGGTTCCTGGTAAAACGAGTTGAGCCTGATTTCCTCTCTCTGGGCACCTGCTTGCTGGCCCCTCTGCTTTGTTAGGACAGCACAAAGGCCCTTGCCAGATGCCAGCACCAGGAACTGAATAAACCTCTACTGTTTATAAATCACCCAGTCTGGGGAATTCTCTCCTAGCAGCAGGAAACCAACCAGGACAGCCTGCTCTAAGCTGGCTCTCCACCAGCACTATAGAGTCAGAGGAGCAGCGACTGCATTCAGAAGCCACGGGTTCCGCCTGTGCTGTTTTTCTCTGTGATCATTAGAACTTCTCTGAGTCCCAGTTTCTTTGTAAAATAGAGATAATGAGATCAGTGCGGAGGAATAAGAACCAAACGGAAAAGCTCAGCTAAGAGTTCGCTGTGTGTGTTTTATTAGTGAATTTGATTATGCAGAGAGCATAGTGAGTTTCACTGAGGCATTTGTATAAATGTACGTAGCCTATTTTGATCTTATCCACCCCATCCCTCTGCATTCCCGCACCACCATCCCCCGCCTCTGCTCTGGCAGTCCTCCTTCTACATTTTGTTCATAGTTTCTTTCTGTATTAGTATATGTTTGCTGTACATCATAATTACATTCATCTTGGGGAACTGGTACTATAGCTACTGCATCTTAATCATTTTTTATTTACCTTTCTTCGCTTAAGACCTCTCCCGCCCCCCGCAGGTCCTGTTCCCATCTTCACAAAGTCCCCCTCCTTGTTTATGATCATCTATCTTTTATTTTCATCTTCAAATTATTTGTATATTGGGTTTCCCATATAAGAGAAACCATTTCAAGACCTTGTTCCCATCTCTGCAAAGTCCACCTCCCTGTTTATTATCATTTATCATATAGATGTTATATATCATATGGATATCTATCATACAGATATGATAGAAAGTGGTCTGTCATGTAGACCACTTTCAAGATTTAGCTATTATAAGTCGTGCTGCTATAGAAAGGGTATGCATATATCACTGTGACATGATGTCTTTAACTTTTGGGAAGATATCCAAAGGGGAATAATTTGATCAAGTAAATTTTTTTTACTTTAATACTGACTTCCACAGTGGTTATACTAGTTTACATTCCCAGCAACAATGTAGAATGGATCCTGCCTCCAATTTGCCAGAATTTGTTGGTTTTCGATTCTTGATAATAGCAATTCTTTCAGGAGTAAGATGGAATCTCAGTGTTGCTTTGATTTGCATTTTTCTAATGGTCAGAGATGCTGAACATTTTTTCATGTACTTATTATCCATTTGTACTTCTCCTTTTAAGAAGCATCTGTTCATTTCAATTGCCCATTTGTTGATTTGTTGATTTCTATTTTATTTTTTAATTAAGTTTATTGGTACAATTTAGGTATATATAATGATCACATTCATCACAGGGAATGGTCCCTTCTATTTTCATGTTGTCTCTCTTGACAGTAGATTTTACACAGAACAGAAAACATTTAATACTTTTCTTTCTGAGGCTGGTATACTTCACTTAACATGATAACCTCCAGTTCTATTCATTTTCCTACCAGTGACATGATTTTGTTCTTATTTATGTCTTGGTTGTACTCCACAGTATGAGTGTGTAACATTTTCTTTATGTATTCATCCACCGAAAAGCAATTGGGCTGATTCTATTACTTGACTAGTATAAGTTGTGCAATAATGAACAGAGTATTCAGGTGTTGCTATAATATGAAGACTTTATTTCCTTTAGATATACATTGCAGAGCAGTATGGTTGAAAAGTAAAACTTAAGACCGAGGATAAGTTGAGTGGCACAGCACCTGCCTGGCAAGTGCCAGGTCCTGAGTTCGACTCCTGAGATGGAAAAGAAAAGGAAAAAGAAAACTTAAACAAATCAGTAACAAGCAATGAAACCTAACCAGTTACAATAGTCTCCCAACAAAGACAGTCCCAGGACCAACAGATCTATTGCTAACTTTTACCACACCTTTAAAGCTCTAACACCAATGCTCCTTAAAATAGCCCATAAAACTGAACTGGAAGGAATGCTTCCAGACTCATTCTATGAAACCAATCTCACCCTGATACCAAAACCTGACAATGACACAACAACAAAGAAAATGTTTATAGGCCAATATCCTTGAAATACTTATAGACTAGAGGCCAATATTTTTAAAAGAGTTCTTTAATGAGTGAAATGCTGTATTTGTGTAGTTTAACCACAAGCATGTTACTTTGCCTTGGTTCCGACGTGTCATTCTGCTCCATGGCATAAGATCTTCAACACAGGGGGTTTCTCCTCTCCTGTTCTTTCTGTACTTCTTTCTCCCTATCCAAACTGCATGCATTCTTGAAGGTCCAGACTCAGCCTCCTCTTTCTCTCAAATACTCATCTGCACCTCTGTCCTTATGCATCTTCCCTTTCTTTGAAATGTCTTTATTCTTCTCATACTCGGTTATCCCTGCTTTATTTTGTGAGAGTTGAACACCCTTAAGTCAGTCTTCAACTCTACAGGCAGGAAGGGGCCAAGTCGTGTTCTCCTTAGATAACTCTGCACAGTGGCCAGTGCCAGGTCCAACAGAGAGGCCTAACACTCATTGCTGTCTGAGGTGGGTTTCTCTGCATCTGTCTATCGGGTTATGTAAATTCATGGAAATCTCCATAGTGGTGTATCTTTGATGTCTGCAGCTATCCAGGCCTCTCAACTGAAGCAGATATAGTTGGAAAAGGATAAGAGGAGAGGGGCAGGGCACGATAGGCAATGGAATGCAACCACAGAATGTCAGCTTTGAAAATAGCAAAGTGCGCAGATCATTGATTACAATCTTTTCATTTTACAGTAAAGGAAACCAAGGCCTGGAGTAGTGAGCTGATCTGCCAAAGTCAACAGTCAAAACCGGGACCCAAGGCCTGTGACTCCTCATTCAGAGCTCTTTCGTCTATGGTGAGCTCACCTCCTTATATACTTTTCCAAGTCTGGATCCATAACTTAGAGCAAAGGCAGTGCTATGGTCTAAATGTGCATCCCCAAGTTTGTGTGTTGGAGTATTAATCACCAATGCAATGGTGCTGAGATGTGGTTAGGTTACGAGGGCTCTCTTTCCATGGGTGGATTAATGCTGTTCTCTAGGGAGTGGGCTGGTTGTCATGTGTCTTGGTTACTTTTCTCATTGCTGAGACAAAACACCCAACACCCAAAACTAAAGGTTTATTTAGCTCATAGTTCGTGGAGGTTTCAGTCCATAATCAGCTGGTGCCAAAGCAGAGTGGTACATGCAGAGGGGCAACAGCTCATGGCAGCAGAAAATACCAAAAACATCAAGGGAGGGAAAGACAGACAAGATTCTTTCTGTCTCTTATATTGTATGCAGGTACCTGCCCTAGGGCCGGTGTAGCATCACACTTTTAATCCCAGCATTGGACGATGAATCAATCACAAACTTTGGAAGCCCGCTCCCATGACTGAGGCTTTGAGAGGACATCTAGACACAAAGCCATAACATCATGGGAGTGGGTTCCTGATGAAGGAAGGAAGTCAGCCCCATCTTTTCTGTCTTGCTATCCCGTACTTTTTTGCCATTCTGCCTTCCAGTATGGGGTGATGCAAGAAGACCTTCACCAGATGTGGCCCTTGACCTTAAACTTTCCAGTCTCCAGAATTATGAAAACTGATTTTTTTTCTCTTTGTGAATTACTAAGTCTCTGGTATTCTGTTAGGGCACACAGAATGGGCTAAGATAGGTGGTCATCAGCCAGGGTGGGGCAGAAACCTGGGGCATAGTCTAAAAGGCTGAGAGACACAGTTCAGGGGAAAGTCTCCAGGTCCATCACCAGGGCTGTCCTTCCACCCAAACCTTGCCTGGAGCAGGAATATCTCTCATTTTCTTTGTATCAAAGTCCAAGACAATGAAGCTTGTAGGAGTCTACTGACTCTAATGAGAAACCAAAAACAGAAACAGAAATAAAAAGGCTTTTGAGTAGAAGCGAAGCGAAAACTGTCTGCCTCCATACATCATTTATTGCTGTCCTTCATTTTTCATCCTTCCTTTTCTGATTATGGAGCAGCAGTCTTTCTTCAGCAGAAAATGACAAAGAAGGCCGTGCTTGGCTCCAGATGAATTCTGGACCCTGAGAAATGTGTGAGTTGTAAAGTAATTATTCTATGGGACTGTGTGTGTATTCCAGCAAATTAAACCCTTCACTCCCCTCATTAAGCGAGGCCTGAACAACATTCCAATGGCTCACAGTAATAATGCTGACAGAGGTTTACCTGTGACTCTCCAAGCAACACGTTTGTAGTTGGCAGAGCAAGGGCTATCTGATCAAACGATGGGGCCCTGTCCTCTCTCAGACATGAATAAAGAAGAAAAGGCCAATGTGCCTCGGAGGGTAGGCAGCGGTAGCCAGCCTCAGCCATAGCACCACAGCTGGCTGTTGAAAACGCACAGGGGTCTCAAACGCATATTACAGGGGCTGTAAGAAGCAGGGTAGAGGCCAGAGTCAGGGTCAAGGTCAGCAGGGCCCTGGGCAGTGGAGTCAGAATCACAGAAGTTGGTTCTGGAAAAAGCAAATTTTACAGACCATTTGTCCCAACTTTATAATTTTGCAAAAAAATGTAACTTGGGCCTGGAGTATGTGAATTGCTTTTCCAGAACCCAGACCACCTGACTGTCTGTGATGATTACTTTTATGTATCATCTTGCCTGAGGAAAGAATGCCCAGATGCCTAGTAAAACCTTATTTCTGATGCTTCTGTGAGGGCCTTCCTGGAGATGAGCATTTCAATGTGTGGATGAGTAAAGATCTGCCCCACCAATATGGAGGGCACCATCCCATTCATCATAGCCTGAGCAGAAGAGAAGGATATAAAGGAAGAAGGGCCGGCACTCCACGCCCCTTCTCTGTTCTCCCACCATATCCGTCTTCTCCCACCCTTGGACATCAGACTTCCTGGTTCTCAGGTCTTCCGAATTACACAACTCTCTTTCTTGGATCTCCAGCAGGAGACTGGCAAATCATAGGGCTTCTCAAGGCTCTGTAGTTGTGCAAGCCAAGTCTTATATGTGTGCATACGCATGCATGCCCAACACTGGTTTTCCTTCTCTGGGAACATTTCTTAAATTTCTTTATTAGTACACGTTTGTTGTACATGATGAATACATTCATTTTGAGGACTTGGTGCATACATGTATCAGGTCTTCATCCTTTCTACCTCTCCTTTCTCTCCCCTCTCTCCTGTCTCTACCCTTTCCTATATCTCCTTCCCATCTCTACAAAGTTTCCTTTATCATCTATCTTTTATTTTTTTTCAAATTATTTATGCTGGAGGTTTCTCATATAAGAGAACCCACACTATATTTAATCTTCTGTGTCTGATAGCGTTATGGTCTCAGGGTGCGTCTATTTTCCTATAAATGACTCAAACTTAACCTTCTTTATGGCTGAGGAGTGAGTACTCCGTTGTATATATGAATACCATGTTTTCTTTATTCATTCATCTGCTGATAGGCCTATGGGCCATCTCCAAGATTTAGCTTTTGTTTTGTTTTGCTTGAGACAGGGTATCACTGTGTAGTTCAGGCTGGCCTTGAACTCACCTTGTAGCCTAGGCTGGCCTGGAACTCACAGGGATCCTCCTGCTTCAACCTCCTGAGTCCTGGGGTTACAAGTGTGTGCTGCTGCACCTGTCTAGAAATTTTTATTTTAATCAGTTCCCCATGCAGTACTCTTTTCTCTGTGATGAGTTCAGCTCCTAAATAGTTTCCCAAGTTTTCATTACCCTTTGGGCACTAGGGCAGAAGGGTTTTGGAGGCTGATCTCTGCTTTGGATGGCTATTGTAAGGACCCTGCCTTTGACGGGTTTTCCAAGTCTCCAGGTGGGGAAAATGGCTTGCTTGGCTGGTGGGAATAGCACTGTGGAATGCCCAGGGACACTCAGGGAGAGGCTATGGAATCTACATCCAGAGCTCTTGATTCTGAATCTACTTGACATGAAAAGAGCCAAACTGAAGTAAGCTACTTGGTTTGCCAGTTGTTGGTTATGCTTTAGGGCCAGGGAGGGCTTTGCTCTGGAATCTGTGGAATGAGCCACCAGTTGGATGCTAGAGACTTCCTTGAAATGCCAGATGGATGGGTTTCACTCTGTTCAGGGGCTCTGCCACCAAACCTCCCCATGATAGTTGAGTCATTATTTTTCTGGCCTAGGTCTCAGAATCTTCGGGCGTAAAGCCAGGTTCATGAGACTTGGTCAAAGACATTATCTCAAACAGAGACCCCGCAGAGTATCTGTAAAAATACCCAGAGGGTTAGTTATGTGTGTATTATGATTATGATTGCTATTTTTTGGTGGTAGGGTAGTAAAGTCAAAGCCCCAAAGCTTTGAGTCCTAGACCCAAAAGCCCAACCTACACAAGAGTAGCAGGAAATTACCAAGTACAGTGGTGCACACCCTTAATGCCACCACCCTGGGGGTTCTGAGGCAGGAGGATTAAGAGTTCAAGCCCAGCCTAGGCAACTTAGCCAGATCCTGTCTCAGAAAGGTGGTGGTACATAGTTGAATACAAAGGTACTGTGTTCAGTCCCCAGTACCATAAGTTAAAGAAAAAGAGGTGGGGAAGAAAATCACTCATTCATTTATGCAAGAATTGTTGAAACACTTATTACATGCCAAGAACTGTGCTGGATGGATCGGCAGTTAAGAAATCAGACAAACCCAGGTGCTTGCTCTGAGCCCACAGTCTGGAAGAAAGAATTACTGACACTAAGCAAATGGTATCAGTCCTCAGAAAAGGAGAGCCCTATGAGCACTCCATCTATAAGATCATGTTGTCAGCAGAGACAGTTTCACTTCCTCCTTTCCCATTAGAGCACCTCTTATTTCTTTTTCTTAATTAATGGGATTGGTTTGGATTTTTAGTACTCTATGGACCAGAAGTGACCAGAATGGGTATTCTTGTCTTGTTCTTGATGTTAGAGAAAAAAACCTTTAACTTTCCACCATGGAATATAGCGTTAGCTGCGGGTTTATAATTTATGGCCCTTGGTGTGTTAAGGCACATTCTTCCCTTACCTATTTTCTTGAGTATTTCTGTTTTAAAGATGTAGGTTTTTGTCAAATGCTTTCTTCGCACCTATTAACAGGATCCCACTGTTTTTGTCCTTCATTTGTTTTAATGCGGCAGATCAGATTTATTGATTTTCATACATCGAGTCATTCTTGCATCCCTGGGATAAACTCTGCTGAATTATGGCATGTGATCCTCTTAGGGTACTGTTGGATTCCATTTTCTAATGTCTTGTTTGAGGGAATCTGTACTAATGTTCATTAGGAATATTACTCTTGAATTTTCTTCCTTGCACTGTCATTATGTGACTTTAGAATCAGGGTAATGCTGACCTCGTGAGTTTAGAAGTGTTCCCTCTTGTTTTGAGGGGAATTTGAGAATGATTGGTTTCAGTTTTTAAGTACTTGGTAGAATTTAGCATTGAAGCTATCAAGTTCTGGACTTTTTCTTTGATGGTAGACTTTTTATTACTGATTCAATATTTTTATTCTTTATTGGTCTGTTCAGATTTTCTGTGTGTGAGTTACTGGGGATTGAACCCAGGGCCTTTTCAATGAGCTATATCTCTAGCCCTTTCATTTTTTTTTCTTTTGAGAAGGGGTCTTGCCCAGGCCGGGGCTCAAACTTGCAATTGTCCTGCCACAGCCTCCCAGAACCCAGAAGTACTGGAATTTCCGGCTCAGATTTCTATTTCTTCATGATTTAGTCTTGACAAATTGTATGTGTCCAAGAATTTATCCATTTCTCTTAGATTTTCTAGTTTATTGGTGTATAACTGTCTATAGTAGTTGCAGCAGTTCAGATGTGTCATCTGAATATCATATGTTAGAACTGTAATCTCCAAATTCATATGTTAAAAGTATTTGAAAATGGGACCTTGGAGACATTATTGGATCAAGAAGGATCTGCCTCCATGGATGGATTAATCCATTCATGAATTAATAGTTTATTAAGTGGTTCAGGGAGGGGCTTTGTTATAAAAGCAAGCTCTCTCTGCCATATATATATATATTTTTTTTTTGAGATAGGTTCTCACCTTGTAGCCCAGGCTGGCCCCAAACTCACAGCAATCCTTCTGCCTCAGCCTCTAGAGTGCTGGGATTATAGGCACATAGTGCAACACCCAAGGATTTTTTGGTCTTGCCCTATGATATTCTCTGCCATGTCTGACCCAGCAAGAATGTCCTCACCATGTGCTGAGCAGATGCTCTGAGACTTCATGGGCAAGATTTTGAACTAAACAAATCTCTCTTCTCTATACCTTACCCGAGGTATTCAGTTATAGCAATAGAAAATGTACTGAGACAGTAGTATTTTATGAGCCTCTGTATTTTTGTTGTGTCAGTTGCAATGTATCCTCTTTCATTTCTCAGTGTATTTACTCCTTTTATCTAAGTGTAGCTAAAGCTTTATTGATTTTTATCTTTTCAAAAAAATTGGCTATTGCTTTTATTGATTTTTATATTGTGTTTCTTTTCTCTGTTGCATTTGTTTCTGCTCGGCTCTTTATTATTTCCTTCCCTTTACTAGCTTTGGCCGTAGTTTGTTCCTCTTTTTCTAGTTTCTTGAGGCTAAATGTAAGTTTGTTCATTTGGGATCTTCTTTCTGGGTGAAAGTATTTATTAATACAAACTTTACTCTCATAACAACTTTTGCTGAAGCCAATGAGTTTTGGTGTGTTGTTTTCAATTTTCATTGGCCTAAGATATTTTTAAATTTCCACATTAATTTCTTCATTAAATTATTGATTTTTCAGAAGCACATTGCTTAATTTCCACATAGTTGTGAATTCCCTGAAACTTCTGTTGTTGATTTATGGGTTTAATTCCATTATGTTTGTGATATATACTTGATATAACTTCAATTTTACTGATTTGTTGAGACTTTTTTGTGACCTCACATGAAACTCTATCTAGGAGAATATTATGTGTGCACCTGAGAAGGGTGTGTATTTTGCTACTAAGTGAATAGCTCTGTGTGTTTTTGTTAAGTCCATTTGATCTAAAATATAGTACAATTTCAATATTTCCTTATCACTTCTGTTTAGATTATCTTTCGATTGTTTAAAATTGGAGTCTCCTATTATTACTACTATTATTACTACAGTATAGTCTATTTCTCTTACTTGATCTATTAATATGTGTTTTACATGTTCAGGTGCTCCAATGATGAATTATTATTATTATATCCTTTTGACAAACTAAACTAGCACAATGATAATGACTTTCTTTATAAAATTTTGACTTAAAGCCATGTTCTTTCATATAAATGTAGGTACTTCTCCTCTCTTTTGGTTTCCATTTACATAGCATGTCATTTTCATCCCTTTACTTTCAATCTACATGTGTCCTTAAAGTTGAAGTGTTCCATCATCAGAATATACATTGGCTCTTGTCTTATTTTCATGTATTCATCCATTCTGTCTTTTGATTGGAGAATTTAATCCATTTACATTTAAAATAATTACTGACCAGTAAGAATCAATAATTAGTGAGGATTTTATCAGTAATTAACCAGTAAGAATTATTACTGCCATTTTTTTTCCATTGGTTTCTGGTTGTTTTGCCAATATTTTGGGATTTCTTCCTTTTGTTTTTGCTGTTCTATTACTTTTTGCAGTAGCAATAGGCTTTGATTTCTTTTCATCTTTTTTGTATCTACTATGGTTTTTTTTTCTCCTTTTGGTAACCACAAGACTTACAGGTTATAAAACATCTTATAATACCTCGTCAGCTGTTTTCAGCTGTGTTATGGTTGATACATTGTGTCAACTTGGGGAGTCTAGAGGTTTGGCTAAGTGACTCAGTAGTTCTGCATCCTGGGGTGAAAAGGACATGCCCTTACCCTTCTGGGATGTTGTTCATTGTGTCAGTTTGAGAAGTTTAGCAGGTTGACTGTGTGATTAGGCAGGGAACCAGGGTGCTTACTTTGTACTCACCCTGAGCCTGTGCAAGAGGGGGGCATGGAGAGTATGTGAGTGCTACATGCCCCCTGGGTGGGGTTAGCCTGCTTACACTATAAGGGAGGGAAAGAGGCTTGCTCTCTCTGCCACTCCTCCCTTTTGCTCTTGTTGCTTGCTGTTTTCTGCTGCCATGAACATTTGCCCTCTGCCATGTGCCATTCTGCCTCGGAGCCAGCCAACTATGGAGTGAAACCTCCACAAACTGTAAGCTAAATAAACCTTCCTTCCTTCATTTTGGGCATTGGGTATTTTGTCTCAGCAATGATAGAAAAGTAACCAAGACAGAAATCATATAAAAAAAATCTACACTTTGACCATGAGACACTTCATGTTCTTCATTACATAATTTACATGTCTGTGTTTTTTATTCCATAAGAAGCTATTATAGTTTTTATAATTTTATCTTTTTTATTTTTCTTTTTGTAGTACTGGGAATTGATCCCAGGACCTTTACAGTGAGATGCATCCCTAGCCCTTTTTTGTTTATTTCTTAAATCTTTTTTAATGATGCAGAGTCTTGTTAAATTGCTAATTGGCCCAGGCTGGGCTAAACCTTGCAATCATCCTATCTCAGCCTCCCAGAATGCTGGAATTACAAGCATGCACCACAATACCTGGCTAGTTTTGTCTTTTTTGCACATGCATGTGTGGTGTGGAAGATCAAACCCAGGGCTTCAGTTATGCCAGGCAAGTGCTATATAACTGATCTACATTCTCAACCTAATAGTTTTGCCCTTTGACTTTTATACTAATGATATAAATGATTTATACACCACCATTTAGAATTTGAATATGATTAATTTGACTACATATTTACTTTTACTAGTGAGTATACACTTTCATATGTTTTCATGTTATTAATTAGTACCCTGTTCTACCAGCTTGAATAACACTTTTGTTATTTCTTATAAGGCAGGTTGATGCTGATAAACTCTCCACAGCATTTTTTTTAAAAAAAGAACGTTTTTATCCCCTTCATTTCTAGATGAGGTCTGATATTTTCTTGGATTTTTTTCCTGTTGAATATATCATATCCTCTCTCCTAACCTGAACATTTCCTGTTGAAAAGGTTGTTTTAAGTCTTACAGAATGTCTCTTACAGGTATCAAGTTGCTTGTTCTCTTTCTCCTTTCAAAATTCTCTTTGTCTTGGACTTTTGAGCACTGATAATGCGTCATGGTGAAGAAATCTTGACGCTTCATCTATTCGAGGGTTCATTTGGATTCGTGGCCCTGGATTCCTGGATTCCTTTGCCAGGTTTGAGTTCTCTTCTGATCATTATTTCTTTAGGTACAACTTCTATTCTTTTCTCTATCCCTTCTGAAACCCCCATAGTAAGTATAGGCCTAGCTTTTTCTACTACACTGTGTGCTTCACAAATTGAAAATTTGTTGCAGTCTTCTGACAAGAAATTCTATGGGTACCATGTTTTCCAAGAACTTATATGTTCATGTCATGTCTCTTTGTCACATTTTGATAATTCTCACAATACTTCAAACTTTTTCATTATTATTATACCTGTTGGGGTGACCTGTGATCAGTGAGCTTTGATGTTACTGATGTAATTATTTTGAAGCACCACAAGCCAAACCCAAATGAGGCAGCAAATTAGTTGATAGATGTTGTCTGTGTCCTGACTGCTCCACTGCTGGTCACTCTCCCATCTCTGCCCTTCTCCTTGGGCCTCCCCACTCCCTGAGTAACAACAGTATTGAAAGTCAGATGGGTAACAACACTACAATGGCTTCTAAGTGTTCAAGTGAAAGGAACAGTCACATATATCTCACTCTAAGCCAAAAAAAAAAAAAAAAATAGAAATGATTGAGCTTAAGGAAGGCATATCAAAAACCAAGGCATGCTGAAAGATAGACTTCTTCATACTACAATTGGCCAAGTTGTAGATATAAAGAAAAGGTTCTTGAAGGAGATTAAAAGAGCTCTAGGGAGTGCATGAATAAAAAGAAAGCAAAACAGTCTTATTATTAACATAGAGAAAATTTTAGTGGTGTGGCTAGAACATCAAACCAGCCACAACATTTTCTCAAGCAAAGACTAATGCACATTAAAGCCCTAATCTTAATTCTACAAAGGCTAAGAGAGTGGAAAAGAAAAATTTGAAGCTAGTGGATATTGTTTCATGATATTTATGATAAGAAACCACCTCCATAACATGAAAGTGCAACGTAAGGCAGCAAGAGCTAATGTTGAAGCTAGGAAATTTACCCAGAAGATACAGTTAAGGGAATTTATGAAGACAGCAATAGTGGTGTAGAGGGAACAACCTTGTGTTAGAAGGAGCTGCTATCTAGGACTTTCATAGCTAGAGAGGTGAGGTCATGCCAGGCTTCAAAGATATAAAGAACAGCCTGACTCTAATGCACCTGATGACTTTAGGTTAGAGCAAATGCTTATTTACTACTCTGAAAATCTTGGGGCCCTTAAGAATTATACTAAGTCTACTGCTCCTGTGTTCTACAAACTAGACAACAAAGCCAGGACAGCAGCCCATCCTTTGACAGCACGATTCACTGAATAGTTGAAGTCCACCATTGGTACTGATGGTTCAGGAGAAAGCAAGATTCACTTCAAAATACTACTGCTCACTGACAACACACCTGAAGAGCTCTGATGGAGAAGTACATGAGATCTATGCTATTCTTCTGTTTTCATTAATGCTGATTCACTCCTGTTAACACAGCACCCATTCTGCAGCCCATGGAACAAGTGTTACTGCCTAAGAAATACATTTTGTTATGTTAAAGATGTCATAGATAGTGATTCCCTAGTGGCTATGAGCAAGGTAAAATGAAAATCTTCTGGAATGAATTCATCATTCAGAACACTTCTGATTCACAAGAGGACATAAGAATATCAACATGAACAGGAGATTGGAAGAATTTGATTCCAGCCTTCATGAATGACTGAGGGGTTCAAGACCTCAGCAGAGAAAGTAACTGCAGATGGGATGGAAATAGCAAGACAGATAGAGTTAAAAATAGAGCCCAAAGAAGTGACTGAATTGCTGCAGTCTTCTGATGAAATGTGAATGAGCAAAGACAAGTGTTCTGTAGTCCCAGCTATTCAGAAGTCTAAAGCAGGGGGATTGCCCGAGGGGAAGGCCAGCCTGGGCAACATAGCAAGATCCTCTCTCAAACAAAAACAGAAAAAACAACTTTAAAACTGTTGACAGGGATGGGCTGGGGATATACCTCAGTGGCACAGCACCTGCCTGGCAAGTGCAAGGCCCTGAGTTCAATTCCCGGTACCAAAAAATAAATAAATAAATAAACAGTTGAGAGGGGAAAAGAGAGGAGCAGATTTTTCCTTCTTAGAGAGGAGCAGAGAAAATGGTTTCTTGAGTTGGGATCTACTCCAGGTAAAGATGCTGGGAACATTTGAACATTGTTGAAATGATGACAAAGGATTTAGAATATTATATAAACTTAGTCAATAAAGCGGAAGAAGGGTCTGAAAAGACTGACTTCAATTTCAAAAGAAATTCTGTATGCTTAGTGGATAGCATTGCATGATACAAGAAAATATTTTAGCAACAAAGAGTCAATCAGTGCACAAATTTCATTAGTATCTTATTTTAAGAAATTGCCACCCCACTCCTTCCCACAATCACTACGTTGATCAGTCAGCAGCCATCAACACTGAAGCAAAAACCTCCAGAGAAAAGATTAATCATGTGGGTTCTGCTGATCATTAGCATTCTTTAACAATATAGTGTCTTTAAATTACGGTGTATATATTGTTTTGTTTTGCTTTGTTTTCACTATTGGAGATGGAACAAGGGGCCTTCACACTGACCTACATCTCCAGCCCTTTCTTTTTTTATTTTTTACCTTGAGACAGGGTCTCTCTAAATTGCCCAGCCTGGGCTCAGACCTGCAATCCTCTTGCATTGGCCTTCCAAAATATATTGGATATAAGGCTTGTAGCACTGTGCCCAACTTATGTGTAGTTTAAGTGTGCTTAACAGGCTACAGTATAATGTAAACGTAACTTTTATAGGCACTGGGAAACTAAAAAGTTTGATTTGCTTTAATGTGATATTCACTTTCCCGCACTGGCCTGAAGCCAAACCTGCAATACCTTCAAAGTATTCCCGTACACCGAGTTGCTTGTCCATGTCTTGTATTTCCTGTAGGCTTTCTCCGCTCTTTTTTCTCTGTGTTCCTCTGACTGGGTAATTTTAAATAATGCATCTTTAAGCTCACCGATTCTCTCTTCCGCTTGATCGATTCTGCTGTTGAAATGCTGTGCGGAAATTTCAGCACACCTATGAGTTCTTTAGCTCCACAATATTTGGTTCTCCTTCGTGTTTGTTGCTGTCTCTTTGCTGGACTTCTCATTTTGTTTGGGCATTGTTCTCCTGGTTTTGTTTAGTTGTCCACCTGTATTCTTTTATAGACCACTGAGTTCTTTTGGACGATTGTTTTGAATCTGTTGTTGGGCCTGGTGCCTCGGCCCATTGGGACAGGGCCTGGAACCTGAGTGTGCAGGCCTAGACAGGCCTGAGTCCTGGGGCATTGGGCCTGGCCTGGATCCTGGTCCACAGAGATGGCCATGGAGCTGCAGTTTATGGAAGCCACCATGGCACTAGAATCCACTGGGGTGAACCTAAACTTTGAGTCCACTAGGGCCGGGGGTTATGAGGACTGATCTAGACCCTGGGGCCATCTGGTCCTGGGAAGGCCTGGAAACTGGGCATGCAGGCGCTGGCCCATCAGAGTTGGCATGGATCCTGGGGCCATGGAGGTCAGTTTGCTTCTGGAGCCTGGGCCCCCAGCAGCCAGTCTGGTCTTGGGGTTCGCTGACATGATCTCTACATTTACTAGAGCTTCAGACATGGGAATTGCTCTGGAGCTAGAGCCTGTGATCATCTGGACCAGCCAGCCACCAGGTGCAAATCTGGCCCTGATGCAGCTCTGGAGTCTTGGGCCAACTAGGGTCGCTATAGTGGAGGGACAGATCTGGAGCCTGAGGCTGTGGGAACCAACCTAGTACTGGGGTCAGCCTGGAGATTGAATCCAGCCTGGAGATTGAATGGAGATTGGGGCCAGCATAGAGCCTGGTAATATAAGGGCCAACCTACAATTGGCCTGACCTGGAGGCTAAGGCTTTGGGTACCAACTCAAAGCATAGGGTTTGGGGTTCCCTTGTCCCAAGGTTTTACTGGATTGTCCCAAGGTTTTACTGGATTATCCCAAGGCAAATTTCAACACTCATTTCATCCCCTCCCATGGTAGGAACTATTTCTATCTCTTTGCTGCCTGGACTCACAGTAAATCTGTCCTTCCCATCCCCTTCAAAATATCTTCTTTTATGTCTGTGTCATTACTAGATGCTGTGATCTCTTCCCGACTTCCTTACCTCTTCTTGTGATGCTGGTTTTTGCACATGGAAAGCTATTCACATTGATGTTTCTACGACAGGGTGAGAGCTGGACAGTCTTTTTCTGTCATCTTTCTGATGTCACCCACCTAATTAACTTTTGGCTAGCCAAAGTGACCATTTCCAGCTGGTGATTTTAGTGGAAGGGCTGAACTGGGAGCCTCCTGTAGACATGAACCAAATCTCTCGGGAAGGAAAAAGTTACAAAGAGCAAGGGAGAAGAATCCAGTAGAGATTCTAATATGCTTTTCTTCCTAGCCACAGGGGAAGGCACTTATATCTTCTCAAACATAATCACTTTCCTGGTGTTTAATGAATACAACTTTAATACATTCTATACAATTGAAATCTGCTAAAACCCAAGACATGGGGGGGAGGTTTTCTTGCACTTGCTGATCCGGTGTATAAAAACGCAACATTAAACATCTGGAAAGCATAGATTTGGTTGTTTACTTGGAGTAGTCCAGCGGGGTGTCTCTGTGAGCAATTACCTAACGTATCTCAACGTGTTAAACAAATCTAAAAAGAAGGCCCTGAGAAGGACCCTGGATGGTGGTCCCAGCAGGATGGCCAAGCGCGTGGAGCTTAGCACCAGACTTTGACCGTTATCAGTCTCCAGTCTTTGACAGTTCCAATGATCGCCTGGGGAGAATATTAAAAATACAGATACCCACCCCAGTTTGCTGCATCTGAGTATGGCAAGGGACTTAGGAACAACACGGTCCCCAGGTAATTCTGACCCACAGGAGAGATTTTCCTGAGTAGCCCTTCCACTCACACTGAGGAATGCTGTGAGACACCACTGGGCGAAACCACTCCTGCAGGAGTCGCCTTTCAACTCGACGTTGAGGCTGTTGCTCTGTCCTTCCTACAAAGCCCCGGGTAGAAGAAAAACCTCAGACCCATTTGTCCAGAAAATTCTGGTTTATCCTGAGGAATTAACCTAGTTTGAGCAAGGGGAAACAAGAACAATATGCTTCTGTGGTGTTTGCTTGTTTATCTGTGGCACTGAGGATTGGATCCAGGCATGCTGTTCACTGAACTACATTCCCAGCACTTCTCATTTTTTATTTTGAGGAAGGGTCTTGTAAAATTGCACAGGTGGGACTTGATCTTGTAATGCTTCTGCTTCAGCCTCCTTCAGGGCTGGTACTACAGGTGTGTGTGACCACGCCCAGCTGCACAATGAGGATTCATAATAAATCATATTTCTGAATTTATTTTGGTAGCCAGGACCTCTTCTCCATCCAATCTGAGTGTTAACAGTTATCTTTTCCCCTGATTGAACCACATAAAACTCCTGGACTTCCACCAAAGAGTATATGTATAATTTCCTATGTCATAATTTAAAGTTTCTTGTCCTGCTTATTGGAATGTTTATGTTCTTGTATTCCTTTTCAGAACCCTTTTAGAATGAGACATATAGAGAGGAGAGAGAGAGAGAGAGAGGAGAGAGAGAGAATGTTTGTGCTTGTGTGTGAGAGTTTATCTGCCTACTTACATTTCTCAAGAGCTGTCTCATGTCAGCTGTACCGTGATTCCCCTCTCTATCCCTCAATCCCTTTAACATGCTCACAAAAGAAAGTGCTAAGGGTGTTCGTGAATGGAAGGATGGAGCCATTGATTAAAAGCTCGGAAGCTGCGATTAAAATGAGTGGTTGTGAGAGCTTCATAATAAAGCACATGGAGAGGCTGTTTTTCTCTTTCCCTGTCTTTGCCTCTGACTCTGGGATTTGATGAGCTTGGCTGATTCAAGGGATCACAGCCTCACGTCCTTCCACCACCGGTTCGCCAAGTTCCAGTCTCCTGACCTTGCCCGGTGCCTGATGCAATGCTTGCAAAAGCAGCAGGCCATAACGTGTGGACAGAACAAGATAAATCCTTCTCTGCTCCTGGGACACAGCTGCTAGCTTAGATGCTGGTGGCTGCAGCTTACCTGTGTCATCTCCAAAAGGCAAGGGTAAGGTAGCTTTAAGTGGGAAAGAGGTTTGTTCTACTGCTCACACCTTTCATCTGCTCTGGCAGAGCTGGCTCCCACAGTAGGCACATTGGAAACAAGGGCTCACATCTGCAGACTTTCCACCAAGCCCCTAGAGAAGTGATTACACAGCCGGCAGCAGCGCAGACGGCTAATGGCCTTCGCACATTGTGGGGATCACAGGATACCCATAAAACCTGGTTATCCACAGAAGTCCTGTGCATACTCCTCTGGCTGGTCTCTAAATTGAGTCCTTAGAACAAACACATCACATCCGTACAGAAAAGCCTCCAAATAATCGGACAACTATTATTTCTCTTTCCTAACCCAGTGACGCTATTGGAGTTTTGAATTTGGCCATGTCCCTGTGTACTGTCAGAAATGAATCAACAGTCCAGCGTTGTGTGCTTCCAATTGGTGTCTGCTTGGCCATCGTACTTCTTACTCTCATTTTGATGAGTAAATTTTTTTTCCTAGGGAGCAAGTGGGTTAAAGTGGCCCGCAGTGTCTGTGGCAGCAAGCTCTGAACTGAAGGGACAGGAAGGCCAGCACTCCAAAGAGAAATAATAAATCCACCAAGGTCATTTATGGATTTATGTAGCACAAGCATATTGATTTATCTCTGTGAGGGACAAATATTCTCTCCATTGACAACTAAGGCACACAAGGATCAAAAGATGAGTCTGGAGTTTAGTAGCGACAGGTAAAGGATCAGGATCCCTTCTGCATGCCAAGACTCTTACATCCGGTTGTATTCTTTGATGACAGGTGACAAGATGACTGGCCAAAGAACAGACTGAGGCTTGGGAATGATGTGGGTGGGGTGGGCACCTCAAGGAAAACTGTTCACCCCATGTCCAGCACCCACTGGGACAAAAGTGTCACATTTTCCCCCAAATTCTTTCATTGCTCCTAGTTTTGCCAGAAACACATAGAAGAGTGAGCTTTTGCAAATGATCTATATGGTTTTCGTAATTCAGTAATGTGTTTGTTTTTGCCTGGAAATGATCTGACTTCATAGTGTATAAAACAAATGGGAAATCTCAGCATCATTCTCATGCTAGGAGCTGCTATCCAGAAATATCTATTTTGGTACCCATGATTTTTTCTCTTTCTCTCTCATTTGGGGAAGATGAAAGCTGGAAAGCCATTTGTCTCCCCTAAATTAGCCATGTGACAACTCTGAGCTATTAACAACCACTCCCTGCAGCATTCATGTTTATGCGTGAGAGGGGTCAAGTGGTGCCCACCATGGCGGCAGAGCAGCCAAGATAAATGCCAGCAACATAGCAGATATTCGTCCCGTGTTGGCACAGACATATGGGGACAGAGGAACAAACGCAACCCAAATGCCCTCCAGCCACAGCCACCTTGTAGGTACAAGAGGGCACTCTGGTGCCTACCTGCCCGAGGCAAGGATGCTGAACCCCTCCAGCCTGACTGAGTGGAGCCCTTGTGGCTTTGGTCCTCCATGCTTGCTCCTGTATCCTCCAGCATTGTGGCCTCTGCCCTTGACCAAGCCCCGCTGTGCCCTGCCTCTTGTGACCTGCTCCTATTCTGGCATCCAGACACTGACTTCTCAGCCATCCAGGACCCAAAGGGGCTTCCACCCTGTCCTAAATCTCAACATGGACCAGACTTACAGAACAGATGCTCCTGTTTCTCAGGTGGGAGTTGCCTGAGCCCAAACCAGGATCCTCAGTGCTTCAAATCCTTGCTTTCCTTCACCTCTTAGACTGTTTCTTCATATCACTGTATCAGGGTCTAAGGTGGGAAGACTCCCACCTCTCTCAAGAGCGACCCAAGGAAATGCTAAATATGAGATCTGCCCCCAGAGACAGGGTAACACAGTCTGGTACCAGGCCACCTGGGTTCCCAGCCTGACTCCCCTGCTACGTCAATCTAGACAAATCACACAATCTCTCAGTGTCTCAGTTCCTTATTCTGTGAGCTGTGAAACACACACACACACACACACACACACAAACACACACACACACCTACATACCTTCAAAAGGCTGTTGTGCTATTTAATGAAGAGAAACTATGGGCCTTTCTTCAATAAAAAAAATAGTCATACCTTGGTATTCAACTGCTTTCAAACTCGTAGAATTTGAATTAACACAGTTTGCACAAAAGTTTTGGTCCAGCACTCGCCATTTGTTTGATAAGTGACACACAAGCTAGAATTTGTGGGTGTTGATTACTCCTGACTCACTACACTTTTCAGCCAAAACAAAACAATTGGTTAGGTACTCAGCATTTTGGTAGTTGTCCTGCCCCCTGGAACCACTTACTGATGAATACCAAGGTCCCACTTTAGTTATAACAGTGGTGACAATGATGCAATTATGAGTGAGCTCAAATTTATTGAGGACATGGGGATCTTTCCAAAGTGTCTGGATTTGTGAAAATCCCTGTGGAGGGAGCAGCTCAAAAAAGATTCATCTCCAGAGAGAGCACTTCTCAAGATGCCCCTGATGCCCTTGAGTTCCTGTTAGGCATGAACTAGCCTCCAGAATCATCTCTTCAGCCTTCTGAAACTCTCAGGATAAAGACATTAATAATCACCTTCTGGGTTGAAATATAAAGTACTTGAAATGTCAGCCCGAGCTGATCAGAGAAGTAGCAATTGAAACACCTGCTGTTTCCGTAATGGACGGTGGTTTGTAAAGTTCAGCGTCCGCATACCCTGATCATAAAACACTATGCGGCAACAGGGAGCTGCATTCAATTTGCAGCACCAAAGCTTCTGTTT
Organism: Chinchilla lanigera; assembly: GCF_000276665.1. Classification (NCBI taxonomy): domain Eukaryota; kingdom Metazoa; phylum Chordata; class Mammalia; order Rodentia; family Chinchillidae; genus Chinchilla; species Chinchilla lanigera. Next base: position 10,139,250 of record NW_004955456.1, read on the forward strand.
AGGCAGTGAAAGCCTTTCCTTAGGAGTTAATAAAATCATAATGGCCAAGCATCAGTGTTTCTTAATTTCCTTCAGTAGTTGAGGCACTTGCTCTCAGAGGAAGTCTATAAAACCATTTAAATCCATCCCTTCATTTCCATTCCTGGTAGAGTAATCATTATCAGTCTTTTTGGCTGTCTAGCATCTGATTCTCTTAACAATTTTGGACAAATAGCCAATCTCTAACACACAAGCTAAAAGTGCGAGATACTCATTTCTTCTGCTTCCCTTGCAGCTAGGTGTGAATGCATGACCTGGCACAACTGACCATGCAGCCCTGTCCTACTCTGAGTCTGAAGGTATGAAGGAAGGAACAGGGACTACATGAGAGCATTTTGCAGCTGATGTGGCAGATGCGTTCTAACCCTGACCCCTGAGTCACAGGCCGTGCAGAGTGACCACTGTGTCTCCATGGAGCCCTTGCACACAGTACAATCACGGGCACCATTCCTACTTGTGTGACTCCAGGGGTGGTGCTCAGATCCTTCCAGAGCTTCTGGGGGCTCCTTGCTCTTTGGCTGAGTCACCTCCTCTTTTTGGCAAGTGCACCCCTTTCTTCATTTGGCTGACTCCTGAAAATGCTTTTAAATTGACCTTTAGCATTATCTCTCCCAGGAAGTCTTCTTTGACATATCCTTTCTTCCAACAGATTATTTAGACTTCTTCACATCATGGACTCTACTGTGGTTTGAATTCTGTCTCTTCAAAATTCTATGCTGACACTTAGTTGCCAGGGCTAGTGTACTGGGAGGTGTGGTCTTTGGGAGGTCATAAGGGCTCGGCTTCTTGAATAGGATTAAGTACCCATATAAAAGGCTTTGCCAGAGGGAAATCATTCTTTTTCACATCCTGACTTCTGCCATATGAGAACAATGCTCCTCCTCTGAAAGGACACACCATCCACGGCACCATCTGGAACCAGAGGGCAGCCTTCACCAGATATCAAACTTGCCAACCCCTTGATCCTAGCCTCTATAACTGTGAGCAAATATAGTGACATTCACAGGTTCTGGAGACCAGAATGTGGACATGTTCAGGGCCATTATCCAGTTTACCTCCGCTCTAGATCAGGTATTGCATATATTTCTATACACTAAATCATTAGCTTTCCCTCCCTAAAACACTGTGCTTCGAATTGCACCCACAAAGCTCTCTTCTGTGTGACAATGTCTTAGAAGAAATTATTCTGATCTTTCAGACATTAAAACCGCTGCTGTGGCTGGATATGCTTTTTAACCCCCAAAGGTGCACATACTACAAGCTGGGCTCTGATATAGTCATACTGAGAGGTACTGGGACCTTTAAGAGGTGGAGTCTAGTGGGATTCGATTTTCAGAGGCACTACCCCCATGAATGCATTAACGTCTTTCCCAAGAGACTAGATTCCTTCTCTTGAGACTGGATCAGGTCTTTCAGGAGTGATTTAGTGAGTTAGGTCTCATAGGACTGGATTAGTTTCCATAGTTACCATTGGAAAGAAAAACAAGCTAGGTTAACAATTTTGTCTGGTTTGGGGAAGGCACAGAGAGATATGCGGGAGGATGGACATTTTTTTATATCTTAATCTGAGTGTCGGTCACACAAGTATTTACTTCATAATTATTTGTTAATCTGCACATATAGGTTTCATTATTTATGATTTTTATTTAACTTTTCAGCTTGGAAATGTTCAGCCATTTCCTAAATTGGAGACAATAATACAATAAAACCAACTGCAATGGTTATCCATATTTTATTTTTCCTTCACTTATGTTCGCCTCCTACTCAGATGTAGGGAGTGGATGGGGTAAAGCCAATTTCAGGTGTAACACCACCTTACAGACACAGACTTCAGTATATATAGTCATTTTACTCATTTGCTATGGATATAACACACTGAAAGGGAGAGCATGGGGCTGCTCTTGCAGGCAGAAATCCCCAGTAGAGAAGATACTGTGTGTCGTGGCCATGTGCCAGCAGGAGGCCTGTTTCAGGGTGGAGGAAGAGCTAGTAATGCCAGCGGCTCTCTGCTCCATCTTGGAAGCCACAGTTGTGCTTCCCAGCGGTGGAATGGGGCACCTAAATGTCCAGTACAAATTTCTCGCATCTTTCCATTTTACTTTGACCAGCACCCAACACAGTGAATATTCCAGAATCAGATGTTGATGTTTTTTAAGTGAATAAATGTCCAAGGAAGAGAATGGCTCTGGCGAATCCCATAGTTTGGAGGGGGAAGATGCTTTTAATGACCTTAAGCAGACTGCACTGTTCTTGGACAGAGGAGAGAGACTGTGAACCCTTTTAAGAAACAATGACAACCCTATGTGGCAAGTGGGAGGAAAGAGGGGGCTTGTTTGTCAGCAAAAGCAGACGGGAACACTGAGGCAAATAATACATAGGCCCTGGTTTGTCTTGTCACTGGAGAACACTGACATAGCTAATACAGGATGTAAGTGTCCCAACCTGATAAGACGGAAGTAGAAATGGGAGTGTGAAGATGAGTTCTCAGACTCCAGGTCTGCAGTCTGAGTCCTGGGTGTTGTTACACCTTGACTCAAGGTCTCTGAGCTCATGGGCACCATACAAAGAGGCAGTGGAGGATGCCGGCCCAGGACCACACACACTCCCTTTGATCAAAAACTCTGCCCATTGCTCAGGTCAACTCAACTCTTCATCTTTCACAAGCTCAAGGTACACACTGAGCTCTCCATGCCTTTCTTCTCCTCCAAGGCCTTTGCCCTGGCTGTTCCCTGCGTGAGGAACTTTTTCCCCAGACTTGCATGTGCTGCCCCCTTGTGTTATTTAAATTCCTGTTCAAATATCTCCTTGGTAGCTACTTTGCACCACCATGCTATGTGCAAGATACAATCCCACTGGAGTCCTCGTTCTCATTTCTTGTGCCTTGCTTGTTTTTCTTCATAATCCCTATTGTCAGTCTCTGCACCACAGGATCCAGGCTCTATGATGGCAGAGATTTCATCTTTTCTTTCACAGTGGTGCTCTATGCCCAGAGCAGTGCTTGATGCATGGTGGCATGCTTGATATGTCTGTGTCTTTCACCTCTTGTCTCCCCAGCAGAGCTCCTCAAGGGCATGGCCTCTTCTATTTGGACTGCCTCTCTGTTACCCCATTTATAAGGGGAGGATTACTGTCCTGTGGCTATGGGAGTGATCAAGCATACTACACTGGAGAGACGAGCAGTTCATTAATCATGTATGACATGTGATGAAAACATAAGGTGAATATTTACAAGTGTAAGATATTTTACAGTTCACCTCCTCAAAATCCTCTGTCTTGCTTCTAGCACATTTATCTGATCATTCTTGCCACTCTAAAGCTGTTCTGGAAGTCCTCTTTTATACCTTTAGTTGCACTGTCCTGGCTGCCTTGATGTCCTGAATCAACCCAAAACATTTCTCTTTCAGAGTCATCTTGACTTTGGAGAAGAGACAGAGCTACATGATTCCAGATCCGGTGACTAAGGTAGATAAGGACACACCATAATGTTTTTATGAGCCTGTCTTTCCCTTGGATGACACTTCACAACAGCATTCACAGTCTTTTAACCACACCTCATAATGTCGCTCATGAAAGAGGACTTTCAGAACTGCTTCAGAAAGTGGAAAGAATAATGTGATAAGTGTCTTGAAGTACAGGGGATATGCTAATGCCCCTGTGTCTTTTACTGTAATAAATAATTTTCTTTTAAACATTCACCTTATGGTTATATACCATCCTGTGTACTCACAGAGTGGGGGCAGGGAGAGGCCATCACACACTTCACAGGACAACAGGAGGGGTGCACTTAGGAGCACAGGGATGTGCATGGGCTATGAAAGATGGGCTTTGCAGCATCAAAAGGTGGGGTGACCCTTCAGTCCCACAGGGAAATGGGATTAGCTGGTTGGAATAACTCCAAGGGCTGGCAGGGACTCAAGGATAATCAGGAACTGTGCCTGGTGCCCTTGACAAGGAGGGTTGTTTGGTGAGAGACCTTCTCCTTGAGAGCAGAATGGGCAGAAGAACTTTCAGTTAGGCCATTCACAGCCCTCTTGACCTCACCAGACGCCAAGGCAGCACATAACTTTAGGCCTTATACTGCTGCTCCTCTGTAGTCTATGGGCTCAGACTGGCATCCGTGACCTGTCTTGGAGGAACCAGGATCTCTCTCTGTTCAGTACAGGTTTGTCTTCTACTTCTAATTTGTCATGTTGCCTAATATATCAGTCAGCTTTCCCATCCCTGAGACAAAACTCCCAACAGCCACAACTTAAAGGAGAAGAGGTTTACTTTGCTCAAGGTTCAGGGAATTCAGTTCATGGTTGGTTCATTCCAAGGCAGAAATACCATGGCAGAAAGGCACAGTGGAGGAAAGTTGCTCATGTCAGAGCAGCCGGGAGGCAGAGAGGGGAACAGCCAGATAGAAAGTTCACACCCCACCTCCTAACAGCACGTTCACCTGTGAACTCATCAAGGGATTAATCACTGACGGCTAAAGCTCTTCCATGATGCAATCACCTTCCAACGTCCCACCTCTAAACATATGAGAATCTGGGGGGACATTCTAGATTTAAATCATCACCTGAGCTCATCGCCATGTAACTGCTCTAACAATTCCAGCCTATGGAGTCCTGTCTCCTTGGGGGAGTGGCTCGGCCCATCTGCATCCCTAGCCTGCCTTCCTGCCTTCTATTCTAGCCTCCTGGATGTGGTCCTAGTCTCTTCTGTCTGATTTAACCCTCGGACTTGTGGTTGACCCAGCAAGACAACTCCCAACAACCTCCTGAGAAACCCCACTCTCTTCTGAGAACTTCGGAGACCATGTTTCTGTGGAATCAGACTGGAGCTTGAGAGGGAAGAAATGAAACAGCCGTTGGTATTGTTCATGTCTACCCACATGCACCATCAGTTATGATTCCATTCTTGTAAGCCCAGTTCAGAGGGTCTTTACTTTTGACTCCCTAGATGTTCCCTGTGGGGAGCTGTGTGGCAGCCATGTCAGGGCCCCACCCACATCCCCTGCTGTGGCCCCACCTGGTTCTGTCAGAGGTCCCTTTTCATCACACAGACGCTGGGCTTTATAGCTGGCCTGCAAGTCATGGGCACCATTGGCTCAAGACCTACCTTTCTTCCTCCCCCTCCTTCATGAGGCTCAGACTTGTGCATAGTCCAACGTCTGCTCCTCAGTTTCCTTCACAGGCATTCTCCCTGTGAATGTCCTGCATGCCTAACTCCATTTTGGCATCTGCTTCTTGGAAGACCTGGACTGACATGGCTACTCCAGTGAGAAAGTCCTATGGCCCCAACGTCCCACGGCAGGTGAGGAGACCTGGGTGCTCCAGAAGGTCTAATCAGGAGTCAACTTCGCTTGCTGGGCCTTGGGAGGAGGGGACCTTGTATCACAGTCTTTAAAAGCAGGGCTTTCGGAGCTCAAACTCCAGCTCCACCCTTGAGTCGAACCCAACACAGATATGGGACCCTTGATGAGTCTTGTGGCCACTTTGTGCCTCAGTTCCTAATGTGGCAAAATGTGATTGTAGGAAATAATTGTGACAATGAGTTTCACGTGTTTAGATGGTGTGCATTTGGGACAAAGCAGGGGGAAGGGAAGGGCAGTGGTGGCTGGTCATACTTCGCATGCTGGTGGATAATGACATTCCCGTTCTAGTAGGAACATGTCCACACACATGAAAGGCTAGCAGTCAGTCCTCAGACTAGGAACCCTTAGAGCATCACACCCTTCAGTGCTTTCCTATTCCCAGTGCCCAGCAAACACGTGCAGACTTCAAGAGCAAAAGCACCACTCACGCAGAAAGACTTCTCTGCCATCATCCACCACCCACCAGGTCCCCCGAGGTCCTGCCACAGTCTCTCAACCGCACACTAGCACGCTAGACCTCTCATGCAGCCTTTTCAGATTTCAGGTTTTGTCTGAAATGTGGAGGCCGTAAGTTGGCAGCACAACGTCCACCTGGCCTCCTAGCTCCGCCCTCCGTACTCAAGTGCATCCAACAATTTCAGCTGCGGCCTCGGCCTGCCCGTGAGTTTCAGTGCTGATACAGGTGCCGGTGGGAACTTAGGGAGCTTATTTTCTATGCACATTTAAACTTCGATCATATTAGCACAAGGGGGAGATTTTTTAAATGATAAATTTTAAGCATCCTTGAGCTATACCTTTATAAGATTCTTTTATGATTTTCTAGAGACAAAGTGACATCTAAAAGGAACTCAACAAAAACCCATCTGACAGAGAGGAGGGTTCAGCCCCCTGATTGATTGTCAGTGCCCTCATACCCATCCTTCGTGAAAGGCGGGGAGAAGTCTTGCAAGAGGAAGCAAAGCTGTGTGATGTGGCACCCAAGTGGGGAGGTGCCACTCTGCTCTGGATCTGGAACTCCCCAAGGGGGGCCTAGATTCAGGTCCCGAGAGAGGAGGGCTCTGGTTAGATACCGTAACAAGGCCAGGTGGGGTTAATTAGCTGGGAGACCATTGCCAAAACCCACTCCATCTTCTCCTCCACCATCCAGCCTGCCTGCCTCCCTTGCCTGTCTCCCCTCTCGTCGTTTCCTGCCTGGAACTGAGCTTCAGTCAGTCTGTCAACTGCAAAGAGGATCCCAGCCTAACTAGGAACAGGAAAGTGGATAGCGCCAGGTGTGGTGGTGCATGCCTGTAATCCCAGCACTCGGGAGGCTGAGGTAGGAAGATTGTTGCAAGTTCAAGATCAGCCAGGGCTACAAAGTGAGCTCGAGGCCAGCCTGAACTGCATAGTGAAACCCTGTCTCAAAAAGACCAAAAAAGAAAAAAAAAGGAAAGTGGACAGGCCCATCTCTGACTGCTCAGTACCCAGGGAAGCCATGCCTGATTCTGCTGCTGCAGATGTTAAAACCCTGCAGCCAAGAGCAGACTGCCCCTAGAAGATTAGAGAACACGGTGCCCCTCCCTGTGAGGGCAACGTGCCTTCCCCAGTCTCTCACACCCCCACACCCTCAGTAGCTTCTCCTTCTGGACTTCAGGGTTCTCCAGTGTCCTGAGTCTCCCAGGCCCCCACAAGTGGTTAAGGCCCACCCTGTCATTTCCTCCTATGCTGTACTGATCCCCAAGCAGCATGGATCAGGCCCTGTTAATGTCCTCCTCCTCCTCTCCTCTCCTTTCTGGTGGAACGGGCTTGCCAAGGTCAAGGACTGTGCTTGGTTCACCTCTGTGTCCACAGCCATGAGCACAGCCCCTGGCCAAGGGACGTTGCAGAGGCCAGGAAGAATGGGCCTTTGGGCTGCATGTGATCCTGGGGGGGTGGGTGTCAGTGAGTGCCCAGGACCAAGAGTCCCCACGGTTGATGGCCTGAAGGATCTCTCTGCCTTTTGCCTTGACAAAGTCAGTGTGATCGCCATGGTTCCTCCAACAGGTAAGGCATGATTGCCTGTACAAGTGACAGGTTACCCCAGGAGTCTCCATGAAAATATTTTTAGAAAGGCAAATGGCGGGGCTGGGGATTTAGCTCAGCGGCAAAGCACCTGCCTGGCAAGCGCAAGGTCGTGAGTTCGGTTCCAGGTACCGAAGAAAAACAAAAACAAAAAAAAAACAAACAAAGAAAAAAGAAAGGCAAATGGCATCTAAACAAGGGCAACCTGAATTTTTAACACATTCACCATAGGCCTGGCTAGTAATTCCCTCTTGCACTCAGTTTCCCCTGGGCCAGCAACTTTCCCTGGAGGATCTGTGAGGATCTGTGAGGGTCTGTGAGGGTCTGTGAGCTGGAAATCCAGTCCAAGAAGTCAGCAGGCAGAAACAGGATTCCAGCCTGGCTGTGCTGGGAGCAGCACCTTGTGATCTCAGGTACATTGCAGCCGTGGTCCTCAGTTTCCCCTCTTGTGGGTCCCATGCATGTTGAGAACATCCCGGATGTTCTACCACATACACTCACCCTGTGGTGGACTTCAAGCTAGAGCTGAGTTGTTGGCTGTGTCGGTCATGGGCAGCTCATGAGCAGTGAGACTGGGCTGGGTGTCCTGCCTCCCCAGACAACATCTGTGACAAAAGCCTATGAAAATCCCAAGAAGTTGCCAGCTATAAGGTGACCCAAGGGCTGGAGTTCAGAATTCCAGAATTATATTCTGATTTCCACGTTGCCTGCAGCCCACCTCTCAGTCTCCAAAGAAACCTGACAGGAGCCAGACAGGGACGATCAGCCAGTATTTATTCAGGGAAGATGAATTATTAAAATGAGTGCTTAGTGCCAGGCATGATGGTGCATAACTGTAATCCTAGTTATTCAAGAGGCTGAGGCAAGAGGATCATGAGTTCAAGTCCAGGCTGGGCAAATTAGTGAGACCCTATCAGAGAAGGAGGGAGAGAGAGAGGATAGAAAAGAGAGAAATAGGAAGGAATAAGAGAAGGGGGGAGGGAGGAAGAAAAGAATGAAAGAAAGAGGAAAGAAAGAAAAAGGAAAGAAAGAAAGATATGTAGAAGAGAGAAACTAAGATGATTCTCAGGTACACTTTAGTCCAGCAGTTCTCAAAATAAAACATGAGCACTTCTGGGGTCCCCATAAATCTTTCAAGGAGTCACAAATAAATGAAGTATACGGAACTCCAGATCGACATAACCAAAATAAATCTACACCAAGGCGTATAATAATCAAGATTCCAGAAATTCAGCAGAACAAAATATTAAAAACAGCTAGAGAAAAGAAACATATCACCTAAAGGAAAGCCCATCAGAATCACAGCAGACGTCTCAACAAAAACCCTCAAATCAAGGAGAGCTGGGAGTGAGGGATTTCAAGACCTAAAGGAACACAATCTTCAACCCAGATTGATATAAACTATCTTTCATGAGGTAAATAAGATACTTCCATGACAAAGAACAACTGAAGAAATTTATGATTGCCAAACCAGTTCTACAGAATGCTCTGAAGAATATATCAGAAAGAGATAATGAAGACCACAAACTCATGAACCCAATAGAAAGAAGCTGCCAAGCAGGGCAAACAATTAAACAAAGGAGAAAGACAGGGAATAAACAGCAGGAAAATAACATGAAAAAGAAAAGCCAATACATATTAGTTACAACCATCAACATAAATGGTCTCAACTTACAATCAAAAGAAACAGACTGGTAGTATGGATCAAGAAGCAAGATCCAACAATAAGCTGCATTCAAGAAACACATTTAACCCAAAAAGAAATTCATAGACTAAAAATCAAAGGATGAAAAATAATACTCCATGCGATAGGAACCCATAAGAAAGCAGGAGTAGCTGGTCTAGTTGCAGACAATGCAAACTTTAAGCCAAAACTGATCAAAAGAGATAAAGAAGGTCACTCCATACTTATTAAGGGAAAACTTCAAGAAGAGATAACAATCATAAATATTTATGCACCAAACACAAGTTCACCCAACTCCATAAAACAAATATTAACAGACATGAACAAAATAAACTCTAACACAATTATAGTGATTAATACCCCACTCTCACAAATAGATCAACTAGACAAAAACTAAGCAAAGAAATATTAGAATTAAACCAGGCAAAAACTAGGCAAAGAAATATTAGAATTAAACCAAGTCTGTAAACAAACGGATTTGGTAGATGTCTACAGAATGTTTTACCCCCAAACATCAGAATATACATTCTTCTCAGCTGTGCATGTTATATTCTCCAAAATAGACCATATATAAGCTGACAAAATAAGTTTAAGTAAGTGTAGAGGAATTGAAATCATTCTATGCATACTAATTCACCATAGTGCAATGAAACTGGAAATCAATGACAAAGGAAATCACAAAAACTACCTAAACACATGGAAATTAAACTACACCCTTCTGAAAAACCAATGGGTCACAGAGGATATTAAAGACAAAATTAAATAGTATGTACAATTAAATGATAATGCCTATACAATATATGGAAACTTATGGGACAAAATGAAAGCAGCCCTATGAGGGAAATGTATAGTGATGAACTCACACATCAACAAAACTGAATGAGCTCAAGCAACCTAATGTTGAACCTCAAACTTCTAGAAAAAGAAGAGCAAGCCAAGCCCAAAGCCCATACAAGGGAAGAAACTATAAATATAAGAGCAGAAATTAAAGCAATAGAGACTAAGAAAGCAATATAAAGAATCGATGAAACAAAAAGTTTGTTCTGTGAAAAAAAATAAAATTGATAAACCATTAGCCAAACTCATGAAAAAGAGGGAAAAAAATATATAAATTCAAGCAATCAGGAATGAAAAAGGGAAAATCACAAAGGATCCCACAGAAATCCAGGAGATCATCAATACCTACTATGAAAACCAATATTATAATAAGATGGAAAACACAGAAGAAATGGACAGATTCCTAGACACAATCAAACTGCTAAAACTAAACCAAGAAGATATAAAAATTCTGAATAGCTTGATATCAGCCAATGAAATTGAAAATGCAATTAAAAATTTACCAACAAAGAAAAGCCCAAGCCTGACAGATTCACTGTTGAATTCTACAAGAAGTTCAGAGAAGAACGAATGCCACTAGTGCTGAAACTCTTTAAAGAAATTGAAAGGGAAGCAGTACTTCCAAAATCATTCCTGGAAGCAAGTACTACTCTGAATGCAAAATCAGAGAAGAACACAACCAAAAAAGAGAACTACAGGCCAATCTCCCTAATGAACATATATATAAAAATCCTTACTGAAATACTTGCAAACAGAATGCAGCCAATCATCTACAAGATTATACATGATTAGCAAGTAGGATTTATCCCAGGGATGCAGGGATGGTTCAACATACAGAAATCGATACATGTAATATACCATATTAACAGAACCAAAGACAAAAATCACATGATCATTGCAATAGATGCAAAACATTTGACAAAGTTCAACACCCATTCACAATAGAGACCCTATGGAAAGTTGGAAAAATGGCTTTTACTTCAATCTTATAAAAGCCATCTAAGACAAACCAACAGCTAACATCATACTAAATGGTCAAAAAGTGAAAGTTTTCATTCTAAAATCAGGAACAACACAAAGATGCCCACTATCACCCCTCCTGTTCAATATAGTTCTGGAAACATTAGCCAGATCAATTAGACAAGAGAAACAAATAAAAAGAATGACAGGAAAGGAAGAAGTTAAATTATCACTATTTGCAGATAACATGCTATTCTACATAGAGGATCCCAAAAGCTTATGTGAAAGGGAAAGAAAGTGCTCAAAAGGAAAAAAGCAACTGGGATGAGGGACAGGAGAAAAGAAAGAAAGAAGGGGGAAAATATACATATATATACACACACACACAAGATAGCTAAGAGAATTGTACTTCTAATTTCTATTGGTTTATTGTTTGATCAGTTTTGCATGCCTATACCTGGTAATCTGAACAACTATTCTGAAGATAACAATATGCAATATAACAACCACTGTTGATTTCCTATCATCTTATTGTGAAATTCTGGTATCACTTTTAATGTTTTTTATTTTTTTATTCTCTTTAAAATCCACCAAAAGACTTATAGATTTAATAACCAAATTCAGTAGTGTAGTGGGATACCAAGTCAGAAGTGAATAGCATACTTGTACACAGGCAAGAAACTCACAGAGAGAGAAATTAGGAAAGCACACCCTTCACAATAGTATCTTAAAAAAAAAAAAATGAAATACTTGGGAATCAATCTAACAAAGGATGTAAAAGATCTGTACAGTGAAAATTGCAGTACCCTGAAAAAGGAGATTAAAGAGGCTATCAGAAAATGGAAAGATATCCCATGCTCAAAGATAGGAAGAACCAACATAGTAAAAATGGGCATACTCCCCAAACTACTATACATATTTAATGCAATCCCAATCAAAATACCATTAGCATACCTCACAGTTCTAGAAAACAATCCTAAAATTCATTTGGAACCAGAAGAGACCTAGAATAGCAAAAGCAATTCCAGGCAACAAAGACAAATCAGGAGGCATCATAATCCCAGACCTGAAATTATACTACAAAGTTACTGTGATAAAAATCAGCGCAGTATTAGCAAAAAACAAACGAGAAACAGGCCTGAGGATCGGTGAAATAGAATAGCAGATGCAGAGGCAACCCCAAACACAGTCAGCCACTTTACCTTTGACAAGGCAGCCAAACGTGTTCACTGGAAGAAAGATAACCTCTCTAAAAAATGGTGCTGGGAAAACTGGCTCTCCACATGTCAAAGACTAAAACTAGACCAGTGTCTATCACCAAGCACTAAATTAAAGTCAAAGTGGATCAAAGATCTAAATATTAAAACAGAAACTCTAAATTTACTGGAAGAGAAAATAGGTAGAAATCTCGAAAATATAGGGGTAGGCAGAGACTTCATAAATAAAACCTAGAGTGCAAGGCAAATATTACAGAGCCAATAAATGAGATCTCACCTGATTAAAAACCATTTGCAAACAAAAGAAATCACCAAAAGAGTGAAAAGACAACTCACAGAGAAAAAAATTATAGCCCGTCGTCCCTCTGACAAAGGACTTATATCTAGAACATATAAAGAATTGAAAAAAATCAGATCCCCAAAATTCAAAGATCCAATCCAAAAATGGGCATCTAAAATGAATACACATTTCTCTGGTGAAGAAATACAAATGGCAAATAAATACATGAAAAGATATTCAACATCACTGGTCCTTCAAGACAGACAAATTAAAACGACACTGAGATTCCATCTCACCCTAGAAAGAATGGCTATCATCAAGAAATCAATAACAAATGCTGGAGGGGCTGTGGGGAAAAAGGAACCCTTCTCCACTGTTGGTGTGAATGTAGACTGGTGCAACCACTGTGGAAATCAGTGTGGAAATTCCTTTAAAAACTAGGATTAGAGATCCCATTTGACCTACCTATTTCCCTTCTCAGTATCTTCCCAGAAGAATTTAAAACATCATACCACAGCAATATATGTGCACCCATATTTATAGCAGCACAACTTGTAATAGCCAAATCTTGGAAGCAACCCAAATGCCCATCAACTGAGGAATGGATAAAACTGATGTATTTTTTTTTAAATATAATTATGTACTACTCAGCCATAAAACTGGAGACTTCCATAGGTAAATGGATGCAACTCCAGACCATACTCACAAGTGAAATAAATCAGACCCATATGTGTAAACATCATATTGTCTCACTAGTGTGAGAAAATGAATGAGTAACCAAGATCCAAAATATACAATAGATACTGTGAACTGGGAAGAAACTCTTCAAACAAAAGACAAAAAAAAAAAACTATAATGTTCAAAAAAATATATAATGGGGGAATGGGGAAAGGAAGTAAGGGAAAAAGAAAAAATATATTTATACACAGTTTCTCTTAGTTCATTGAAAAGGAAAGTCTGTGCTAATATTATTTGAACAAGATATCACGCCTATATCTGGTACTCTGAATAAATACTATGAAGTCAACAATATACAATGCATTAATTATTGTAACTCTCCTACTAACCTGTTTGAAATTCTGTTTTATTGCTATTATTTTTTCTCTTTAAAATAAATATTTTTAAAAATGAAAATGATTCTTTCAAGGGGTCCACAAAAGCAAAAATACTTTATAGTAATGCTAACATTGTATTGGCTTTTTTATTCACATTTTCTCACAAGCACAACATGCAGTTTTTCCGAGGCCTCATGATGTGAAATATCACAACAGATTAAATGCAGATATGAGAATCCAGCTGCCTTCTATTCAGCCAGAGAGCAAAGAGATTTGCAGAAATGTAAAGCAATAACATTCTTCTCACTAAATTTTTTGTTCTGAAAAATCTGTGTTTTCTTAAAGTACATAATTCAAGTTCAATGTGCAAAGGGCTTATTGTTTAAAATGAATTATTATTTTAAGAATTTCTCAGCTTTGATTTCTAGTATGGTAAATGTCACAAGATGTAATACACATAAACAAAAGCTTTTTGAGGTCCTCAATATTTTTCCTTTTTTGGTACTGGGGCCTGAATCCAGGGCCTTTGCCTTAAGCTACACCCGCAGTGCTTTTTAATTTTCCATTCTGAGACAGGATCTTCTTAAATTGCTACATTGACCAGATTGGGCTTGAATTTACAGTCCTCCTGCCTCAGCCTCCCAGAATGCTGGGATTACAGGCATCAAGGTCCTCAACAATTTTTAAGGGTCAAACGAGGTCCTGAGAACCAAAAAATAAATAAATTGAAAACCACTGTTTTCCTTGGCAGGAGAGAGCTGTTGGACTTGGGAGAACAACAAGCGCTGTTCAAATGCCTGCATCACTGCTCCCTGGCTGTGCAGCCTCAAGCAAGCCATTGAACTTCTCTGAACTTCATTCAGCTTGTTCTGCTGTGAAACAGAGGCATTCTGTGAGATGCCTACTTTCATGCCTGGCCCTTATGTTGTTCTTGATTTTGTCCCTGCTTCATAAGGACCACGGCCTCTTACCTGGACACTGACAGACCAAAGGTACCTGCTGAAGGAGAGATGCTGTGTATGGATTGAGCTGCTTCTGCATTTCTAGCAAGCTCCGGGTTCCTGCTGATGCTGCCGGCTGATGACTCACATTTGGAGAACCACTGATGCAGGCCTTTAAGAATGCTAATCTTGTAGATGATTAAAAAGTGCTTTATATCCTTGGCGTTTCATGAAATCCTGGTCCTAGAAGGATCTTGGAAGGAAGGGGGCTCTTGGGAGTTGGAAGAGTTTCCAAAAAAGAGATGAGAGGGGCCCCTGGCCAGCCTCATTAGCTGTCCTTTTGAATTCCCATCAACAAATCCTTCCCATAGTCCTGCCTTGAGGAGCCTCTCTGGCCAGCAAGAGAGAAGAAGGTGGGTGCTTGTGGCAATGAAGTGTGATGAGTACTCCTCAGCCCTACAGTCCCGGCCTGGTTCTTGTCTGTGCCCTGCTCACTCCCTTCACCTTTCTCCTTCCATTTCAACCCAAAATCTGATGGCTGAAGATTGGTGGCTTGGTGCTCTCAAGAGCTCCCAGCAGCGGCCCCAAAGTAGCATTCCCAGAATCTTGGGGGAGGGCCGAGGAAAGAGGCCCCGCTGGGAGGAGTTAGCAGCTACCCCCTGGAAGGCACACTTGAGACTCCCCCCCCAAATCTGTCCCCTTGTTCCTCCTTAATACTTGAAATGTTTTTCTCTTTTCTCCTTATTACCAACTTCCTTTTTTCTCAAGCAGGCTTAAGACATCCCAAAAGAGCCGTTCCCTCAGGCCAGCATCCAACTCTCTCACTATGAGATCCTTTTGACAGAGCTGCTATTTTTTCTCTTTAAGCAAAGCCTTCCCAGAGTTAGTGTGGAAGGAGAAGTTCTACTGGACTGTGCAAGTGAGTAGCAAGATGTCATGGCCACTTTCTTGTCCCTGGAACGCAGTACCTGACACCGCCACTTAAGGCGGAGCTCATTCGGCTCACAGTTTCAGGGATCCAGTCTGTCATCAGCTGGATCCAGGGCAGAAGTGGCACGGCAGAATGTCATAGGGGAGGAAAGCTGCTCATATCACGGCAGCCAGGAAGCCGAGAGACAAGGGAGGAACCAGGGATGAGAGGAGATCACAATCCCAGCGACCATCTCCAACCAGGATCCGCACAGCACATCCAGCTACTGAACTCATCCATGGACGAATCCACTGATAAGCATAGTGCCCAGTGATCCAGTCACCCTCCAAAACACACCAGGCTTTGGGAGAACATATTGTATCTAAACCATAATACAGGGAGCAAGGGGTAGAGGCTATGAAAAGTGTCAGAGTCAAAATGGAGTCACTTATGTCAACTTCATAAAATGGAGTCAGGAGGCCAGCCAGGGAGGGCTGCAACACAAGATACCTGATAAAAACCATTGCAAAGACACTCTGAAAGCAACAACCTCTCACAAGTGCCACCACAAGATTACACAAATACTCCATGAGAACATGTACCCAGTGATTGCCTATCCAACCTTGGGCAGACACCGCCTAGTATTGATCCTTGCAGCCAAGGATAATTATTTCAAAACAATTTCTGCAACCTGCCTCGTCTTATCTTTAAAATCCTGTCTTCCTTTGCCTCTCCAAATATGCTGATGATCCCTAACAGCTTGCATATCCCAGATTTTCAAATTCCTTGTGGATTCCCAAGCAAAATCATTTATTTTTCTTTAGAGTCTGTGCTATTTAGATGGATGATGTGGTTAGCCATCCTCCTCCAATAACCACGAAGCAGTTCTACTGAAGTCTTCCCTTCTCCTCAGCACGGAGAGAGTTTTGCTCAGGCCACAGTGTTACTGAGGCAGGAGACAGAATAAGACAAGCAAACAACAGAAAGCCATGAAACAAGAATGGAGAAACCAGACAGAGCAAAGACAGTCAGGTCAGAACATCAAAAAGCTAAGAGATAAAAATCACTCTGTTCCCACAAGAACCCTAGGCAGGTGCAAACCCAGAAGTACACACGATTGTATGGGCAAAAACTCCCCTTCCCAACAGGTGGGCCAAGTCAGTACCTCACCGGGCCATGACTCTTGTCAATCCCCAGCTATAGAACCTCCCACAATCCCAGGACCTTAAGAGACTGTACCTATCCCTATCGGGGCTGTGCGCTCCTCTCACTGGCCGCTCCCACCCTGTGGCGTGTACGCTTGCTTCTTTCTCTTTAATACATCTCACTCTGTATTTAATACATCAGTTCTTTGTTCTGGACACCAAGAACCCAGAAACAACTCCCTGAAGATTCCCCCATCTGATAATATTACCATAGATACTCAGAAGAAAGGCAAAGATCCCCTCCTAGGTTACAGGGCAAGCTCTGTCCCCAGTGTAGGGAGACAGAAATCCCATCCATCCCTGCTGAGCCAAACCCTACAAGCTTCCATTTCCTCTGGGGGAAAATTGGAAGAATAATATCTACTTAAGTGTTGGAGAATTAAATGACTCACTGTATAAAAAGCACAACAGAAAGGAGTTCATGGGTGTCAGAGGAAGTGAGTGACCTGCAAGCGTCCTAGCACAAATACCCCTTGCTGCCTCGGCTCAGAAGGAACCATAGTAACAGGCAGGTATTTGAGGAGCCTTGGAGCACCACAAAAATAGCTTCTCACTGACGTCAGGAGGTCAGGTTTAATCTCACCTAAAACTAAGAAAGTTTAGTTTGGGTGGGCCCAACTAGCAAGTCGTCTCTCTACTGTTTTGCAATGTGGTTATGAAGGTCACATGAGGCAAGAATCCTGGGGTCCTTCTGGGTAAGGAGCCCCTTTGGATGGGAGAAAGCTCTAGAAATCTGTCAGGTACCATGTAAAGGCCCACCCTGGTTTCCTAGCCAGCTGGTGACAGATCTGGGAGTGCTGAGTCTCTCTACATGTGTCCCTCCCTCCAGTGAGCAGCCCAGCAGCTGCCTCTTGTTTTCCCCCTGCCTGAGCCCAGCTCTAAGGCCTGGAGTGCTGGGCCAGAGCCTGAGAGGCCTTGCTGAAGGGGACACTTGGACCTTCTCCCTGGCTCTGATTTATTTCCAACCTGGCCGCTGTTCTGCTGACCTGATCTTATAACTGCATGATTAGGTTATTAGCATATGATGGACCACAGTACACAGTGGGTCCTGCTGGGGAGGATTAGGATAAATCACCACTTCAGCGGGGCTGGAGATAGAATAGCTAGCGCTGCAAAGAGGAAGAATAAATAGGCAGGAGAGGGTGAGCTGCAATCGCAGGCAACTTCAGCCGTGGCTCTAAAAGAGGTCCTAACCGCTACCTCATACCAGGCCTCCCCCTTGGGAAGAAGGGCACAGCTGCAGAAAAGGACATGAACGCCTGCCTGGGGCCACAGTGTCACAGGGACTTAGCACGGCATCTCTGTGCTCTGCCTACTCTGATTTTCTTTTCTTTTGTGGTACTGGGGATTCAACTCAGGGCCATTATACTGAGCTACATCCCTGGATCTTTAAGAAAAAAATTAAATTTTGAGACAGGATCTCACCAAATTACTAACTTGCCCAAGCTGGGCTCAAGCCTGTGATTCTCCTGCCTCAGTTTCCGAGAGGGTAGGATTATAGATGTGGACCACCTCCACACCAGGCTCTTACCTCTTTTCTTCACTAGAACCTTTGCTCTTAGCCTCCTTCTGGCTGGAATGCCCTTCCCCTTCCAGCTGTCCCACAGAAGTCTCTACTAGGGCAGCCCTTTGCAGATCTGTGTCTTGTGCTATGCTGGAATTACATGCCTGGATGAGGTGTACTTTACCCGTGTTGTTTACTGCTTCCATGGACTGAATATGTGTGTCCCTCCACAGTTCACGTGAAACCCCATTCCAGTGTAAGGGCACATGGAGGTGGAGCTTCTGGAAGGTAACCAGGCCATGATGGTGGGGCCTCCCTGCCCACTACGGCTTAGATCTAGAATGCCTCTAAAAAGCTCATGTGTTCAGAGGTGACTGGATTGGATCATGTCATTTAGTAAGATCCTGTCTCAAAAATTATAAAAGAGGCTGGAGATGTAACTCGTGACCACTGTTGAGCTCAGATCTCAATGTGCTGTCAGGAGACGCTGTCTGATGGGAGGAGGTGGTCAATGGGGTGTGACCTGGAAGGGAGCATCTCCCTCCCCGCACCTCCCTTCTCTGCCTGTCTGCTTCCTGACCGCCATGATGCGAGCAGCTTTCTTTTACACGACCCTTCTACCATATCCTTCCTGCCTTGCAGCCAGCTGACTATGAACTAAATCCCCTAAAACCATGAGCCAAACTAAACCTCTGTGCCTCTAAGTTGTGGGTGTCAGGCATTGTGTCTCAGCTATGGGAAACGGACTAAGACAGTCAACCTACAAGAAGAGGCCAGGGTGCCAGCTCACTTTCCACCACAGGAAAAATAAGTTCCTACTGTTTATGAACTGTGTAGTCTATGGCACTGCTGTAGTCAGGGTTTACAGGGGAATAGATTTAATACAGGACACAGATTTATAGGATTATTTTAAAATATCCACCCAAATGCAGAAGAGTGCCAGAAATTATACATACTAGAGACCCAAAGAATCCAGCTCAGGACCTGAATCCCATGGTGATGTCCTGGATGAGCCCAGCTGAAAACCTAGAGCCTGTAGCAATGTCCTCTATGAGGCCAGCTGGAGGCCTAGAGTCCATGACAATGTCTCATGCAAGCCTGTACCAAGAATATGTACTGGGAAGGCCCAAAGGTCAGGAGCAGAAGCTAGGAAGTCTGTGCCAGCGGGATGAAGGATCTGTGCTAGCAGGCTGAGGGATCTGCACAGGAGCCAGGAAGCAATGCTCAAAATAAGGACCAGAGCTTCCCTGAAGAGAAGCGCAGCTATCTTCAGGGACAACAAAGTCCCAAGCTCCTCCAATCACAAGAACAGCCAAGTTCATATAAAGAAGCCAGTGCAACAAGCTTTTTCAGGAGAATCAACAGTCTGCATCCTCTTCCCATGCAGTTCTGTCTTTATGGTGTTGGCAACAATCCGCAGGTGGGCCCTCCACACCCACACCGATTCAGTTCAGCTGGGAGTTGCAAGTTGACCACAGGCCCTTTGTAGAGCAGCCTGGGATTCTGCAGGCAGAGGCTCTATGTGACCCATTTCTGTACAGACATTCAAGACACTGGTGATCTGAATAGTCATGCCGAGTAGAAGTCAGCCACCCTAGCATTCTTGGGCAAGGATAAATGAAGAACACTGAGTGCCTTGCTAAGGGCTTCAAGAACATAGAATGGGCTCCTCTCCAATTTCCCCTGCTTCCTGGTAGCTGGAGTCTGGGGAATCTCTACCTGGAGCTCAAGAGGCCCCAGGAGAGAAGGGGATGATGATGGTAGCAGCCGGGGAGAGCCTAGCAGATCTGTGGGAGGCCATAGATGGAAATCCTCTGAAATAAGAAGGAAAGTGTACTCAGCCCAGCCCTGCTGTGCCCAGCCTCCACTCCCTGCTGGCTGGGCCCCAAACCGCTTCCTGTCCTCCCAGCTCTTAGGTCCAGAGCACTGCTGGCACAGCAGTGTGGCATCCCAGGCTGTTCCCCTACTTGGCTCCCTGCTGCTACTCTTGTTGGCCTCCTGGTGAACTTCCCAGTGCCTCTGCTCCAGAAAGTCCCACTTCCTGGAGGCCTCAAACACACCCCAGTACCAGTCCCTCAGCTAATGACCTCATCTGCTGCCGGGAGAACTGAACCACACAAAGAAAGTCCTTCAGGTTGCATCCTTTCTGCTTCTGATTTCTGTCATTTCCCTCTTCTCTCTCGCCTCCTGGCAAGAGATTCTTCCCCTCTGCCCCCACATCCTCCCTTCCACCTTCCTCTCACTTTGCTGGTTCCTCAGTCCACAGAGGACTGTGTCATTCCCATTTAAAACAGGATTCCTCCCCTGGGTGTGGTTTTGCATGCCTACATTCCCAGCATACTGGATGGCTGAGGCAGGAAGATCACAAATTAGAGCCCAGCCTAGGCAATCTAGGGACTTGACCAAATCTTGTCCCCAAAATGAAAAATTTAGAAAGGGGCTGGAGATGTAGCTCCGTGCAAAGACCCTGGTTCAATCCCCAGCACCCCAAAAAGAGAAATAAAACAGGTTCATCCTCAGGCTGGTGCCTTATAGATAGGCCTCCTTCTTATCACCACTGAACGTTGGAGAAGAGAAGCATTTTTGCCTGTTTACTGATGTGATAGTTGAAAGCTTCAACCTGGGGAATTTAAAAGAATAAGGGTTTATGTAGATTATGGTTCTGAAGACTGCGAAGTTCAAGTTTGAGAGGCCACCGCCAATGAAGTCTCGGTGGTGCAGACTGTGGAGTCCCAAGGAGGCGGAGGGCACCACATGGTAAGACCCACAGGAAAGATAGAGCCAAACTGGATTCCATGACACTTTCAACCCAGCTTGCCGAGTGTTCAATCCATGGCTAATCATTCATGAAGGCAGAGCCCTGTGACCTCAGCACCTCTCAAAGGCCCCACTTTGTCCTACCACTTAACGCCGCACAATGGGGGTTCTGTCAGCACAGGCCCAGGTGGGGAACCATAGCATAGAGTCGATCCAATCTCCTCCACTCCATGGCCCTCACAACCATGATCTCTATCTACAATGTGACTAAAAATTTGCACTGGAATGGTCACTATGTATTATGAAGTGGAAAGTGCGAGTGATCAAACAGGATGCATATTGTGATTCTGTTTCCCATAGAAAGTACCCTACTTCCATGTCTTTTTCATAGAGCAATGATATATAATAAAATAATGATAGAGATCTCTAAACGATGCAATTG
>NW_004955456.1:10160663-10175934 GCF_000276665.1 Chinchilla lanigera
CTCCTGCCTCAGCCTCCCAAGTGCTGGGATCACAGGCATGCACCACCATGCCTGGCTTCTTTTCGGATATTTTCATTTTTGTGGATGAACATCAACTGTGAGAAAAGACAAGCTTCAGAAAAAGGCAACACATTGCTTTTCAGATGTGCAATCATAATCATAAAATGTAATGACTTAATCACTCCATATACCAAAGTGGATTAAAGATGGTTCAAAATATTTAAAGTAAAAAATGAAACAATAAAATAATTGGTAGAAAATATGGAAAAGGTTCTTCTAATCTTGAAATGAGCAAGACTTTCCTGAGCAATTCACAAGAATCAGAGCCATGGAAGAAAACATTAATAAATTCTATAGTTGTATAATAAACAAAGTCAAACTATAGGGGACAAATTAGGGGAAATTATTTAGATGTGAACATTGCTAGTTCACTTAAGCTAAACATTTAAGCAGCACTTTTGAATCAATAAAAATAAACCAATTAACAGGAAAGTGGATTTGCAGAAAACCTAAAACACATCTCGGAGAAAGCTGTACAATTAACTTAGAAGTATGTGAAGAGGAAAGCAAAACATTTTTTTTAAAAGACACCATTTCTGCCTATCATATTGGCAAGAATAAAAATACTGATTATGTCAGTGTAGAAAAGAATATGCAGAAGCTGGGATTCTCACATACTGGAGTGAGAGTATAGATTGATACTGTTTTTGTACAGCTCTTTGTGGTATCTTTGCAAATTTAAAATTCACATGCAGCTGGACATGGAGGCATATGCCTGTAATCCCAGCCATCTGGGAGGCTGAGGCAGAAGGATCACAAGTTCGAACCTCGTGTTGTGGTTGTCTCTGGATGTCCTCCCAAAGCCTCATGCAGTCATGGGGCAGACTTCTAGAGTTTTTGATTAATTCATGGTCTGATGCTGGGATTATGGGTGTGAGTGCTACACCCACCCTGAGGCAGGTAGACTGCATGCATTATAATAGAGGGAAAGATGCTTGCTCCTGCTCCTCCCTTTTTGCTCTTGCTGCTGTTGCTCTTTTTTACCTCTGTGAACTGTTGCCCTCTGCCATGTGCCACTCTGCCTTGGAGCCAGTGAATATGGATTGAAACTTCCACAAACTGTAAGCTAAATAAACCTTTCCTTCCTTAATTCTGGGTGTCAGGTATTTTGCCCCAGCAAGAAGAGAGGGGTAACCAACATACCCAACCTGGGCAGTTTAGCAATTTAGCAAGAAGCTGTCTCAAAATGAAAACTTTTAAAAAGGGCTGGGGGAGTTGGGGTAAGAGTATCTCAGAGCAAGGCCCTCGGTTCAATCCCCAGTACTGCAAACTAAAAAAATAAATAAATAAATGAGTAAATAAATATATTTTCAAGATCCACATGCCCTTGAAGCTAACACACACACTCCTGGGAACTTATTCTAGAGCTATGTTTCAAAGAATCAGCTGCCGGTTTCTTTAATCCTTTCTGTTTTGCTACTTTAATTTCATTGACTTCTGCTCCTATTTTCATTATCTTCTTCCTAATGCTTCTTGTAGGCTTAATTTGTTTCTCCTTTCATAGTGTTCTGAAGGGGGAAATTTAGGCCACTCACTGGTGATCTTCTTCCTTCTCTACAAAGGTCTTTGGTGCTGCACATTTCCCGCTAAGGGCTGCTGTTGTTGCATCCCAGAGGTTTCGATATGCTGCATTTTAATTTTCTTTTGCTTCAAAATGATTTTTTAAGTTGTATTAAGATTTCTCATCTTTGACCCTTGGGCTATTTAGTAATGTTTCCTTTAAATAGTTGGGCTCTTCCAGGTATCTGTTATTGATTTCTAGTTTAATTTGGATGTAATACATGAATGCACATTGTCTGGTTTCTATTCTTTTAAACAGTGTAAGATATGTTTTGTGGACCAGTGTGTGGTCTACTCTGATGAGTGTTCCATGAGCACTTGGGATGAGCCAACTCTTCCAGGAATGGCAACAGAGGTCAAGTTGGCTGATGGAGTTTGGTCCTAAATCAGTTGCCCTTGAAAATCAAGACCTTTGTCCCGTGAGAAAAAAGCATCTCTGGAGCTTTGGTGGCTGCTATCGCCTTCCCAGCCTTTGTCTCTGGATTCTCTCCGCTCTTCCTAGGAACGTCTGGGGGTGTCGCCTAGAGGAAAAATCTGGAAAAGGGTGAGAATCCCTTTTCTCATGACTACCACTCCCAGGAGCTTCTCATTTTGGCTTCCAGTAAACTGTTACATTTTCTAGTTCAGTGTTTCTCCCGGCTTATGTGGTATCAGTAGCTTCCTCCTCCAGTAAGTAGACAGTAGATAGCCTCCAAGTTTTTGCCTCTCTTCAGGGTGGGTGCTCTGTGACCTTTGCTCTCCAGTGAGTTACAAAATGTCTTTAATGTATCACTTATCTAGCTGTTCATCTTGTTACACCAAGAAGAACTGATCTTTTATGGCTCTCTCTGTACCTCAGAAGTACATCTTCAAATGTGAACGCGTATATACATACATACACACATACAAAATATCCATCTTTTGCCTCATTACTTGGACTAGGAAGAAAACTAAGAACAACCCAAATGGTCTTTAAAAAGAGAGCATCAATTAGACATAATTACAATGCTAGAATATCATAGTAGTAGCACAAAAATGATAGGTAAAAATGAGGGCAAGCGCTCCCCCAAAGTGAACCAAAGCCATTCTCAGTGCCAACAAGGTCCCGAGCTCCTCGGAGGATGAAAGCAGCCAAGTTCATCTGGAAAGCCAGCATGATGAGCTCCTCCAGAAAACCAACAGCTCCTTACAGCTTCTACCAGCTTCTATTACCATAGTAATAGCACAAAAAAATAGGTAGTGGTTAAAAGGAACAAGAAGGAATGTTATGCAGCAAAATTATGTACTGATATGGAAAATTATCCTCGTTGGACACCACCTTAAATTTGTTGTAGTGTCCTTTGGGTTTTTTCTTCCCATGTAGTTAACTTTAGAGCTGTTCCCAAATGCTCGAGGCTTCTGGAACCTGATAGAAACACACACCTTCATCTCCCTGAAATTTACCCTGTGCCCTGGTTTGGCCAATGGAATATTAGTGGTAACCACACTGGATCTCAGCTCCTATTCATCGCTTTGACACAGTACCTGTGGTGGGTTAACTAATGGTCAACTTCTAACACCAGCTGACCTGACTCAGTGTGGTGCTGGATGTGGAGGGCCCACCTGAGGACTGTTGTCAGTAGCATAAAAGGAGAACTGGAGGGGAAGAAGATGAGAGCTGTTGATTCTCCTAGAAAAGTTTGTCATGCTGGTTTTACCGATATGAACTCAGCTGTTCTCATTGGAAGAGGAGCTTGGGTCCTCACTATCACTGAGTGTGGTGAATTGACCACTGGTGATCAACTTAAAACCCCCAGCTGAACTGAGTAAGCATGGTGCTGGGTGTGGGAGGCCCACCTGGGGATTGTTGCCAGCAGCATAAGAGGTAGAACTGGAGAAGGAGAAGAAGGCTGTTGGGAGTTGAGAGGCTGTTGGTAGCTGAGAGAGGTTGTCAGGAGCTGGTAGAAGCTGTAAGGAGC
Source organism: Chinchilla lanigera (assembly GCF_000276665.1). Taxonomy (NCBI): domain Eukaryota; kingdom Metazoa; phylum Chordata; class Mammalia; order Rodentia; family Chinchillidae; genus Chinchilla; species Chinchilla lanigera. Next base: position 10,164,221 of record NW_004955456.1, read on the forward strand.
TGTTGGTTTTTTGGAGGAGCTCGTCATGCTGGCTTTCCTGATGAACTTGGCTGTTTTCATCCTTGGAGGAGCTCGGGACCTCGTTGGCACTGAGAATGGCTTTGGTTCACTTTGGGGGAGCACTGGCCTTCACTTTAAGCATTGCTTCCTGGCTCTGGAGGGGAAGATGTTGCACTGCTGGTCTCCTGGGGAAGCTTGCTGCATTGGTTTCCCTGATGGGAACTTGGCCATTTTGATCATCAGATGAGCTCAGGACCTCACTGTTACTGAGGATGGCTGTGGTACCTTTCGGGGAAACTCTGGTTCTTCTGAGCATCACTTCCTGGCTTCAGTGCAGATCCCTCAGCCTGCTAGCACAGATCCTTCATCCCGCTGACACGGACTTCCTAGATTCCACCACTGCCCCTTGGGCCCTCACAGCACAGATCCATGAGACAGGCCTGCATGAGATATTGTTATGGGCTCTGGGCCTCCAGCTGGACTCATGGGAGGCATTGTTGTGAGCTCTAGGTCTTCAGCAGGACTCATGCAGGACAGTTCTGTGGGATCCAGGCCCTCAGCTAGTTTCCTTGGTCTTAGTATGTGGACAGATTTCCTGTAAACTTCTGTATATCATTCTTTGGGTGACTATTATAAATAATCTTATACAATATGTGTCCTGTATTATATTGTTCCCCTTGCCAAATTATCTCCAAGCCAACACACTGAGGATGGCTGTGCTTCTCTTTGGGGAAGCTCTGGTCTTTACTTTGAGCATTGCTTCCTGGCTCCTGTGCAGATCCCTCAGCCTGCTGGCACAGATCCTTCATCCTACTGACGTAGACTTTCTAGCTTCCACCACTGACCCTTGGGCCTTCCCAGTACAGTTCCTTGATACAGACTTGCACTAGACATCATCATGAGCTGTAGGCCTCCAACTGGACTTTTGGAGGACATTGCCATGGGCTCTAGGTCTTCAGCTAGACTTGAGCAGGACATTGCCATGGGACCCAGGCCCTCAGCTAGATTATTTGGGTCTCTAGTATATGGACAGATCTCCTGCACTCTTTTGCATTTGACTCATTGGATGAATATTATAAAATAATCATATAAATTATATGCCCTGTATTTAATCTTTTCCCTGTAAACCTTGACTATAATAGTACCCCATGCACAGGGCCCCATCTGCCTAACCATACAGAATGGCTCTACTGAGATATGGAGTCGGTCTGTGAGTTTGCAGACCGGGAGTTCACATGCACATGGGTTAAGTGCCAGCATCTGAGATGTGAATGTTGAAGAGCAACCAAAGGGAATGGAAGAGGCAAAGACTCAGGAGGTGGAGAGGTGGGAGTAGAGTGAGAGATGACAGATATGCATTTCTTTCAGGCTCCCCATTTAAGTCTCTTGAGTAATCTGACTAGACTTTATCTCCACAAGCCTTGTGAGAAGGCAGAATATCTTAAAATAAAGGTCTACTTGGTAAATTTGCTTGAGCACATTCCCTGCAGGACATCCATGCATTAAAGATTGCTTGCAGTCTGGCCAAACAGCCTTTCCAGCTGTCTTAGTCACTTTCCCATTATTGGAACAAAGATTCCCCTGCACACCCACAACTTTTTTTTTTTCCTTTTTTTTTTTTTGTTTGTTTGTTTGTTTGTTTTTTTTTTTGGTACCCGGAATCAAACTCATGACCTTGCGCTTGCCAGGCAGGCTCTGTGCCACTGAGCTAAATCCCTAGCCTCTCCCACAACTTAAGGAGAGATTTATTTTGGCTCAGGTTTTAGAGGATTCAGTCCATAGTCATCTGGCTCTGAGTGAGGAAGGGCACGGTGGAAGGGCGTGATGGAGGGGAGCCGCTTACGTCATGGCAGCCAGGAAGCAGACAAGGAAGGAGCCAGGGCAGAAGGTACACCTTCCAGACCACAGCCCCAGGGACTGTGCCCTGTAACCTGGCCCCACATCATAACAGCAGATTGAGCTATGAACGGGTAAGTGGATGAATGCACCCATGAGTGCAGCACACCAAGATTCAATAACCTCCAAAATTTCCACTTCTAAACATATGAGCCTTCGGGGGAACATTCTAGATCTAAACCATGCCTCCCAACATTCCATAGAACAGAGCCTTCTCCAGGCTTCCTCAGTTAGAAGACGCCTCCAACTGGCTGCTTCAGTATCTCTCCACATCTCTCATCCTTTGCAAACCTCCCTGTTCCCCACGTGACCTGTGCTCCTGGTGTGAGACAGCTCATTCTTCATGGTCTGGTCTCTCCTCTCTCCCCAAAACTGAACAGAATTTCTGTCTTACCCCTGGATTTTTTTTCTCTCTTGAATGATTCATCAGATGCTGCTTTGCATTATAGTTTTGTTTCAGTTATTTTTATTTCTAGGGCTAAATTTTAAACTCCTTGATGGTAATAAGAGTATCTTAGTCATGCCTTGAAAGTTTAAATGTTTTCTGGATGTTTAAGTTATTTAGAGCTGATCTTATTAGCTCTATGACCCTTTATAAAAAGAGGGAATAAAAGAAGCTACCATAGGTCATTAAAACAAAGTCTCATTTTGTTCCTTTTTTAACTGAACACCCAAATTTTTAAAAAATACTGGTTTCAGAAAACTGAGAACAACTCTATGTTCTTTAACAAGAGAGCATAAATTAAACATTATATATACATCTAAAGATAGACTGTTATAGGGATAGTATAGAAATGAGATGGATGTAGTTAAAATGAATGAGATTAATATTATGCTATGATTAAAAGAATGTTCTAATACAGGAAATTATTGTCATTGAACACCACCTTAAATTTGTTATAGAGCTTTTGGGGATTTTTCTTCTAAAGGGTGAACTTTAGAGCTATTCCCAAATACTCTGGCTTTCTCTGTTTCTGGAACCCTGATGGAACACACATCCTCATCAGTTTTCTCATCTACAAAGCTGGAATTGAAATAGTTCCAGACATGTAGAGCAGTACTGTGTATTAAGGACAGCTGAATATGCAAAGTGCTTAGAACTGCGCCTGCCACAGGACATATGTACTTGAGAAATTTTAGCTGCTGTTAAGTGTGTGGCATGAACAGCACTCTGGGAAGCTGAGTCAGGAACATCACAGGCTCTAGTCCATCCTGGGCAACTTAGCAATTTTGTGAGACCCTGTTTCAAAGTAAAAAAATTTACAAAGAGCTGGAGGATAGAGCAAGAGGCCCAGATGACCTGGCACCTTGGTCTTAGACTGTCCAGCCGCCCAAACAATGAGAAAATAATTTTCCATTTTTTCATAAACTATTTCATTTGTAATATTCTGTTAGAGTTGTACAAAACAGAGTAATACAGTATGCAGAATACCTCGGGGCTCTTCCTGAAGGCCTCAAAGCAAGGCTAATGGAGATTCAGGTATTTCCCAACCTGACCACTCAATGATTCATGAGAGGCGGCCCAGGTCTTTGGATGAAGATGAGATTCAGGACAGCAGAAAAGACTGTACAATCTGGATAGTTCAGAAAGAGAAGAGTTAATTATTCTATCAGTGATGGAATTGTACAAAAATTATTGCAGCCTTCAAAGAGAACTGCATTGTGTTTTGGTTTTTTAAAGTATTTTTATCACTATAAAAGCAAAATAATCGTATTGAGGAAAATTTTAAAAGTTTTAAATTAACCCCTTTAGAAGGGCTGAAAAGATTTAGATGATCCCCTTTCATAATCCCTCTATAAAATCCTATTTCTGTTATAATTTTATTATCTTTCTTCTCAGCTTCCTTATATCAAAAACAGTCAATGTCATACCACCTGTTTTTTTATTGAACACCATTGACATTAGCTTTTCACTACATTACTAAGATCTCTTTGCTGACTTCCTCATAGAGACAGTGCAGCCCGGTGATTCTTCCTCTTCCCCAAGACAACACAGTGAGCCAGAGAATATAAATAACTGCAAAGGGTGAAACCACCATGAATTCCCCAAGAACAAGCAGGGGCTGTGACTTGTTATCTTATGTTTTGGAAAAAGGTACTGGGAAGGACTCTAGAAAGCATGCTCCAATGTGACTTCTAACCCAGCAGACACCAACAGAGTGTCAAGTTATTTCCAAGAAAAGGGTGTAACAACCTCACTTGGAGGGAGAGTCTACAGAAAAGAGGGAGTCTTTTGAATGTGCACATGCACCCCTGCACTGCAAATCTTTTACTGAATTGGGCAGAAGACCCTTATTCCACAATTCACTCCTTTCGCTCGGATGCGTTATCTCTTTTTTCTTTCTTCTTCCTCTTTTTGTTTTTCTGTTTTACTTTCTTTAATGCTTCTAAATACAATCTCCCTAGAGCTTTCACTAGCCATTAGGACACAGTGGCAGGTTGTGTCACAAGTTCTATAATAGTCACTGTCTCCCCTACTTCACTGAGTCTTGACTGAATTAGTGATAAATAGAGGAACCCAAGGTCCAGTCTTCTGTCAGATTGTGGATATAAATATTAGGTGTTTAATCACAGATTTAGAAGTAAGTTGAAGAGGAACTGGTATTGCTATAGTTTGGATATAGAATGTCACTCAAATGTCACAGGGTTAAAGGGCTTAGTACTCAGCCCACAGTACTTTTGGGAAGTGGTTGAATCTTTAGGAGATGTGATCTAGTGAGAAGTCTTAGGTTATGAAGGACATATCTGCAAGTGGGAATATGGAACCATGGTGTCTTCCTCTCTCTCTCTCTCTCTCTCTCTCTCTCTCTCTCTCTCTCTCTCTGGCATGAGGTGAGTGGTTTTGCCATCCACTGCCACCATGACAGGTTGCCTCAGTACTGCATTGGGGCCAACCATTGACTGAAACCTCCACAACTGTGAACCAAAATCCATCTTTCCTCTTTATGTGCTGATTATTTATATAAGCTCATGTATTTGATGCCGGGACTGGAAACCACCTACCACAGTTTTACTCTTGCAGATATAGCTCTCAGGTGATGTCCACACACAACTTTGGCAGAATGGCTCATTTCAAGGTGAAAATTTATGGACACACTTGTTGACACAGCCTCCTTTTCTTTCTCTAACCCTCAATATTCCCTTCCCATGTAGGTGACAAGAGCCTATTGAGGTAAGAATATTCAGGACTATAAAAACTGCCCGAAGAGACACTCAGGGAAACCAGTCTCAGAGCCCCTGGGGAGACTCATCTCTTCTTTTATTTGTTTCTGTTCTCTCTCAAGATTCTAAATTTGATTTCCTCTTACAGTTTAAATTTAGCACCTCTAAGTTTATTGATTTCTTTTTAAAAAATTTAAAGCCTGATCCTCTCAGTTGCTATAAATATCAGCCTGGAAGTGATGGAGCTGGGACATCCATCTCACTGCGGACCACTTGAGATGAAGCAGCTGGCGTGATTGCTCAGGAGGGCGGTACCCAGTTCTCCTCCATCCCTCACAGGCACTCATCAGTGCTGCAGCCTGGTGAAGAGAACAGCGCTCCTACTTAGAGAAGGGCATTCTCCAGGCAGGACGGTGAGAAACTACTTCCCCGATTCTAGATCAGTTGACAAGAGGCTTGGTGTGACCAAAATAGCGATAGGGAAAGAGAAGCCATGACAGCCTCGGAAATAGCATTCCTCTCACATCAGAATACTACACCACAGAGGTTCAAGAAGAGATAAAAGAAGGTCCAGGATTCCAGCAGCAGAGCCTTGGTAGCCGTACTCCAGAAGAAGCTATGGTTCTTTTCCACTTTTCAACAGACTGCATGGAAAATTTAGCTGATTATTGTCATGTTAAAGCTATGCGATGTTAAACATCTGTTTGCTAGGAAATATTTGGATAATTGAAAACAGCGTATGTTTAAATTCCAGACCCTGGAACAGAGCTTTGCCAGGGCTCTCTGCCCACCGCCCGCTCTCACCCTGCAGCCTGGGCCTTCGGCCACAAAACTCTATCGGGGCCCCAGTAATGCACAGGCTGCCTGGGGAGCTGGTTTCCCCACGATTGCCAAAGAACAGATATTTGGCTGCATGAGCTCAGAATGTCTAAATGAAGAAATGCTTGTTTTGATTCGGATGAATGCTTATTTTTATCCAGATGTTTTGGCCACAAAAATAAAATTAAAGGCAGCAAGAAAGAATTTCGTACTTCTCCCAAATTTACATGCTTGCATGAATCTTAAACTCTTTGTTTTAAGTCAGACTTAATGGTTCCTAAGCAAGAACAACAACTCTATTTTACATTTTTTATATCAGTTAGCCTTAAGCAATACAGAGTCTGGATTTTGCTTATATATGGTAGCAACTAGGTAGCAACTTTTAAACATTTTCCATGAGCTGGGACATGATGTTAAGTGTTTTAAGTGCAATAATTCGATCAGTCCTTAGAGGAGCCCTATGTACTAAGGACCACCTTTCTATCTGTTTCGTAGGGGAGGAAATAGAAACACAAAAGCACTAAGAAACTTACCCCAAATTTGATGACCCAGAAGGATGGAGTTGCCAATTGTTAAAATAAGGAACGGCGTGTGGTGTATCCAGGGGAAATCATGACATCTATTTTTGACGTGTTAAATTTGAGATGCCGATTAGCCAGCTAAGTGGAAATATCCAGAAAGCACTGGAGTCTGGTTCCTAGGAGTTCCAGAGCAAAGTTGAAACTAGGGAGCCGTAAGATATGTTAAAGACAAGTCCTGGAAGGAATTGGTTAAGGAAAGAATGTTAAGAGGAAGTAGGGAGATGAGGTCTGGGCAAGTCAGCATTAGGAGATTTCCAAGTGGAGCCAGAAAAGGAGATGAAGAGTGACCAGAAGGATGAATGGAGGAGGACAATGGTCAGGAAAGATGGCAGTCAAGGGCTTGTGATGTCCAAGCGCCATATAAGGAAGCACTTTGAGGAAGAGGGAGTGGTCAATTTCTCCGATGCAGCCAAGGTTGGAGTATGATGCGGATGGATTGTTGTATTTAACAATGGGAGGTCATTGTTGATTTGATAAGAGCAGTTTCTATCAAGTGATGGGCTGGAATGGCTCGAATGACATGGCTGGGAGACCTAGCTGTCCAGGGGGAAGACTGTGCTCTCCGTACCTCATGGTTCATCGACCTCTTCAGTTCCAGTGACTTCCCCTCCCATTTCATCTCAGCCAGCTGTACCAGTGGGTCTTCCTTTTTTTTTTTTTTTCGCTCTGTATTCTTGCATTTCTGAACCCTGAAACTCTAATATTCCATACTGGAACCCCATCTCCTTTAACATTCCCCCTTCTTAGCCCAGCACACTCTTTGTTTCACTGTAGGGAGACTTCAAGTTCCTTGGATCCTCAGTTCTTCCTCTGGCACACTCACCACCTTCAGTTTCCTCCCTTTCCAGAATAAAATCCCTTGCCTTGGGCCATCACAACCAACCTGACAAAAGTACACTCTTGGAGGAATCCCACCTTCCAGTGCTCGGCTGGCTGAGCCCTGCAGGAGAAACTTAGACCACCTCCTAGACAGATGCACCTGCCAATTCACCATGCTCTGTCTCTCTTGGTACTGCCTGCCCTTTCTCTCAGTGGTTATAGTCAGATCTCAGCTCAGCTCTCCACAATAAATTCCCTTACTTCACAGCTTTAGCAATCCCTTCCTGTAAATCTCCCTCACACCTTGACCCCAGCGTGGACATGTTTCCCGGATTGGAAGATCTCTTTAGAAAACAGATTCTAGAGTTTTGGGCCCAACTCAGTGGCACTGGGGTGCACAATCAATTTGAAAGAGGAATTAATTCTGGATACCAGGGATGACCTGATTCATATTCCATCCCTGAGCCGGAGAGAAAAGCCCTGCCGGTGGGAAACAGACGACTGAGGTGAAGGATGAGCATTGGCAGAATGCCAGGGCTCAGCGGCTGCCTGTGTACCACAGCATAATGGGGCCTCATTCCTACACAACAATTCGCGGTCCCCTAAGAGATCCTTGGGGGCAAACAGGGCTAAACTGTCCCTTGGCCAAATGTGACTCTTAATATTGAAAGAACGCATACGAGCTGCGGTCAAAATACGCAGTGTATGTTTAAATTAAAACTTAAAAGGCCTTCGTTACAGTAAAAGCTACATTGTGATTAGCCCCCCTTAAAATACTCCCCCATGCTTCAAATACACTTGTCCCATTGGTCTTGGCACTTTCTGAAGAAGTTCTGAATGTCTTCTTTTGTCTTTTCATGGCAGCCTCCATGCCCTACATCAATTCAAAACTCAACAGCAGCAATTCTGTCGAATAAAAACATGACAGTGTGCCCTCATCCACCTTATTCACTGGTCTGCCACCGTGCAACTTCTGGCTCCTCTCCAGCATCAAAATGACCATGAAAGGTGAACATTTTGAATATTCATCACATCTAAAGACAGGACAACTAGAGACATGCTCAAAAAAGGACCTCCAGAGCTGCTTCAGAAAGTGGCAAGAATGATGGGATAAGTGTGTTTGAAGCCAAGCTAGGGGTGTATTTTGAGAGAACTTCATGGTGATGTGTCTTTTACTATAATATTTTTTAAAATTTAAACATTAATTATATTTTTATCATACCTCATATTCCCCTTGAGTATTTTAAGTCAATCTTCTTCCCATTCTTTGGACATAGACAGAAACAGATATTTCTTGTTTAATGACCTAACTGCTTAACTATTGTTCAGACTTAGTCTTTTTTTTATAGATTTCTGTGTATCTTGTTTATAGACCATGCCTTTTTTTGTACCATATCCCCTGTTTATATAGAACTGTAATTTTTGCTGATTGTACTATACAGTACAGTACTGCAGTTTTAAGTTCTGTTATACATTACAGTACTGCATGTAAAAGTTATGCAAATAAAAGCAAAGTCATCAAGTGGGAGTTTCCTTCGACCATGCCTTGCTCTGAATATTGTAATGTACATGCTATGTACAATTCTTCAGTTAATAACTAATTCAGTTAATGATCTACCCTCATAAATGTAACTCAGTTATTAAATGAGGAATGTCTGCACAATAGTTTCTGGTAAGATATTTATAATATAAGACATTTTACAATTCCCTAAAGAATCAAAAGGCATGATCATTTCTTGGAGTCTTAATGTCCCAGCTATTAGCTAGGTGCTTTATATAGCATCCTAGTTATGCCAGAGACTGAATTGGTACTGCCTAGATGGTGCTGATCAAACGAAAACTGCTTTGGGCTTCATGGACTAATAGGGAAAAAAGACTTTAAATACATAAGCCCACAGGTAAAAATATAACCATAAACAGTGAAAGTGCTACACAAGAAAAAAGGTAGTAGTGTGCATTGAAATGTGCCTCCCCAAAATGTTGAAATGCTAACCCCTACAGAATGTGGCTTGGTTTGGAAACTGGATCACTGCAGATATAATTAGTTGAGTTTGTGCTTGAGTACAGTAGGTTCTTAATCCAATATGACCAGTACTCTTAGAAGAAAAAGACACGGAGAAAGTCATATGAAACCTGAGATAGAGAGAGAACATGGTCACACAAGGACAGAAGCAGAGATTGCATTTATGTCCTCACAAGCAGAGGAATGCCTGGGTCTGCCAGAACCTAGCAAAGGAGAAGGAAGGGTCCTCTGTCAGAGGCTTCAGAGAAAGGACAACCTGGCTAACATCTTAATTTATGGACTTCACTCTCTAGAGCCATGAGAAAGTAAGATTCTGTTGTCTAAAGCCACCTAATTCTTTACTGCAATCGCCCTAGCAAACTAGTATAGGTGCATAGCAGGCAGGGCCTAATTTACACAGGATGTGTATCGCTCAGGCTTCTTGAGGTTAAGTGAAAGAGAGAGATGCAAACTTGTGTAAAACGTAAGGAACTGATTCAGAAGAGGTAGGGTAGCTCAGCAAAGAAAGTAAGTGCTGAATGACTAACGTTTAGGAGAGGCAGAAACCAAGAAATTTCTGGGGCCTAATATAGAGACCATTGTGAAGGTTTTCAGGGCACAGCCATCAGAAGATATACTCTCCACGATGTTATTCTCTTGGATAGACATGACCACACTGAAATTTCTGGGTCAGAGGATCCAGTTCATTTAGTGTGGGTCATCTGCCCACTCCCTGCAGGCTTGGTGGAAATGTCCTGGGGAAACTGGACACTTCGACAGCCTCTCCCATCAAGGCTGCTTGACTTCTGATGAAACATCAGAGCACTGCTACTAACAGAAGAAAAGAGAGAGGCTGGAATGGATAAATGACTCTGGGTGTTGATGCTCGGATGGCTGTTGGGAGACATAGCAATAAATCTTGACTAAAGGTTAGGGTTAGGGTTAGGGTTAGGGTTAGGGTTAGGGTTAGGGTTAGGGTTAGGGTTAGGGTTAGGGTTAGGGTTAAGGTGAGGGTTAGGGTTAGGGTTAAATTTAGGATCTTGAAAGATGATGAGAAATATGCTAGCCGTGATCACAGGCCAAATGAATGATAGCAATGAGCTCAAGCCCCTCAGAAACAAGTTGGTATGTTTAAGGAGATGAAGAGGACATTGGTAAGGGAAAAGCTGAAAGATATTCTTTTTTAGGTTAGATGATTCGTTGTTTTGTTCAGGGGCTGTTTCGTTTGAGAAGTCTGTGAGAGACAAGGATAGGCATTAAGTAGAAAGCTGGCTACCTGTCGTTTTGCTTAAAATAGGCATCTAGATGGATACATTTATTCAGTAGTTTTTGACTTTGCAACAACAATGGGTGAGATTACCTAGGAAGAAAATATCAAAGAGAAGATTCTATGGTAAATTCCAAAAGACTGCCAGTGTTTATAGCTGTGGTACCCATCATTATGTTTCTCAGTTTGCCTCATCAATAAATATTACTTGTCTAATCGTCCAAAGTCCATGTTAATTTCAGTGTATTTACATGTACTCCACACTGAAATATTTGTATATCATAAAAATTACATACATACACACAAGTAATTTTGGATGATAATTTCTTTAAAGTTAAAACTCATTAAAATGGAAATGTGTAATACTGGCCGTCTGATTTAGAGCTAGGGGTAGAGGAATATGAGCCAGCCACATTGTTGCCAGGGAGGCAGAAGGGAAACTAGAAAAATAGCAAGTCATGAAATTTTATTAAAAATGTTCCAAGAGAAAGGGAGTGGTTATAACATCAAATATTGCAGAGCACCCTAGGAAAATGAAGGCAGAAAGAGCAGGGTCTCTGGGATTTGGCAATATGGCAAGCTTTGGTGATTCCCACGGGAGGAGTTGCCATGGTTAAGTGACTTTGGAAGCCATAACAGAGCGCTGATAATGAATGAGTATAAACTCATTTAATTGTTCCCACTGCCCAGCAAGGAGGGAGTCATTCCACCACTTGCAAATGAGGAGATCAAGGCTCAGAGCTGTAAAAAATGTGCCTTTGTTTTTACACTGCAGGAGAAGAGTGAAAATTTAATACCAGCCCTTCCCAGATTTATAATGCTCTGATTCATCCATTAAAGGAAGCTAATAGATATAAAAATGCCATTATGTAGAAGTAGGGCTTAGGTGAAAGCAGGAAAAACTGCACAAAAATGGTTCACTTGTGGCCTCAGGGCATTCTGGGAATTCCAGTGGGGAGAAGAGAATAAATCGGTACTAAGTCAAAAGCAAAATACCTCTCCAGGCCTTCTAAGAAAAAAGGAAGGTTCATGCAACCTATGAAAGGTGATCTAAGAATTGAAATGATGCTGTATCCTAGGAGGAGATTAAGATTCTAAAGTCAGTCCAGGCTGAGCATGGTGATGAACATCTGTATTCCCACCTCTCCGGGAGGCTGAGACAGGAGGA
>NW_004955456.1:10176189-10241423 GCF_000276665.1 Chinchilla lanigera
AGGAAGGAAGGGAGGAAGGGAGGACTGTCCTTAATATAAAAACACTGTACAATAAAAATGGTACTTGAAAAGTCTTCCTGGGGCTGGGTATATAGCTCACTGGCACAAGCACCTGCCTAGCAAGTGCAAGGTCCTGAGTTCAACTCCCAGAACAAAAAAAAAAAAAGAAAGAAAAGTCTTCCTAGTTGGGTATCAACATACTACATCTAGGTGAGTCCAACCAGGCAGCATTTCCTCCTGTCAAGACAGATCTTTGTTTCTTGGATGAGCACCAGATGAAGTACTCCACTTATACCAAGGGACCATATTGTATGAAAAATGTATCCCTTGAAACAAAGTTGAAGAGTCAGCCCAGAGTAGCCTGGGTACCCTAAGACAATCAAGCCAATTCACACCTCTCTTTGTGCACATTCATCAGGTGGAGTAGATATTTAAATTGTCCTCACTCTTGCCTGACCTAATGGAGTAATAAGGATGGGACATCTCTTCCCACTATAAACAAGTAGAAAACTAGACAAGCTATTTTCTCACACTAAGTTTAAAATCAACAGTTTTCAGAATTTGGTAACAGGTAGCCCAGGACTGTGAATCCCAGGAGAAGAGAAGCAAAAAAGTGATCCCTAAGATTGATTACTGTTATGGTTGATAAATTGTGTCAACTTGGAGAGTCTTCATGTTTGGCTAAGTGACTCAGCATCCTGGGGTGCAAAGGACATGCCCTTCCTCTTCTAGGATGTTGTTCATTGTATCAATGGGAGAAGTTTAGAAGGTTAACTATGTGAGTGCCACCCACTGGGTGGGGGTAGCCTGTTTAGGATATAAGGGAGGGAAAGAGGCTGCTTGCTGCCATTCCGCCCTTTGCTCTTGTTGCTTTGCTATCTTCTGCCTGAGAGCCAGCCAAGTATGGACTGAAACCTCCACAAACTGTAAGCTAAATAAACATTTCCTTCCTTATTTTTGGGCGTTGGGTATTGTCTCAGCAATGAGAGAAAAGTAACCAACACAATTGCCTACCTTCCCTTCCAGGGCACAGGAATAAGGAAAGGGGATACCACAGATCCTTCCTTGGTAAAGAAGACACAGTATAAAGCCTGAAGAGGCTGAGGCAGCCAGAAATTCTGGATAAAATTTTGGAAAGGAGGGAGCTATGCAATTAAATTTTTCATAAAGCGTTGGGGGGGGGGCTGATTCCTTGCTGAGGTCTAGGCTGTCTATGCAAAGAGGGAACTCCACAAGGCTAAGCAAAGAATGACTTGGGAGTCACCAGGTGAACATTCTCAGAGATTACACAAAAATAGGGAGATATCTGCGCTCCCCCAGCCAGACTGGTATTATGGCTTATATCTAAAACATACAGGGGAGGTGGGCAGCCAGCATCCAGGAAGCTGCGCAGTGGTGCACGCCAGCCCTCACACCAGCCACCACCCCACAATCAAGAACTATCATGGCACAGAGAAGCAATGATACAATTGGCCTGCCATGTGCCAGCCACAAAGGCCTGCCCAGGGATATGCGTGAATCACCCTGACATGGAGAAACCCCTGGGAACACATGCCACACAACGGGTTGCTCTTGTCCCTGTTGTTGAGAGCCAGAAAGGTCCAGAGTCAGTGGAGGAGAACATGAGAATACAGACTACGCCCAAAGACTCAGAGGTGTAGTTGACAGAGTCATGAGAGCCATTTGGAAGCCAGAAACATGGAGGACCTTGTACAATACCTTGGCAGACCTTCTGGAAGCCATTCTTCCCCTGACTGTACAGGCTGCAGTGGAGGAGCATGTGGAGCTCCAGAGAGGTTTGCACCGAGATTCCTGCTGCCTGTGCTGATGGTTGGGGAGAGGACACTAAGTTGTTGCAGGGTCCCAATGCGCTGAGAGGCTGGAGAGAAAAAGCTACAAAAAATGGCTTTTGCCCCAGATGGCTCACTTGAGATGTTAGTAAGAATTGCCTCCTCAGTATTCTACAGTCGTGACAAGGAGGAGGCCAAGGAGAGAAAACAAAGAGACTGAGAAAAAGCAGCTGATTTTGCTGCAGCACTAAGAGAAACAGACCAAGTCTGATTCTCGGGGCCCCAAGAAGAACTCAATGACTACATTCATCTGCTACCACTGTTAAAAGCCAGGCCACCTCAAGAGGAACTGCCCTAAGAAGCCCCCTGGGCCATGCCCTGAATGCAAAGATGACCACTGGAGATCGGCCCTCTGAAGCGGAGGCCCCAGAGTTCAGACCCATCCTACCAGTTAATCCAACAGTAATGAGGGGGCCTGGGGCATACTCTGCCTTCTCCCTCTGGCCAGACTGTCATCTCCATGGAGGAGCCCTGGGTAATCATGACACTAGAGGAAAAAGAAAACAGCCTGTTGCTAGACACAGGTGCAAGTCTCTCAGTCCTTCTTTTCAATCCTGGCCTTCCTTCCAGCCATCACACCTCAGTGAAAGGAGTCACTGGTGAGGAGGTAATATGCTATTTTTCACAACTATTAGGCTGTAACTACTTGTTAGATCTTTCTTGCGTATCTCTGCCTTCCTGAGAAACCACTTTGAAGATACCACCATATATTACAGCAGCCACTGATACATTCCCACTAATCTGTCCATAACTCTGTAATGTTTGTATTGTTCCTATGCTATTTCATAAATGGATGTATGTTTATTACTATGTGTTTCCTACAGCAACCAGTGAGAATTGTCAATGAATATTCAATTGGTCACTCATGTATAGCTCTATTTATTTTCTTTAGAAACCACTTTGAACATACCAAAGTATAGTACAACAACCATTGATAATAACCTACCACTTTTGTCTGTAGCTCACTATTATTTGTCTATTTATTTTCCTGAGAAACTATCTTGTAGATAACAATATGTAAAACAACAACCACTGATAATTTCCTACCACTTTGTAATTTGGTAAGCCGCCCTATTACTGTGTTATCTTTCTTTTACTCTTTAAAATAAAAAAAAATCCCTCAAAAATCTCATGTGTTCAGGGGTAGGGCATTGGAAGGTGACTGCATCAATGTGAGCACTGTCCTCATAGTGGAATCATCCAGAGGGCTGGGATTACAGGTGTGCACTACTGTGCCCAACATAACCCTTTTCTCCTCCTACCTTTTTTCTTAGTTTCATGTGATTTGCTAAGGAAAAGCAAAAGAAGTCTAAATGTCAGAAAGACCCACTTCACATCAGTTACAGAGAGACAAGCTTTCTGGCAATGGCCATAGCTCTCATCACAAAAGAATAAAACAGATGTGTATAATTCATGCTAGGAACATTGACAGCCCTCTTTAAAGCATAGTCTTGCTGGTTTTAGATACTATTCTTATGCTTTGCTTGAGATATTGTGTATCATTTAAATAGCAAAAATCCAGGTACTGTGAAGTTTCCCTCCACAGAATAATATGCAGGATGTTTATCTTCCAAAACTATGTAGAAGAGAGAATAAGGCATAATTCACAGAACAAAAGACATAAGGGAGAGAAAACAATAAGTCACAAATGTGGATTTTAACCACAGGATAATAAAAATTGGGCCCAGGGTTCAATGTTGAATTGGGGAGAATTTTAGATTAGAAGAGTAAGCTTGGGCTGTTGATTTAAATAGGACCCAGGGTTGAATCATGCAACTATTGTTGGCTTATTGTGTGGCTTGGGGCAAGTTCCCTAACCTCCACTAGTCTGACTCTGTCACTTTTCACTTGTGGACAATTTAGTCCTTTGTCTTTAGTTTTCTTCTTTTGAAAAGGAGAATGAAAATCATACATACACCATGGGGTTGTTTTGAGTAACAAATGAGTTAATGCATTTAAAGTGGTTATAACAATATTTAGTGGTAGATGCTGAATGTTTGTCATTACTATTGCTATTGTTTCTATTTTATTGGATTATTATAATCTCATGTGGATAATAGATATACTTTGCCTGTATCTGGTGCTTGACAGAAAGATCAAGTTAAACATAACCATAAAACCTCAACACATTGCCTCACATGTAATACAGGTCCAATAAATGGTACATAGACACTCCTTATTTAATGACCAAGCTCTGTACCTGCAACTAGGTCATCAAATAAATTGATTGCTAGGTGAAGAATTGTACATACTATACATTACAATATTCAGCACAAAGAAATGGTCAAAGGAAACTCCAGTTTGATGACATTGCTTTTACTTGTAGTACTATAATGTATAACAGAACATAAATCTACAGTAGTGTATTGCATAGCACAATCAGCAAAAATTACAGGACTGCACTGTAGAAGCCACCACAAGGCCACATTGTCATTCACATGCCCGTGTTGTACGTTGGAATGCAAGTTTAAGCCCTAGCAGCAGATTGTAAGTCCCAACAACACTTCTCAATTGTAAGTCCAAATAGTTGTTAAACAGGTAGGTCATTAAACAAGGAATATCTGTGTTATTTAAGAAATAATAAGGGGTAATTGGGTAAATGTAAATGCATACAAATGTTAAAGTTCTATGTATATGTTGGAGCATCAAAAAATTAGAAAAAAGGCAGAAAAACTTCTGCAACAAATGGTAGCCTTAATAAATAAAGAGTTCGTATAAGTTGATAGAAAGAGATCTAAGACCTTAGTGTATAAAGGGATAAAGGAAATAAACAAATATTTCATACATGGACATGTAAATTACTTATGATGCTGTTTCCAAGAATATATTCTTAGAAAAGAGCTAGAAAAGTGGACAAAGATTTATTACTAAGATATACTTGCAGTATTATTTATAATAATTCTGTACAGATGAAGATAACACAGATTGACTATTTCTGTTTTTATAACCTTAATGTTGTGATTGTACTGCTTCAACAATAAACATATACTCAAAAAAAGATCACTTTTATATTAAGACATGTTACCCTAGAAGATTTCAAATTGCTTTTAACCAATAGTTGCTGCTTCCTGGGCACTTAAAATGCCTAGTGTTTCAATGCAGCTGCAGGCTTGCGGAAAGGTTTATTTGTCTTTGAAGTGTCAGAAAAGTGCCAGTGTTAGCTATATACGTGTGCATGACATTGTTGGTGGCTGGCTTGCTATGGAACTTTGCAAATGCTAGATCTTCATCTCCAACAGAGGCAGGCAGTCTGTCCCGCAGACAGGAGCGCAGGAGCTCAGGGACTGAGTAGCAAAGGCCAGCCAAGCTCATGGAGTCAAACCAGCTAGGACGGAGTCCCTACCACCAGAAGTAGCTGACCATGTGTCCTCAAAAGGAAATTCACTGGCAACCTGCCACATCATCACTCCCTACCACTGCCAAGCCTGCATTTTTGAGAGAGTCAGGAAATGTCAAGTAGCTGAGAGCTCTTGTTTTCTGGGGAAATTCTTTTTTTAAGAGTAGTGGTGCTTACAGTAGTCATGGTCTAGAGGTCTCTGCTATCCTAAAAGTCCCCAAAGCCATCACTTTTAACAAACTTATTTTTGGAAACTCTTGCCAGAAAGCAAAGTAATTTTTTGGACTGAAGGCTCAGTTGAGAGAGGTAATGGTAACTTCTATCTCCATTGCACTTTCACCAGCTTGGAGCAGGAAAAATCCAATATGTTACGTTCAGTCGAGTCTGAGATGCTATCTTCTAGACGCAGAATTGCAGAGCAGAAGGAAGCCACAAAGTTCCGGTCCTGGTGCCTGATGCTTGAGTTCAGATGCAACCAGCCGGCTTACTCCGTGCTCACACTTGGAGTAATCAGGGGAATAGGGGAGATTCGGGCCCATGCCTAATCAGACCTGGTAGAGCAAAGACATCCTGGTTCAACTGAGCAGAGAAGCTGTGAATGCTTCTCCAGGGTCTGCTTTATGTATCTGTCCCAAAGTCTTCACAGTAGAGAAAAACATCCCTTTAATTCTCACAGTCTTTGCCCAGCCATAGCAACTACTTCCTGTCTTTCGACCCTCTGTCTCCAGGCACACTCAGTATTCTGTAGGTGATCCTCATCGATTCAGTCCTGGGACTGCTGAGATGGTATCCCTGACATTCTAAGAACCCTGTGCCCAGCATGTTAGGTGTCTGCATCCCACTGAGAGTGGCTCAGGCTGTTGGCAGGTGATTGGCTGTGATGGATAATTGCTATTGCACCTGTAAGGAGAGACATCTCTGGCATCCTGACAGAGGTTGGCCTTTGTGGTCTGCTTCCTTCCCATCAGACCAAAAGACAGCCAATGTGTGAGGGGAATCCCTGAGAATCCCAATCAGATCCTGAGTGTGGGACTCCTTCACGATGGTTGGAGGGGTGGTCTATAACCAATATATTCTCTGATTCCCATGACCACGATCCCAAAGGAATGTAACACTAATTCCCTTTCCATGGAATCACCTAGTTGTGCTTAGTGTTTGAAAAGAAAACAAAAATAATACAACCATTTAACATTGAATTGGTAAATCCCCAAAAATGGGGGGGGGGGGAGAAAGATGGGTTCAGCAACTGACCCAGTCCATTAGGGTTGTTTTGGTGAACTGAGCCCAAGCCCAGGCCTGGGGACCTGTGCATTTGGTCCCCAGTCTACAGAGGCACAAGAATGACACAGCACTGTGGCTCCCTCTCAGTCACTACCTTCGTCTTCCACTGGGAGCTGGGCCAGACAAAAGCTGTGGGATGTATCTGTGATAGTGAAAGTTTCTAGCTAAGAAAATGGCTTCTTGCCCCAACCTTTCCCCTTCTCAGCCTCAGGGACACCCTAGGGCCAACATTACCCAGAATGCTCTTTCACATGTTTGTTTTGTTTTGTTCCATTTCATTTTACAGGTTGAACCTAGGGGCTACACACTGAGCTGCATCCTCAGCCCTTTTTATTTTGCGACAGGGTCTCCCTAAGTTGCTAAATTGCCCAGGCTGGGCTCAATCCTCCTGCCTCAGCTTTCCAGAGTGCTGGGATTGCCATCCTGTGTCACCATGCCCATGTACTCAAAAGTTTTAAAATATACCATGTCAGCTCTGGCCTTCTTGATTTCTGGGAAAAAAATTTTTTTACCCCACCCCTGGGCCAAGGACTAGTTCTGGTCTGTAGCTTGTTAGCAACTAGGTAGCACAGAAGGAAATGAGCTGCAGGCCAGAGTGTGAAGCTTCATCGGTATTTCCAGTCATTCCCCATTGCTAGAATCACTAGGTGAGCTCTGCTTCCTGTCAGATCAGCTGGCATGAGATTATCCTATGAACATGGACCCTGCTGTGAACTGCACAGGCCCAGGATCTAGGCTGCGTGCTCCTTATGAAAATCTCATGTAGTACTCACAGAGATAACGACCACAATGTAATAATAATAGAAATACAGTCCACAATAAATGTAATGCCCTCAAATCATCCCTACACCATCTCTCCCACTCCTTTCCATGGAAAAGCTGTCTTCCAAAAAACAGTGCCAACAATACTGGGCATGGCTGGTCTTGAGTTCTCTCACCCTAATTCTTTCCAACCTTGAGCCTTCTTCTGGGTCCACTGGCTTCCATACCAACCTGACCTCCAGAGTAAATACTTTGGCAACATTGCCACTGGTGTATGTGCATCCTCCACCTCATCATCATCCCAGCTGCTTGTAAATGTCCATCTGGGGATCAGTTCAACTGTCCACTCATTCATCTTCCTCTGAGGTGGGCAAATGCTATGTGGAAAATTGTCTAAATATCCTGATCATGGGACTACAGACTATGGCTGGCTTCTGAGCACATTCACTGGTCCCTCATAATCAGGCCCTGACCCACTATTTTACTCATCTTCACTGTCTCCATAATTGTTCCATTATCACCCTGCCTCTCCTACTCCAATCCAATCTTCACAGGTGAACCTCCCCCACATCTTCCCAGGGATAATGAAAGCTGCAACCCAGGAATGTTGTAGGCATCTCTTCCTTCTCTCCTTTCCATGGAGACACCCATCCTTTCATCTGGTCTCCAAGAAACACATATCTCACCTTCACCAAACCACAGTTCACTGCCTGTGAACAAGGAGGGGTTTGGATGCATTCAACTCCTCCTCTCCTTGCTCCAGCTGGCGACCCATTTCCATTTTCTCCTGTGCCTTTAATCTCCCTCCTCTTGGCTCCCCACCACATCCAAGTTTCCCAAGTCACTCTTTCTTCCTCCACTGTGACCTTTTGGCTAAGCATAACTATAGTCAATGGACCATTACTAATATCTCATGCCATAGAGTCTGTCTTTGCTCTAGTTGGTGAGACAAAATACACAGCATCCAAAGTTAAATGAGGAAAGGTTTATGCAGCTCACAGTTTGTGGAAGTTTCAGTCCATAACCAGCTGGCTCCAAGGCAGGGTAGCATGGGAGAGGGACAATCCTTCCTGGTAGCAGAAGACAGCAAAAGCCACAAAAGCAAAAAGGGGAAGAACAAGCCTCTTTTCCTTCCTTATATTATATGCAGGCTACCTGCCCTAGAGTGGGTTCTCTACACCTTAGGATGTAAAACTGCTGAGTTACTTATTTAAGCTTCTAAACTTCTCAAACTGACACAATGAATCAACCTTTACAACATCCTAGGGTGTAAACAGCACCCTAGGGCATGTCTTCTACACCCTAGGATGTAGAACTGAAAAGTCACTTAGTTAAACTTCTAAACTTATCAAGTTGACACAATGTGTCAACTATTACAAAGTCCATGAAGCATTTAACACTGTTGACCATTCCAAAATCTCAAAGTCCTTCCTGGTTGTCCCCTTACCTCCTTGACAGTGGTCTTTCATTCTTCTTGTCCTGTTCCACCATCTCTACTTTCCTCTAGGTTTTGTCTTCCCCAGACCTCCACCTTGACTGCCATTCTCTTCTTATCCTACACATCTCTCTGCTTTGGCCTAAGCTATTCCTTATCAGCATCTCAGTTTATCAACTGCTTTAGTTTTAACAATCTCTTGTTTATTAGTGATGTTCAAATCCATCCCTTCATCCTATTCTTATTCTCAAACTCTCTCTGCAAAGTACTGCAGTTTCCAGAAACTCAACAAGCCCTAGCTAAACTCCTTGTCTTACTGCTCCGTGTCTGATTTCAATTAATAATGTCACCATCCACTGAGTCTCTCAAGCTGATTACCTCAGAGTTATTCTTGTTTACTCATCCTGAACTTCCTGCTGTTCTTCAAACCAGCTAAGCCTGTTTGCAACTCTGTCTCTCATGTCTTTTGTCATCTTCCTTTGCCTGGCAAATTCCTCCTCCTACCTCTAAATTCATGGTAAATGCTAGCACCTCCTCCTGGACATCCAGGCCCACTTCCCTTGCAAAATTACCTCTTTGGCAGTCACTGGAATCTTGTGTTTTTCCTGTGAAGATCATCACGGGATAATCTACACTGCATGTGGTTGCTTTCCTTTCCTAGTCTCAGGGATTCTGCAAGACAAAAACACAGTCTTAGTCTGTATTCTGTTCCTATAACTGAGTGTCACAGACTGGGAAATTTATAAAGAAAAGAAATCTATTTCTTACAGTTCCAGAGGCTTGGAAGCTCATTGTTGATGAGTGACCATATCTAGTGATAGCCTTCTTTCTGATGAGGACTCTGTAGTGTTCCACTGTGGCTCAGGACATCACTTGGCAAGACAGCACAAACTTGATAGCTCAAGATTGATAGGTCTGTCTTCCTCTTCTTAAAAAGCCATGCACACCATCATGAGGACCCTATCTCAGACCTCATCTGATCCTAATTATCTCCTAGAGCCCCTACTTCCAAGTACCACTAACATATGACTTTGGGGAATAAATTTCATCATGAGTTGTGGAGGTAACAAACCCCAGATCATAAAAGGCAGTTTTGTTTCCATTTTAATGTAAATAGGTCTAGCACAGTGTCCACCCCTATCTAGTACATACAGTGCATATCCATTGACAGGGTAGGGACTCCTCACTGCCATCCTGGATCCACTATTCCCCATGGAATGGTAGGTTAAGGCTATGGAAGCAGACAGACTTGGGCTTAAAGCTCAGCTCCAGTACTTTCTAGCTACATATGTGTGATAGTTAAACTTAATTGTCAATTTGATTCACTTGCAAGCTATCTAGAAGATTAGTAAAGCATGCATCTGGGTGTGGATCATGGAGGTGTGACCTTGGTGTCTATAGTTCCTGGTCCCTGGCAACATTCCCCTCTGGTGCTGTTACCCTGCTGTGCTTCTCAGTTGCCATAAACTAAGCAGCTTTGTTACATCATGCCCTTCTGTTATGGTTTGTGTCTGGATGTCCCCCCAAAGCCACATGTAGCCATGGGGCAGGCTTTTAGAGTTTATGATTGATTCAAGGTCCAATGTTGTAATTATGGGTGTGAGTGCTACACCTGCCCTGGGCCAGGTAGTTTACGTGCAGTGTAAGGGAGGAAAAGAGGCTGCTTGCCACTGCTCCTCCCTTTTGCTCTTGTTGCTTTTTCTGTTTTCTGCTGCCATGAACTGTTGTCCTCTGCCTTGGAGCCAGCCAAGTATGTCCTGAAACCTCCACAAATTGTGAGCTAAATAAACCTTTCCTTCCTTAATATTGGGCATCAGACATTTTGTCTCAGCAGCGAGAGAAAAGTAACCAAGACACTTTCCACCATGATGTTTCTGCCTTGGAGCCTTGAAGCATACACTGAATCTCTGAAACTGTGAGCCAAGTACACCTCTCCTTTAAATGGTGGGTGTCAGGTCTTTAGCCCCAGTAATGTGAAAGCTGACTGATACAGTGTTCTTGGGAATGCTATGGAGACCTTTAAGCTTTGAGGATATGGAGAAATAATCACCCTTTCCTCATAAATTCACTGTGAGAATTAAAATATAATGATGAATGTGAAATACACAGCACAGTGCCCACCTCAGCAAGAGCTTTACAAATGTTCACCACTATTTTTTTTTTTTTTTGGTTTTTCTCCGGTTCCGGGAACCGAACTCATGACCTTGCGCTTGCCAGGCAGGCGCTTTTTGCCGCTGAGCTAAATCCCCAGCACGTTCACCACTATTATTAACAATGTGAAGGCCCCTCCATGGGCATAGATTCAAACCTGGAGTCTTTTTTAAACCCTTGGCTATCAGAAGCTCTAAGGCAAGTTTGAATTAATAAGTTTCTGATGAATCTGATTCTTAAAGGCATATGACATTAAAAATGTATGATATTTTATGTTTGGGTATAAAAGCAAGCTTCAGCATATATTTTATATGTCACAGTCAAATAAGAAACAAGTCTTGAAGCTCATTGGAAATGAGAAATCTAACAGGGAAAATATAAAAATATCTATATTAGGTATTGAGTATTCATGCTTCAAAAAAGTTTACAAAGAACTCTAGCAGTTTTCTTGGTTACATAAGAAGTCTTTGCCTTCTCCAAAGGACACAGGGATGAAAGACCATACTGTGTGTCATTTCCTCTTCTAAATCTCTTTAAAATATTGACAGATACATATTTGTATGGATGTGCTCATGATGCTTTGTATTGAATTACTAACCTACTTTGCTAAAGGTCATTAATATCTACCTCCCACTGAATGAAAAAAAATCTAACCAGGCTTCTGGGCAAAAAATGACAATGACAACAACAACAGCTTATCACTCTATACATGGAAACTGAATAAATAATTAACTTGAAGCATTTCAATAGATTTCATTCATAAATACCCTGATTTACTGGGAGTTATTAACTCAAGTCATACTTTTAGGCAGAACCTGGAAGGATACTGTGGGTCAGAGATAAGTTCCTTTTAGGTGATTATGTTAAAATGAGGCATTAAGGTGGGACTTAATGCCATATGACTGTCATCCTTATGGGAAGAAGAGATTAGGACACAGCCTCACACAGAGGGGAGGTCAGGTGAAAGCACAGGAAAATAATCACATCTCAAACCAAGGAAACAGGCCCTAGGAAAAATCAACCCTGCCAACATCTTGATCTTGGACTCCTAGCCTTTGGGAATGTGAAAAAATACACTTCAGTTTTTTTAAGCCTTTTTGTCTGTGATTCTTAGTTATTGCAACCCTAGCAAACCAATCAAGAGACTCTATCAGAAACTGCACTTTTTATCCCCACCCTGCACTCCAGCCTTGCTGTCTTCCACAATCTCAATTATTGCATCATCTCGAGGCACCAGCACATGGCACATGGGGTGTCTTCCCAAGGTCTTTGCTGGCCCTCACCAGCACTTGCAAGGGTGATACCGAGTGGGATTTATGTCTCCCCTGGTCTCTGTCACTTTCCCAATATGGAGATAATTTCCTGAACACTACATCAAGCCTCTGCTCTTGGTCAGAGAGTCTTTGGGGCACACTTGCATCAGTCTAAGTTCATTGTCTCAACATGTACATACTGACTGGTTTCCCTTGGGAACCCCTGATCTACACAGTGATACCTTACTGTGCACACCGACCTCCACCTTCCTTCCCAGAGCAGCTCCCCCTTCCTTCTGTCACAGGCTCATCACTACCCTCTGAAATAGCCCTGTCTAGGATCTGAAGCATCTGTCAACTTGTTGTCTTGGCTCAAACAGGCTGTCCTTTAACCCGTGCTTAGCTTGTGCTGCTTTGGTCCACAACCCAAATACTCTGGGCTTGTTGTGTTGAAGTACAACTCCTTATACAATTCTTATTCATGCTTTTAGCTGGCAATATCTTTCGATATTTGTCTGACAGAAGAAAAACTTTGAGTGTGACTCTAGAAGGCAGCTTAGCATCTGTGTAAACAATGTGTGGAAAGACAGTTGTATCTTCTGCAAAAAGGGCAAAATCTTTAACAGTTATAGCTAAAAGTGGAATGCTATGTGTTGCAAAGGAGTGCCTTTCCAGTGACAGGATGTCTATTTCCTTCTTCCTCTTCTTTCTCCTCCTCTTTCCCCTCTTCCTTATTTTTCTCCTATGTACCCTATGCTAGGAGCAGTACCACAGCACCCAAACTGTCCACAGAAGGGTCTGCAGTCCTCCCTTGGTGCCTATCTCTGTCCATGCCATACCCACTGAGTCGCTTGACCCTAAGTCCATTCACTTCTCTTAGTCTCCTCTTTCCACCCCTGCCCTGCTATCACTTCTCCTCCCTGCTGTAGGGCACCTGCCTCTTCCCCTGCCTCTCTGCCCACCCAATGCTCCCCTGACTGTACATTCAGAATGGCTTTCCCTAAGTCCAAATCCACATTAGGTGCTTCTTGGGTTGACTCGTTAACCATTACCTCTCAGCTACACCCCAATCTTCTGCATCTTGCTTTGTGATGCTAAGGCTGGAGCTCTGTGAACCACACTTCTGCTTAGGCAGACTCGGCACAAAGCAAAGGGCCTTTCTCCAAGCTGCACACCTGCCTCTCCCACCAGCATCACCCAAGCAGTGGCTCTGGCATTCCATGGCAAGAGTTGGGGTAGGTCTCCAGCTTCTCTTGACAGCTCTAGAGTCTGACACAAACCATCTGAACCACCAAGACGGTGGCTCCAGTTGGGCAGCCACCTCTCTTGAGAGATCTGAGCACCCCTTCTCTCTGCCTTTCCTCTGAACCTCAAATTCTCATGGATCACCTCTTCCCTTTGTTCCTAAAGCCCTATGGTTGGGAGCCATGATTATCTTTGTGTTCCTTCCATCTCTTTCTACTCTTCTGGCCCTCCCCTCCACCTTATGGACAATGAATTTCCCATGTCAAATTTCCTCTTCTGAAATATCTAGAGTAAGTCTATTGTCTTCACAGCTACACTCTGACTGAGGCGCTCCAGAGCCTTCCGGGTAGAGCTCCAGTGTCTTTGCACTAAGGTTGCAGAAAGTTTGTGTTTGAGCTCAGGGTGAGCTGTCCCGCCCACATGTTCATTCTGCAGACAGCCCAGGCTCAGATCTAGCCTCCGTGCCTTTGCCTTTTTGTTTGTTGCACATGGTTGCAGCCCCGCTCTCTCTGCTCATTGCTCTGCGCATTCTCTGCTTGGAATCCACTACATGCCCCACCTTGTCTTTCAGCTCAGCTCCAGCACTCGCCCCTCTAAGCATTTGCTGGCTTTGCTCCCCTGTTCATGCCCAAGGGCGCCCCTCCTTTGACCCCCTGCCCTCAGGTCTACTCCTTTAGAGCTCCTAACACACTGCTTAGGACAGAATCCAGGGCTGGCCTTTCTCCACCTTCCACTGCAATGCATAGGCTGTCTTCTCTCCCCTCTCCCTTTGTCTGTCTGAGTTTCCTCCTTGTTTATGGGCCTGATAAATATTCTCAAATGGAAAGAAGAAAGAAAGAAGAGAGAGAGCCCCAAGATGACTGTCAGTGCCACTAATGTACAATTCTGACCTCCATGTATATTGTGGGAAATATTCTCTCCAGGAATGGAGGTATGGTTAGAGTTCTAAGGCTGTTCTAGTTCTCGTCTGGTTGTGCATTTCCTGGATGAGAGGGGTGTGACTGTAACTCTGGGGGCTTCAGCACTCAGCTCCAGAGGTGGAAACAAGGAAAACAGCCTCTAAAGAGCAAGAGACACCCGAATGCAAGCTGGTACTGCAAGTGGAGAGCTGGGCCAGCCAGGGAAAGACTTCACTGGGCCTGGAGACAGGGTCCCGTGGGAGGACGCCTGCTCACATTGAGCACAGCTGTCTCGATGACAGAAGAGAAAATGATCCTCACACCTGGGAAGCTGACCTGGCCTAAACAAAACGAGGGAGGTTGAAGAGAGGATCTGACAAGGACAAACCTTAGCCCTTTGATTCAGGTAATAGCCATCTCCAAGAAAAGGGGAACGTGTCCCATGCAGCAGCTCTAGCGATCATAATTTCACTTTGTCCCCCTCTCCCTTTGCCTCCTGGCTCTGAAAAAAATCACTTGAATTATTTTTCATCTGTTCAAAGTAACACTTGGAAGAAAGCCTTTTCTTTTCTGTGATGCCGTGCGTGTGCTCGTGCATGTGTGAAATGCTGCTCGTGCCACCTGCGGTGGGTCTGATTCACCACCCAAGCAAGCCCTGAAAAAGCCAACAAGAGGCGAGAGGAGCACGAAGCAAACACTTCTGAGATTTTCTGCCGGGAGCAGACGTGACAGGGAGGCCCAGGTATGAGAAAGGGTTTGCTGTCCAGCAACCAAGCCAGGCCAGGGTCCCCAAACTTCAGATTCCCCACCACCCAGAGCTCTCTCTTTTCAGTGAGACGCCACTCTTGGATTCACAAAACAAGAATTTATTATTATCCCTGCAGCTCCGAGTGGCAGATTCAATATCCCTTTACCGGGTAAATTATTTATATTGAAATGTGTTCCTGGGAGGTCACAGTGAAGCCATATAAGCTGGAAGCACCGTTTAATTTATTGTTGCCCGATTCCCCAGTTGCTGCTGGTTCTACCATGGTCATTTTTTACTGCCACATTTCCAGTTCGATGCTCTGCATTGGCCAGAGGAGGAGTTTTTGCTGATTGCTCTGTGGGGTATCGCAGAGGCATGCAGGAGGTATGGGCATGGGACCATAACCCTCAGCTCCTGTGCCCTCTGACCTAACACAGATGGCACACTCCTCATTTCCCACCTCTGTGCTGGCTGCTTTGCAAAGGTGACCTCACTTGATATCC
Source organism: Chinchilla lanigera (assembly GCF_000276665.1). Lineage (NCBI taxonomy): Eukaryota > Metazoa > Chordata > Mammalia > Rodentia > Chinchillidae > Chinchilla > Chinchilla lanigera. The sequence goes on from NW_004955456.1 coordinate 10,191,654, forward strand.
CAACAACCAAGCAGGGGAAGTGCTGCCTTGGCTTACCTGGGCTGTGGTTGCCAACCTGAGGCTCTGATGAGACAACTCATTGTCTGTCATTGTGCAGCACACATGTTCCAGCACCAGATTGACATTCCCATCGGTCTGAATCCAAAGCTCCTCTCTCTGGTCGTCCTGGTTGATAAGCGGGGCAGCTTCCTGGTTAAGAGCAGAACCCATTCCTTGGGGGTTACTTAACCACTATTCATTAGCGTCCTCCACTGTAAAATGGAGATATCACCGTGCAGATTAAAAGAATTAATAGAGGTGCTTGAACAGTTCATTGCAAGCATCTGATTAAAATGCTATTAACAGTGAACCATGGAACCAGGTGCAGATGTCTTGGTGGTATTTTTGCCTCATTCACAAATGTGTCTAAGGCTTCAGGGCCCAAAATCAGGTTTCTAGTTGCCATTTAGAGGCTCATAAGCCGTGTCATTTCATCTCTGAACCTTAGTTCTTAGTTTCTATATCTGTCAAATGGAGACAATGATTCCATCCTGCTGCTTCACAAGACGTGAGACAATGGTGCCCTTGAAAGCTGAACAGCATTAAGTGATGGTGATGGTGATGGCGATGGTGAGGTTTGTGATGATAAAGAAATGGAGCTGAGAAACCTACAGGGCCCAAGGTGAACTTGTGAGTCCTTCTGGGATCTCCTGGTCTTCACTGTGATATCTATACTTACATAAAGTTCTCAGGTATCCGTAGTTACAGCTGCAGAGACAGCTGGAGAAATACCTGTCAAGTTTTCAGTTTCTCCACACTGAGCCAGTGGTGCCTATGGTGGGAATAAAATTGCTTTCCATTGACCTAGCAGACTTCCCTTCTGTACCATCTTGACCTGCGTGATCTGCAGCTCATCCTCCAAGCTCCAGGTGAAATGTTTCCTTTGAGAGGACTTGGTGGTCCTTCTTCAGCTTCTGCTATGTTCTGTGTGACTTTTTGCCTTAGTGATTCCCTCATCACTGGGCACAATACCTGACACTCATAATTTACAGAAGAGATTTATTTGGGTTTCAGTCCATAGCTGTCTGGCTCTAAGGCAGGACAGCATGGCACAGGGTCATGGCAAAGGAGAGCTGCTCATGGCATGGTGGTGGGAAAAAGAGAACAAGAAGGTAGGATGGGGAGGGAGACAGACCTTCCAGTGGCCTGCCTCCTTCCACCAGGCTCCACCTCCCAATAGCATATGTAGCTATACACTCCTCAGTGAATAAGTATCACACACCCATGATCCAATCACCTCCAGATAGCCCCACCTATGAGCGCCTGAGGCTTTAGGGGACATCTAGATATAAATCATAAACCGAAACTTCTTTATGCTAGGCCAGTGCTTCAGTGATCAGTCAAGGGTCAGGTCCAGGAAAGGGCACCATACCAGCAAGCAATCATGGGACCAGAAAGTAGCCTCTCCCTCCAAGACAAAGGCCAGCAGCAGCCAGGTTTGCATGTTCCACTTGCCCAGCACAAGGCCAGCTCCTCCGACTTCAGGAGAAAAAGGAGAGTGGGGCTTATAAGCATTCTTTGCTGCCTCGGCTATCTACTAAGTCTCTCTTTGTTCCTGGACATCATAGGATTTGTTCTCTGAAACATTCTTCCAGTGAAGGCCCCGTGCTGGCTACAGTATACTCAGGTCTCCTTAGATGGCCGTAAATGGCGCTCTGTCACATTCCACCCATGAGTGCATGGCGGGGGGAGATCCACAGAAGAGGACTTTAACTGTAAGGAGCACCCAGTGTCGTTACTAAGGAGAAATGATGCTCCTAAATGTGCAGTCTGGAAGGGGGATGTCCCCTTAACTGACGACCTAACATAAAGTGGGTCATCTCAGCCCAGTGGCACTCAATCCTATCCGGATGTGAGTAGCACCTGGAGAGCTTAAAAATAACATCAACCAATCAAAAACAAATCTCTGGAGTGGAGCCCAGACATATATCCTTGCTTAAAGCTCTCAGGGGATCCTGAGAAACTGACGCTCACTTTGGAGCTCACTCCGTCTCTGACCTCCCTGAACTGGGCCAGGATTCATGCAGAAAGATTTGCCCTACAGCTACAGAATACAAGGGTCAGCATGCATCCCGGACCAGATGTACAGCTGTCCAAGAGGGCGTCACACTGGGTCTTTCCCCAAGAGTCCATATTGGGAAATGAAGCTATTCAGGGAGAAGGTATCATCGATAGAAAGCAAACATCCAGAAGCTGAAAGAGTGCTGCAGCAGAGGAGGAGATCCAGACCTCAGGCCCGGGGGACACTTCCTCTATCAGTGAGGCAGGATAGCTAATAAGCAGCCTTCCTGGCTCTCGGGGTGTTTACAGCTCCCAAATGAGGATGTAGACAGTAAAGCACGTTGCAACTCGTAAGACTTTGTAGGACAGTGAGTTATTATGTTGGATTAAAGTTGTCACTGCTCTGCTGCTTTTGTGAGGATAAAATACATTCGACATAAAGCAACCACTGAGAGAGAAAAAAATCCTCTTGTTAGACTAATTTTCACCTAAAAACTGGATATGTAGGCATCGCTCTGCCCGAACCCACTGCAAGGGGAGACATTGAATGCAGTAGTTAACTGAACCTGGAGCAGCCATGTTCAACAAAGATGGGTTTTCTGCCCAACTGGAACCCGAAGGGAAACGTGTTACATGCTGATGACAGGGCAAGGCCTTCAAAGACATAAGCTGGACGTGTAAGTCCCCATCTCGTCCCTCTTACCTACCTGCCTGTCAAAAACTGATGGTGGAGGGTAAGTAGATGGGGAAACTGAGTCACAGCAAGGCAGTCTGGGAGAGCTGAGCCTTTCAGAATCCCAACAACACGGGAAAATGCAAAGGGCCAGACGCAGCATAGGGTTGTCAGAGGAGAAGCTGCCACCACAGGCAGAGGCCAAAACCACAATGCCCAGCCTGTCCTCCTTCCAACAGAGGAGTCAGGGGACACTTCAGTATTCAGAGTGGCCTTCTGTCCCTTCTTTGCTGAGCTTGGGGAACTCAACATGATCGTTACCCAACCCCCTTAATTCAGCCCAAGCCAGTATCCTTAATTCAGTATCCTTAATTCAGCCCAAGCCAGTGTTGACCCACCCGCCTGGTGTCCAGACATGCTGACGCAGGGACACCTTAGACCTGGTATTTGTCAGCTCGGGCTGACACAGCCAACCCCACAGCCTAAGAGGATCCGGCGACATATATTTATGTTCTCATGGTTCTGGAGGCTGCAAGTTCAAGGTCAAGTGTTGACAGGGCTGGTTCCTCCCGAGGTCGCGCTCCCTGGCTGACATGTAGCTGCCCTCTGACACGTCCTAGCCCAGCCATTGTGAGCAGAAGTCTCCTCCCCTTCTTATAAGAACAGCATTCCGTCTGGATCAGGGGCCCACACTGAGGGGCCGTTTTGATCTAATCAGCTCTTTAAGACCTTTCCTCCGAATACAATCCTATTCTGAGAGGCTGAGGGCCAATGCTTCACTCTATGAATCACTTATTAAGAGGGGACATAATTCAAGCTTCTTCTACAATTGTTGCTGATATTTTTTGTTCTTTTGGCCCTATTGTCCCTTCACTACAGTTTGGCTTTTCACCCTTGTGTTCTGGCATTGCGGACTTGGCCACTGGTGTGAGCCACTGACCTCACTGAGTGTCCTCTCTCATTCCCAGACTCACTCCACTCCTGGGAGCCTCAGGACAGAGTCCCACCCCTGTACCCTCAGCCCTGGCTGGCTCTTAGGTTGACTCTATCCTAATTTTGGGGGTATGGAGTTTGGATATTTGGCCAAGAACCAATATTCAAGTTGTGTGTTCCTGGTTACAATCTCAGGATCTCTTCCCGGTTTTTCTGCAATGGTTCTGTAGTTTGAATGGAGGGTGGTGACACCTGGGAAAATGTAAAAGGCCCTTTTGGTTGGTCACCATTAGCAATGAGGGTGGCCTCTTAATGCTCCTTTTAAATGCTGTAAAACAGTCTTTACAAAACTGAAGGGAACCAGGCATGGTAGCATATATGTGTAACCCAAGGTACTTAGGAGGCTGAGGCAGGAGGCTTGTAAATTCAAAGCCAGCCTGTTTCAAAATAAAAGGTAAGAAAAAGGGTTGGGGATGTAGCACAGCACTTGATAGGTTCAATCCCTAGTACTACAGGAAGAGAAAGAAGGAGGAAGAGGAGGAGGAGGAAGAAGAGGAAGAGGAGAAAAATTCAAAGAAAATGTCAAGGAGGCTCATACATTTAGCTACAAATATTCCGGAATACACAAGGAACCTACTTCTCAAGAGATATCTGGTCTTGGCTGACAGGCAAGGGTAATGTGCTGTACTCAGGATACCTTCAAGCTCCTCAGGGAATTTGTGCAAGCATCGCACCTTGCCCCAGACAGGTAAAGCCAAATCCATCATGGCTAGGCAGAGTCTTCAGAGGGAATGGGGGAATATGAACCAGACAGATGAGTGGTAAAGTTTACCAAAAAGTCACTTTATTCACCAAAAATTCTGGTTGTTCCCCTAGCATTCCCTTAGCCTCAGCTAGACATCTTCCAGCTTGGGACAGACTTGCTTCTTTGGCGAAAGCATGGGGGAGTCATATTTATTCATTCAATTATCCAAGAGACATGAATAAGTTCTCATATTCTCAGCCTTGGGCTAGAGGTCAGGAAGAGAAGGATGAAAGGGACAGTCCCTGCCCCCAAGCAGTACCATTAAGAGGCTCCTGAGAGGTGGCGACATTGGTGTCATAAGCAAGCAATGAGCACCTCCTGAGAGGTGGCGACATTGGTGTCCTATAAAGCCAGGAGACATGTATGTAGGCACATGTATGTAGCATCAAAGGTCAGCCGTAGTCCTGAGCCTGAAGAGAAGTAGGTTCTTCAGCCAGGAGGTCCACAAGGGATAAAGGCAGTGCCAGCTCTAGAAGGTGGAGGCAGCAATGGATTCAGATGAGGCTGACCCAGGAGATACCAGGGGAGAGACTGGTCTCACAGCCCCTTGCAAGCATGCACGACGTCGGATAGGACACCAAACGCAAGAGGATCTGAGGTCCCGGGGGCAAAGCCTGGTGTCTACAATGGCCTGGGGCAGTTAGGAGGCTCTGCTTAGATGAGCAAGGTGCCTGGCCAGATGTCGTGTTCCATCGGCAAGACCGAGTTCCCCCAAGAGCTGTTCCCATAGACTGTCTTAGGGTGCCCTAAATGGATGGTTCTCTTAGACCCATCTAGAGCACCCAGTGTACTCTGGTGCCATAAAACAGCATTAAACAAAATCCTTAGCATAGCAAACGTATTGGTCAGGTGCTCCAGGAAAACAGAACCAGAGTGTATGTGTGTGGGGAGGGGCAGGTTTCCTACGGATTCTATTTCTCTGGACAACCTTAAAACACATCTCAGAGGGTCCAGCTTTCCTCTTCCTCCTCTCTCTCTCTGTCTCTGTAGAAGGGGAGCTCCCTGGGGTTTTCCCATTGCTGTGACAACCCTGCCCAATCCTGCTGGATGGCCCCTGCCTCGGTTCCATTTCTTGCTGGATGGCATCACCTCCTGAGCTCTACAAAGTGGGCCTTGAGTCCCAGGGGTCTTGAGCTGAGCCTGGGTTTATAAGCAGGCAATGAGCACGTGAAGGCTGCCTAGCACCACTCTCCACTCCTAGTGCCATGCAATGTGCTCACCACCATCAGCTGTTATTACACAGGCATCCTCATGGTTAGCAGAGTGGACTCTTGGCTTGAATGCGGTTCAGCCCCTTCCTGGCTGTGTGATCTGAGACAAGTTAGGGAAACTCTCAAGGCCCCCAGCTCATCTGTTGGACAAAAATAAGGATGGGGTGGTGCCTATTTTTCAAGTGTGCTGCGACAGTTGCACGAACCAATCAGCGTTGGCTATGATCTCCCAACAGACAGGCTCCTCCTGTCCATGCGGGCTGCATCTCCACCAGAGAGATCTGGCCCCAGGCCCCTCTCAGCTCTGCTCCAATGTTACTTCCAAGGCCCAGACCATGACAAGAAGGACTGGCCCCTTAATGTGACAGAGTTGCCGTCACCAGAGGGGCTGTCTGGAACCTGGGAAGGTTGCGTCTCGGATGCTTTGTGATGCCCAGTAGAGGCTGTCCTGGGGAAGTGCTCTATTTGTTTCCAGACTAAAGGCAGAATCAGCATCAATAAGTGGAAATTAAGAAGGTATATTTTTCCCTCACAGTTAAGGAAGAATTTCCTAAGAGTGAGGAACATCTGGAGACGAGGGTGGAAGGCGCCCTGTCATCCTGTTGCAGAGCGTGGTCATCAGGAAGGCTGAGAGGGGCTTCAGGCCTGGCATGGGCAATGACCTAAGTCTCCTTTCAGTTCCTTTCCGGCCTTTGAATGCAGGTTGCTCGTAATCTGATGTCCAGAATCTAGTTCAAAATTAGTATTCTGAACAAATAATACAGGGTTTTCTCCTCCAGGCTGCCTGTTACCTTACTTTCTATGCCCTGAAGGGAAAACACAGCAGAAGGCAGAAAATAAATGAGGAAACCTAAGGGACTTTGCAGTTCAAGGACCTAGAGGTGGGTCTAAGACCAAAGCTGAAGAGCGCAAGAAGAGAAAGGCAGAGGGAATCTGCTGTCTTTAGGGACCTGGGTAAGTGTCCCTGGGCCTAGACTTGGTGGCGAAGGGGGAGATTTCATCACAGGGAACCAAAGACCAAAGGGGCCCTTTGTTCTGACTCTGACCTGCACCCGAGTGGGGTAACAGAAATGCTAAACATGTGTGAACCCCCCAGAGGAGCAGCAGCTGTAACCTCCTCCCTGGAAGATGCCAAGGAGGTGCCCAAGCCTCAGAACTGCCCAGCTGCCCAGTGCAGTGCAGGCTCAGAAAGCAGGTGTCCAGGAAGACATAACTGGGCTGATGGGCCCTAATAGAATTGCAGGTTCCACGCCCGGTGTCCCAGCATGAGTGTCAGCATGAATCCAAGGACTGAGAGGAGCACCGAGCAAGGATTCCCACAGACCAGAAAGTGGGGTACAGCCGAATGTCTCCCCAGGCACTCAAGGATGGCCCTGACTGTCAGCTGGATTCAAAGGAGCCCTGAAGTGAGGAGGATGCAGAACTACATGCATGAACCTACAGCCAAACATCGGAAGGACAGAAGATGTCTCAGTGCACACAGCCCGACAGAAGACAGTGCACAACCCAAGTGCCCCCACCTGGGCACTGGACACCTCCACCCTGTGAGTGCCCTGGTGCTCAGACCCAGACCCAAGGCAACCAGAAACTCAGACTTGACAGAAATGAAGGCTGCAGCCACTTTGTGGAATGCGAACTTCATACCGGAATTAAATTTGCTTGTAAGAAAATAAAATGCAATTGCTTACTGTAGGAATCTGTAACTGGCTCCGTACCTGCTCCCTGGGCAAATTTGTGGAAATGTGTTTGGCCCTCCTGGGGCAGCCTGCGGCTGTCTGGTTGGAATGGTGATTTGCTTTGCTGGGCTGCATCGTTTGTCAAGATGTCATCAGCTCCGGGCCCTGAGCAGCAGCTATAATGCAGAGGGAGGGAGAGATTGGCAGGCAGGGCTGGGTGCGTGAGACTCGGGTCCTCTTCCGGATCAGTGTGGCTCCTACGTGCACCTGTGGCCAGGGTTTGAATTCTGAGCCTCCTGGCTCGGGGCCTAGGATTGTCTCTGCACCCAATTACGTCACTTCTCAGTGCAAAAGCTCCAAGGGGGAAAGCTGTGTGGACGCCGGGCCAGGGTCCACGTTCCCATGTCCCCCATAACCTCTTGCCTTCTTCCTGCAGCTTTTGCCCATCTTGAGCTCTTGTGCTGCCCTGGGCTGCCACTCACAAACCACGCTCCTCCAGGACCGCTCTCTCCTCTCCACTACGACTTCCAGATGAAGAGCCTCAGGCCTGGGCTTTCCTCTGCACACAGACTGCAAGTGCAAGCTCTGACCTGTTGACCATGTTCCTCTGCCTCAGCTTCCCCACATCATTGGGTGGTGCCATCTGCAGCCAGGTACTGGGGCCAAGAACCCAGGAGTCAGCCTAGATCTGCCCCACCAAACCTTCCCCCGAATCAGGCCCCCCCCCATTCCATTTCATCGCTGCTCTCTTGTTCCTCAGCCACCACCCTAATTCAGGGCAACGCCCTCTCTGGCCTGGTCTATTGCAAGAAGCACCTATCTGGTCTCGGTATTTCTGATCCTGCTCTCAATACTCCCTTCTCACAGAGCAGCCAGAAAAATGGCTTACAATGCACATGCGCACACACCGGTTTCTCACTGTGAACCGTGTTCATGCCCCGCAGGGCCTGCCTGCTACAAGGGCCGCTTCCTGTTGAATCAGACGCTGGCCATTCCGCGTGACATTCCTCGACTCTTGCTGCCTGACCCTCTGCCTCCTCCCCAGGCCTGGCAGCTCCCGGTTCCACTCCATCCGGAGGTCTCTTGGTGGCTCCACACTGGCCGTGGCCACTGTGTCTAAGTGTAACCCCTCCCTTCCCCTTCACCCAATAGCCCTGAGAGGCTGGCATAGCTCCCTCGGGTGCTGTATCAGTCAGGGTTTTACTGGAGAAACAGATATAACACAGGATATACAAATGTATAAGAAATTACAAGATTGGCTTACGACGGTCAGCCAGAGAGTCGTATGAGGAAGCGTGCAGAGGATGTCTGCACACTGAAGACCGAAGGAATCAGTCCAGGGTCTGGAGTTCACTGCAGAGTCCCATGCAAGTCTGTACCAGGAGGCCAATGAGTCTGCGATGGAAGGCTGAAGGATCCAAGGTAGAAGCTGAAGAGTCTGCAGTAGAAGCCAGGAGACGAAGTCCAAGCTGAAGGTGAAGGCTGGAGCTCCTCCAAAGGAATGGAAGTACCTCTGTCCTTCTTCATTTCCCTTTTATATTATCTAGGTGATGATCCACCCTAGGGTGGCTCCTCTACACCCTAGGGTGCAGAATTGCTGAGCCAGTTGCTGAGCCAAGTTTAGTTATGCTTCTAAACTTCTCAAGTTGACGTAATCAATCAACCACTACAGATGCCAAGAAAATAGAATAAGAAATAAAAAGAAAGCATCAGTGTCTCTGCTTCTCTTTTTCTCCATTTTCATAATATTTCTACTCTGTGTATCTTTTATAACACAGTAGGGTTATGATGCATGCATATTATTATAGACACATATATATGCATACAGCTGTGTGCACGCATACATGGCAAATGCTCAGAATTTTTAGATAGAGGTAGCACTTAACAACTCAGAAGCTGCTCCTCTATTATAACACACTATCTTAGTATCTCTTTTACTATTTGTCACTAAACAAAATTTTTCTTTTGTCTTGCTTGTTGACCCTATCTCTCTCCTGGTACAGAAACTCTTGTTCATGTTGCATTATCTGTGTGACCAGCACTTATAATAAGTTGGCTACATTGCTTATGTTAAAAAAAGTACAGTCCAACCCACATACCTGTAATCCCAGCCACTTGGGAGGCTGAGGCAGGAGGACTGAAAGTTCAAGGCCAGAGGCCCGAGACCCAGGACCTCTGCAGATACCAAAATCCACATGGGCTCAAGTACCTTACATACAATGGTGCAGCATTTGCATAGCACCTACGCAGACCCTGCTGTGCACTCTTCATTAACTCCAGTCACCTGTCACACCTGATGCAATGTCAGTGCTACAGAAATACTTTATACTGAGCTGTTTATATGGAGTAAAGTCAAGAAAAACATCTGTATATGTTCATTGCAGATACAATTTTTCCTCCAAATATTTTTAATCCAAGGCCTGTTGAATCCACAGATGCAGAATCGGAGACATGGAGAGCCGATTGCATCTGTTGACAGATGGGGTGAAGGGATAGAGGATGAACAGAGTTCTCCCTAGATTCTAGCGGGCGGACAGCCTGCTGTTCCCAACCCCCTCAGACACTCAGGATAGTGGCAAATGATGTCACAACAACCGGAAGCCCACAGAAAAAGACCTTCACGAATACGCTGGAGGTGTCTGGGCCTTTTGTCCTCTTTCCAGGCCAGTACTTTGCCTCTACCTATGGACTCAAACCTTTCAAGCAATGGTGTCTCAGAATCAGAACAATCCCTAGGCAGTCATCAACACTTTAGAATAAACCAACTTAATGTGCTACAACTTCCACAAATATTTAGCGCTAAAAACACCACTAGGATCAAGAGCCAGGGGTTCTAGACCCAACCCAGCTAGGAAGCATTTTTTACTTGTGCAAGACTGTGACCACCTCCAAGTTTACATTCATAGCCTAAGAGGAGTCAGGTGATGAGCAGGCTTTTTTACCTGTTATTTGTGCTTTGATTGAGATTTGCCAATTGTGAAAATTTTCCCCATTTGCTTTATTACTGTCTCTTTTTTTATTTTCATTTTATTTACTTTTGAGGGTACAGTACTGGAGGTTGAACCCAGGGCCTTCACACTGAGATATGTCCCCAATCTTTTTTTTTAAATTTTGAAACAGGATCTCCTTAGTTTACTACATTACCCAGGCTACACTTGAACTTGCAATCCTCCTGCCTCAGCCTTCCAGAATGCTGGGATTGTAGATAGGGCCCCACCACACCCAGCTACTCCCTTTTCATATATATATATATATATATATATATATATATATATATATATATATATACACATACACTTTTTTTCTTAGCCATTTAATATTAACATCCATCCACTGTACAAAATGCTTTTGTGTGTATTTCCTATGAGTAAAGATACTGTCTCATGACTGCAGTGCAGTCATCAACTTCAGGAAATTTAACACCAAAGCAATGCTTTTATCAGATCTACCATCCAGCACTGTATGTTTGAAACATTTTCAGCAGCAGGACTGCAAGTCCACCAGAGGAATTCTCTTTTGGAATAACAGTGAGACGTGGTGGCTTAGGATGGTACAGACTGATTTGATTCCCTTGTAGAGCTGAGATCAAGGTCCAAGGTCTGTCTCTGGGGACTCAGGTCAAGGTGCTGGTGGAGTGGCCTCCTCCTGGGAGTTCTGGGGCAGAACCCACTTTCTTCCCTTTTCCAGCTTCTACATGCATCCTGCCTGCACTCCTTGGCTTGTGACCTCTTCCTCCAATGACCTCTTTCATGTCCTCCTTTGACTCAGCCTTGTGATTACACTGAAGGCCCATCCAGACTACTCACGATCCTCAATTTAATCACATCTGCAAGTCTGCTTTACCACAGAGGGTGACATCTATGGTTCTGGGTATTACAATGTGGCTGTGTTGTGGAGGGTCCCCATTCAAACTACGTGTGGTTAAACATGCTGTGGACTGCACAAAGGCACTGAGAATCCAGCTTGCAGTTCATTTGGTGAAGACCATGTGCATTTTTTATACAAAAAGATTCTGTGCGGTGGGTGCCAGGCATGTGCCCAAGAGGGTGCCCAGTGAGGGCTGCTGTTCCTAATTTGCAGTCCCCATGTGTGCCATGACTGCTTTCTTCCCCTCTCTTCTTGGCCCAAGGGTCCCCAGGAGTCCTAGGGAGGCCTTCCTTTGTCACATGCTGTCCCAGCCCAGGGTCCCCACCCAAGGGCACAGGCTCCAGCTGTGTAGTGTACTGGGGACCCCTGTAGCTCACTGACACACTGTGGGTGAGAAGGAGGGCATGGCATGGCAACCACAGGACTTCTGCTCCTTTTGCTGGGACAGCTGAGCCATGACACACCTGTCCCCTCCCAGAGCCACCCGATCAGCTCTGTCCTCCTGTGGTGGAACTGACTTCAAGGGACCTCTGTTTTCCCAGGTCTTGTCTGCTCCACACCTCTCTGACTAACTGGGGTTGTTAGTTTGGGAATTCTGTCTCTCTCTCTTTCACTTTGTTGTTTTGTTTTGTTTAGTTCTGTTTTGTTTTGGAGACAAGGTCTCACTATGTAGTTCAGGTTGATCTTGAACTCACTTTGTATCCCAGGCTGGCCTCAAACTCATGACCATCCTGCCTCAGCCTACCGAGGGCTGGAATTATAGGTGTGCACCATCCAGCCCGGCTGGAGACCCTCTTATTCTAAGAAATCTTCAGATTCTGTAACCTCCTGGCCCCAAGATCACTGTTCCTGATTTCTATTTCCTGTCCCCTTTGGATGATGTCTCCTGTGTTGACACTGTGGAATTCACAGTTCCCTGTGGCTCCTTCTATAGGCAGCTCATCAGTCTCTGCTGCCAACCAGTGACTCAGCCCAACAGTGAGCTCAGGGGATCCTTCCGTAAAGACAGAGCCACCAGCACTCCTCTCCATACTCCCACATCCCACTGTGGGCCCTAGGTCCTCTGCAGTTCTCAATACCCACTTGGGGCTCTGAGGTCTCACCACCTCCTCCCCCAGGGCCAGGCAGCACCAGGACTGTCACAGAAGGGTCCCAGGCACCACTCAGTGTGTTTTCTGCTGGTGACCAGGCCAAGGGCAAGACTTTGGCCTGAGAGATACCAGAGCTTAGAAAACAAGGGTGGAACTAATTATACAAGGTGTGAGCACATGTATGGTAAATGCTTAAATGTTTAAAAAATTTATTACAACAAAATTCAATTGCCGTTAATCCCTCCTCAAAATATTCCCCCTTGCTTATAAAACATTTATCCCCTAATTCTCGACACTTTCAGGAACTGCTCTTTCCTGAGGATTTTTAAGCAGTGTGATCAAAAGTATAACAAATGCTGTTACCAGGTGTCATACGGTGGAAAGGCAAACTGTAAAAACTTCACAGTGTATCCTCATCCACCTTGTTCACCAGATCTAGTGCCTATGACTTCTGGCTCTTCCTCAAAGCTAAAAGCACTATGAAAGGGAAATGTTTTGAATCAATTTATGACACTGAGGCAGCTACAACTGTGCAAGTAAAGAACTCAGGAAAGAGGAATTCCAGAACTGCTGCAGAAAGTGGCAAAAATGATGGGATAAGTGCTGGAAGTGAGAGGAAGTATTTTGAGGGTTATGAATAGCACTGTGTCTTTCACTGTAATACATTCTTTTCATTTAAACATTCACCTTGGTTTTTTATGTCATACTTCCTACAGGCATTATGTGCTTAATTTTGGATGCAGGGTCACCCCTACCTCTGGAGCTCATGATCCATTTCCGCCAACAGGAGGTCACAAGGGACAGAGGTGGGATCCTTCATGGGCCAGCAATCTGTCCTGTTTTTTCCACTTGGAGCCAGAATTCACACTTTGTCTACTTCACAAGAAGAGTAATTATTGCCTTTCAAGTTGTAGCTTTCCTTTTCTGAGGTATCAAAGGGTTCATTTCTAGGATCAGATGGATGCAAGAGGCTTTTTAAATCACACTGCCAATGAGTTGCATCTCCCGCAGAGCGACACAGACCTAACGAATGTGCAGTCACATCCCAGCCAGTGTTAAATTGATTCAAAGGCGGATGTTTGTGGCCACATCAGGAGGGGCTGAAGGGACAAAATCTGTGGCACCTGCTTCTTCCTGATGCCTGCCAGTGTTGGGCAGGACAGAAGCCTGCAGCTTGAGGACATGGAGACCCTTCCCTTGGAGAATAAGAGGGTGTGGCAGCTCCCTCAGTGCCCCCAGTCTGCAACTGGTCACTCCAGAAGGAAGCAGCCTCCCATAGAAGGGGTTCTGGGGCATGGCCTCAAGGTGGACAGGGGCTAGGTCAGCCCTGTGTCCCCACCATGGCCACTCACGCCCACCTTGCCTTGAGACAGCCAAGTAGATAGCTGGGCCACCTGGACCTCAGGTCTCTTCTCACTTCTGTGTTTTCTGTTATCTCCCTGAAAAATGCATTGTAAATCCAGTGTGGTGGTGCACACTTGTAATCTCGGCACTTTGAGAGGCTGAGGCAGGAAGATCACAAGTTGGAGCCAAGCCTGAATGACTTAGTGAGAACTTGTCTTAAAAAAATTTTTTTTAAAGGCTTGGGATGTAGCTCAGAGTGGAAGCCCTTGGGTCTGGACTTTGCTTTGCATGCAATTATTGGATGCAGGTCCTTGGAAGCGGGCAGTGAAGAATGCGCAGGTCTTCTGGCCCAGGTAGATCAGCCCTATTGGGCAACATGATAAAGAAAGGAAAAAGCATTCTGAGCATTATTCACCACGGCTCAAAGTGGAACCAACCCAGATGCCCATCAGCAAATAAGTGATTAAGCAACACGTGGACGCTCCACACAGTTCTTCAGCCATACAAAGGAATGAAGCACTCATACGTGCTATGAAATAGACAAATCTCATAAACATTCTGCTAAGTAAAAGAAACCAGATCACAAGTTACTCAGCTTTGTGACAATAAACGCCTTGTGAAAAGATGAAGAGAAGCTGAAAGAGGCAGTGATGTTTCCAGGAGATCCAGTCACAAAGCCCCCAGGAAAGAAAGAAAGAAAACCTGGACAAAGAGCTGTGGGGCTCCCAGGAAGCTCCCCTGCCCTGTGTTGCTGGCTGAGACTGCCTGACCCCACATAGGGGTCCTCAGAAACAAGTCCCAAAGTGTGGGGCCCCAGTTTTGAACATCCAGAAGGGCTGGACCACCACACACCAATTGATCTCCCTCAAATAAGCCCAGCAGGGAGATCAGGCATCCTCCAGAAACTTCTAGGTGGTTTGATTGTCTCTTCTTGTCGTTGCTCGTACCCTCTCTGTCCTTTCCTGTGAGAGGTGGGTTGGGAGCTGCCTACCCCTATCCTCCCCCAGTTGCCACCACTCAGCAAGGGCTGCTGTGGACAAGAGAGAGGCCAGAGACAGACTCAGCCCTCAGTGGACAGGATCTCTGCGCCTGATCCTCTGCCAGGAGAGACACACAATCAACAAGTCCACCAGTAGTGATTGAACACAACCCTAGCAGGAAGAGGATGACCAGCGGGTGACCCAGGGAGATCTGTGAAGCCTCCAACCATGAGACTGGAGGAAGAGCATTCAGGCGGAGGGAACAGCCAGTGTAGACAGGCTGTGGAGTGTGAACGTGAGAAAGAATTGGAGGACTGTGACCATTACTTATGATACCTCAACTTGACTCTAGTCAAAACCACCTAGCAGATTAGGAAGGCACAATTCTGAGTGTGTCTGTGGATGACTGATGTGTAGGCAACAAACCAAGCAGAGAAGACCCACCCAGGACATGGATGGCACCTAGCTGTGTAGCCTGGATGGGATAAAAAGGGAAAGGAGAAGGAAATGTGCCTATTTTTCAAAGACCTAGTCTTTGCCATCAGCTTTGCACATGGAACTCCTGGCTCCAGTGTCTTCAGCCTTCCAAAGCAAACTCGCACCAACAACTCTCCAGGTCTGCAACCGGGACTGGAGCTATATCCTTGATCCCTCTTGTTCCACAGCTTCCAGCTCCTTGGGTTGAGCAGCTCCTACTGTTGTCTCCAGCTGTCCAGGGTGTACGCAGCCGCTGTGGACTCTCCTGCCTGGATCCTGTAGGCCAGCCTAGTCCATCCTTTTGCATCGTTACACATACACTTTCTGTTCCGCTGAAGAACCCAACTAATACAAGGAGCAGTCGTAGGGCTTCACATCCTGGGGAAAGGGAGCCCCTTCTGGAGATGGGAAGACAGAGAGACAGAAGATAGGGCCAGAGGGATCCTGGACAGGGGGAAGAGAATCTTCCAGATGTGTTCAGTTTGAGACCATGAATATGTAGTGCCAGGCTGTCCCAGAGGTTGAACCTGTGTCATTGTGACTAAAATTGTTTTGGCCTATAGCTTCTGCATTCCAGAAATGGTCAGGGGCAATTCTGGTTCACAGACACACTTCTGAGTCCCTAACCACAATCTGGGGACCCGGGTCATCTCTACCAGTTTTGACTCCAATATGCAGAATTGGACTCCCTCAAAGGAAGCTCCCCGATGTCAACTCAGAACAAACCTGATAGGTTTATCTCCATCTCTCTGACCTGGTTCATCTCTCAGACCTACATATACCATGGCAAACTTCTCCTCCTTCTCTTCCTTTTCTTCCTTCTCTTCCTCCTCTTTTTCCTGTTTCCCTTCCTCCTTCTTCATTAACGCAGGCTCTTCACACAGACCTACACCCCTAGCCCTTTCTTAATTTTTTATTTTGAGACAGGGTCTCACTAAGTCTCTCAATTGTCCAGAATGGACTTGAATTTGTGATCCTCCTGCCTCGCCCTCCCAGAGTACCAGGACTGCAGGCATGTGCCACCATGCCTGGCTATAGCATGGCAAATATTAGTATTCACACCTTTCTCTAGGCTAGACCATGCACTAGGCACTAGAGCTAAGAAGATGAATTTAACAGTTTCATGGGAGAGACAGACTCTTATATAACACAGCAGGGAGGAAACTGTGCTAACTGGAGCTTAAGCTGGAGGCCCTGGGTACAGATAGAGAGGAGAATTCATTCTGCCTGGAAAGATCAGGGCAGCTGCATCCAGGAAGCTCCATTTCAGCTGACCTTGAAGGACGGTGAAGGTGTAAGGGTGTTGCTGTGCAATGGGACAGCAGAGGAAAGAAAGAAGGTCATGTAACACTCAGCCAGCAGGGGAACAGGTGGGAGAAGCCTGGGATGCTTGGAAAAATGAGCTCAGCAACAAGCCAAGTGCAGGTCGCACCTTGCAAAGACAGCTGAGCCAACTTATACCCCCTCCTCCTTGCTCTTCTCCCAGTATGAGCTCGACTTCTCTATCAAGAGCTGACAATCTGTGTTCCCTCTCCTTGAACTTGGGCTGAACTTTGGAACTGCCTTGACCAACAGAATATGGCAGAAGGAGTCACTTGAGACCACCAGGTCAAGTCACAAAGGGCACTACTGTTCCACTTAGTCTCTTGGGTGATTGTTTCTGGGGAAAGCCCATTGTCATACCATGAGGACCCCCAAGCACCCCTGAGGGGAGAAACTAAGGACCCCCAGCAGCAACCACACCCATCCATCAGCCTGTGAGTGAGCCATTTTGACAACGGAACTTCCGTCTTCAAGAACTACCATGCTGAGCCGTTGCTGAATGCCAGACCAGGGGAATCCATAAGCATAATAAATGCTGTGGTTTTAAGCCACTGAGTTTGAGGATGGATGATTTTGCAGCCATAGTAACTGGAAAGGCTGGGAGAATTATAGAGGACTCTGAATGTCATGCTAAGGGGTTGTTTTATTCTTTACAAAACTGAACATTGCTGCTATTTTCTGGGTGGACAATTGCATGACTTAGCCCATATGTCTTAGAAACCACCCTATTTGAAAGGCAGAAGGGAAAGCAAAGAGGGGAGAATAGAAAGCAACACTGCATAGGAGCAGTGAAGCTATTGTAAGAATCCAAGGAAGAAAGGAAAAGAGGAAAGATACGAGGTGATGATGGTGTCAGGTTCACAGCACAGTGACTGGCTAAGTGTGGGAGAGAAGGGACAACTGGGGGAAGGACGGCATTAATAGGGAGTGTCTCTGTCCATGTTGTGTTGCTAGAACAAAATACACGAGTCTGGTACTTTATAAGTAGTTTATTTGGCTTATGATTCTGGCTGCTGGAAGGCCCAAACAGCATGGTACCAGCATCCTAATGAGCATCCCCTGGCTGTGTCACTGCATGGTGAAGGGGCAGAAAGGGAGGTGACAGTATGCAGAAAGGGCACACGTGTGAACAAAGAAATAAGAGATTGGAGAGGGTCTAGGGTCACTCTTTTATAACAACCTGCGCTGGTGGGAACGAACCCAGCCCCACAAGACCTGACTCACTCCTCCAAGACAGAATTAGTCCTCCATGAGGGTGGAGCCCTCGTGGGCTCCCATGAGGCCCCAGATCTTAATTCCTCCTTCTCAACACTACCAAACTGGGCCCAAGCTGCCAGCACATGGACCACTGGGGACAAGCCATGCTCAGTTCTGAGGATTCGAGTGTGGTGAACCAAAAGGCCAGTGATGTCACGAATGGGCTAAGATAGAGGGGCTTGTTGTCTCACACAGAGGTATGGTTTTGTGTCAAGCAAGGCTCATATTTTGGCCTCTTTCCAGGGACAGATGGGCCTTCCTTTAGCTCTTTACTTACAACCTCCTGCAGCATGGTCACCTGACTGAAACCCTGTCCATGGCCAGGGTTACTTTACTGGATACCCTGGTTCTGGTGCTCAGAATGGGGTGCACAAGAGAGCAGCTGGCCCACTTTGACTTCCTGATTTTTTTCACTTAAATCTCTTCTTTGAGTGCTCCCAGCCCTTCAGCATGTTCTTTCAGCAAAATACGGCATCCACTCTTTCCATCCTCACTGAGCCCTTTCCCAGGCTGCCATTGCTCTCACCTAGAAAACCACTGTATTCTCTGAACTGGTCCTATGTTTCATTTTGTTTTGCTTAACAGAAACCCGACCATGTCACCTCTGTGCTTAAAGCCCTCCCCACTGGGCTAACATAAAATCTACCCCAAGCCTCATCTCTGCCTCCTCTTTCTCACACTCCTAGCTGACCTCCTATCCTGGTCACACTCAGCCTCTTTCTGATCCTTGAATGCACCAAGCTTCTCATTGCCTCAAAACTTCTGCATGTTCCCTTGCTGTTTCCGCAGCCTCCTTCCCCAAAGTTGGCATCCTAGAGGGGGCCCCAGTGGAAGACTGCTTTTTCCCAAATTGAGTCTGAATAGAGAAATAAAGAAACGGCCAAAGAAGATCAGCATGTTCCTGTAATGAGTAATAAGGCCAGGTTGGAAGACGTTGCCTATTAGTGAAAGCTGCATGGTCTGAAAACTAAACCCGAGAACCAGGGCAACCTCTTCAGCCAGACCTGAGTCCCACTCCGCACAGGTCAGTGTCCCCAAGGTAAGACTCAGAGCACAGAAAGCAGAGAAGCCCTGTAAACTGTGGATGGCTTGCTCCCAACAGAGAAGAGGGGCAAAGGATGAGCTTGGGGTGGGAACAAGCTGGGTGTGCCTGGGTGATCCTCCCCAACTCTGCTAACCAGATCTGTCCCTTTGCCTGCCTTGGGTGTAGTCAAGGACAGGGAAGACAGAGGTCAGGAGTGTGATGCCACAAGGGGGCAGAGAAAGAGCATCCCCAGTAATCAATTCCTACCTCTGCAGGTCTCAGAGAGGCCTTTCCTGACCCACTGTTATGTTTTGGACCTGACATGTCCCCCCAGATTCTCCTGTGTGCGGAATGTGATTGGAGCGTCAGGGTGCTGTACTCACCAGCGGATTCTTCCATTGCTGAGTTCATGCCTGCATGTGCTGTGAGGAGATGGGACCTGATTGGAGGTGGTCCCTGGCATGTGACCTGGAAGGGTGACTTCTTATCCCCAGCTCCTCCCTCTCCCTCTTTCTCCCCACCCACCCTAATTCCTGGTTATCATGGGGTGAACAGCTTTCTTCCTCCACTATGCCATTTCTGCCTTGGAGACAACAAACCATGGACTGCATCCCCTGAAAACCGTGAGCCAAAATAGACCCCTCCTCCTCTGTTGGAGGTGTTGGGTAGTTTGTCCTGGCAATGGGAAAACTACTAAGAGACCTATTCTATACAAAAGAGGCCCCCACACGCATGCACACATCTAGCTCTCCTCATCTCCACTCACTGAAGGTAGCTGTGAGTACTGTTGGCTGTTGGCCATCAATCAAGCACTAGACCTCTGTGAGGTCAGTGGCCTCATTCACAGCTGCATCCCAGCACCTACACATGGCAGGTGCTCAGTGAGGCTCCTTTAATGAACTGAAGGCACACACACACAAAAAAAATCCTGAACAACCATCCTTTCTATTATGACCTGGAGCTGGTGACTTAGGTCCTCTGAATCCCAGAAAGGGGTTCCTCCCAGAACCAGGTAGACCTGCAGCCCCCAAGCAAGGGTGAGAGCGAGCCTGGTGAATGTTCATCTTGCCTCCCAGTCTTGAAGCATTAAGCCCTTCTTGCAGACTGTGGATACTATTTTAAGAGACCATTTGCAACCAGCTTCCATGACGACAATGTCTCACCTATTTCCTCTGCTCAGAGACGCAGAGCACTACAAATGCTGTGCGATGTAATTGGTTTCTTCAGCGTGGGGTCTGAGCTTTCTGGGGTGTATTATGTTCCAAATGAAAATGAACAGTGAGAGAAACCATTGCCCCTGCTCCCTCTCCTGGAAAAAGCTGGCTCTTTCTCGGCTGCTGCCAATCCATAGGGGGTTTTAATGATGGAGAATTCATCACCCGGGACCACCCGAAATGTTATTTCTTTAGTTCTGAGAAAGGAAGCGGGGGTGGGGAGGAAAGATGAACACCTACATGGCAGCCAGCCTTTCAGAGCATCAGGTGACACTGCCCAAGTGTATCTGATGGGTCCCCAGCCCCCACCCCAAATGGAGGCTCAGCGGACTCCCTGTGCTTGTTCCCCAAAAGCTGATCATTGCAGCTCGCCCATTCCATACGTGCCTATCAAATGTATGCTCCATGCAAAGAGCAGGGACAGATGACCTAGGATAACATTCATACCCCAGCATTGCCACTCCAGGCAGTAGGAAAGCAGGTAGCCCTGGGGTTCTTAAGAACAGGAGCCCCAGTCTTCCTTCTTCTTGATAAAGACTGTCCATCCACAGCTCCCTCTCCGCATCCTGAAACATTCCCAAACATCCCCAAACACCTGCCACTCTGGCCTCTCCAGCACCGGCTCTGGTTTTCAATCTGTAGGGAAGAAGAGAAGCTAAAGAATTCTCTTTCATTGCACTCCATTAATAACTAAGCAGCACGGACTGAAATATTTATAGACATAAGCACCAGGCGCGTTCTGGGCAGAACCAGGCGGGGTGTGATGATTTGCAGGGCTGCTGCTCATTCAGCCCTTCCCAGGAAGGACACCAGACAGTTTGAGGGTCAGGAGGAAGCAGGGCTGACAGAGGCAGCCTCCAGGTGGGTGCAAGATGCCAGGGCCACTCAGGAACTGCTGGCCTCATCCAGGGCCCTTCTCAGGAGAGGAAGCGTAGGCAGCGCGGCCTGCTGACTGTGCCCTTTATCTGCCTCTCCACCTGCTAGCACTCAGTGGGGCCCAAGGAGGCTGCCTGGTGCTGAGCTGGTCTCCCAGCCCCGAGCAGACTCCTGTTTCCAACCAGCAGGTATCTGGGTTGTTCATGCTCCTGAACTGCAACTGGTTTGTGGCCATCGGAGACTATGCTCAGGCCTGCAGGAGACCATGGGGGCTCAGTCGGCTTCTCTGAGCCTCTTTTCCTCACTTAGGAAACAAGAGCCTTAAGTTACTCTGTCCCTAAATTTGTTTCCAATTCTATGATAATTCTATGACAGGAGCAGAGAAACTATTTTAAGCTTCAGAGAGAGAGAGGGAAAGAGAATATGAGAGCGATGAAGATGTAATGAAAAGTACAGGGGCAGAGTCCAGTCCCAAATAAAATGTGCATAATAGTAAGTCAGACGATGGGCAGGCATTTGTCTAAGTCCTGTGTGATGGGTCTGTTTATTATGCCCATTTTAGAAATGAGAAATCGGAGGCACAAAGAGCTGTAACAATTTGCTAGTGATGCCACAATCCAACTTAGGTAGTCTGTGTCTCCAGCCCATGATCTTATACACAATGTTACAGTTCTATTCAATTATATTCTACTCATTCAGTCATTCATTAAAGAAACATGCATAAAGCACCTGCCATCAGTCCGACCTAGTGTGAGTGGTGACTTAGAAGTTTCATAAAATCCACTGAGGAATTTGTACACAAGAGACCCAAGCAAGAGTAGAGAAGTCATCTTCCCCAGGGGCCCCCAAGTCCTCCAAACTACTACTTAGTATTTGAATACAGCCAGTCAAGGCTCAGCCCAGCTATAGCAAGAATCCTGGGTCTTCCCATCAGAAGTCTCACCACTTCTTGCTCCAGTGCAGTATTTATGCTGAATTATTTGCCTCCTTCTTGTTACCCTCCATGTTCCTTTTGTTAACTGTGATCATTAACTGTGATGTCCGCTTGACTCAGAAACAGCTAGCGGATTGGTCTAGCACAGTTCTGGGTGTGTCTGGACGATGGACTTACTGAAGAAGGAAGACCTCAGCACCTAGGGTGTGGGTGGCACCAACCAGCAGGCTTGTAACCATGGTGGAATAAATAGGGAAAAAAGAAGGAGGTCTAACTTTTTGCTTCTTTGAAGGAGCACCAGTCCTCACCATCACCTTTGGGTGTCCATCTCCAGGCTTTTAATGCAGAGTCTTCAGGCTTCTAGCTCAGATCCTTTGCCTTACTGTTATGGACTTGCACAGGACTCTGCTGAGGGCTCCAGACCTCTGACCTTTGACTGGATCCTTCGCATCTCCAGCGTACAGACGGTGCTTTTGCACTCCTCCATATCCAACTCTGCCAGCGGGCATTATAGGCCTACCATGTAAATCCCTAATATATATTTTATAGTAAATCCATTCCTCTAGGAAACACTAACTGATATACTTTCCCTACATCCTTGTCAACTCTCACATGAATCAAAGCATAGTGGAAGGAAGAAAGAGTGAGTGATTATAGAATTGATACCGGAAAAATCGTTTGATAAAAATTCATATCCAACCATTCATGATTTCATAAGACAATGAAGTAAACTAGAGCGAGTAATTCCTCAAGCCAATGAAACTGATCTATCAAAAATAGACAGTAAACATTACATTTAGTGAGGAAGCATTGTTTTCCTCTTAAAATCAGAAACAAAGCAAAAATGTCTGCTCTTACCATTCTTATGGAAGGGATTGGAAAAATAGCCAGTGAAATAAGCCATGAAAAAGAAATAAAATGCATACAGATTGGAAAGGAAGAAATAAAACTAGCTATTCATAGACAGGGTGATTACCTAAATTTTAAAAAGTCCCAAGGAATCCACAAAAAGAACTTTTAGAATAAATGAGTGACTTTAGAAATGTAGGAAACAAAATCAACTACAGCATGAATTATATTTCTCTGTACCAGCAATGATGACTTTTTTTTTTTTTTTTTTTTTTTTGGTTTTTCTCCGGTACCGGGAACCGAACTCATGACCTTGCGCTTGCCAGGCAGGCGCTTTGCCGCTGAGCTAAATCCCCAGCCCCTGTACCAGCAATGAACAACTGGAAATGAACAACCAGAACTTAAAAATCAATGTCATTTTCAAAACATCAAAAAGTGGAAATATTTATATATAAATCTCACAAAACATAACTGTATCTATTGCTAAAAACTATAAAAGCTGATAAAAATATCAATCAACAGAGAAACAGATGCAAGATAACCCATGTTTGTGGGTTAACTTTCTAAGTATATTAGTGAGGGCAGATCTTCCCAAATTGATCTACATACCTATTACAATTCCAATACTTCAAAAGCATAGCAATTTATTTGTACATTTACATGGAAATGTTAAAAAAAAATCACAACAACCAGAATGGCTTTGAAAAAGAAGAGTTATGTTGGGAGGATCTTACTAACTAATGCTAAGGTTTAATATGTCATTACAGTAATCAAGACAGAAATAGACGCATGCAGTATGTTTAATTGTTCTTTGATAAAGATTCAAAAGCAATTCAGTGAGAAAGCAGAGCTTTTGTGATGAAGAGTAGCTCTACCACTGAACTACATCCCCAGCCCAGTATGACACCCTTGAAAAGACAAATCACAGTGATGGAGAACAGAGTAGAGGTTGCCAAGGACTGTGGTAGGAGGTGACAACCAGTGGCAGCATGAGGGAATTTTTTAGAAGGGTGGAACGGCTCTATATCCTGTTTGCCAGTGTTTGCACCAAGCCATGTGAGTATTAAGACTCATAGAACTGGGGGCTGGGGATTTAGCTCAGCGGCAAAGCGCCTGCCTGGCAAGCACAAGGTTGTGAGTTCGGTTCCCGGTACCGGAAAAAAAAAAAAAAAAAGAGACTCATAGAACTATTCTAGAACCTTCACAGTACTGGGGTGGGGGAGGGGATCAGTTTGACAGCATATTCATTTAAAAAAATAAAAATGCTTCAATACCCCCAAATCATGGTCACAGTCACCTCACTTTCTTTCCTTCCCCTGCCCAGCTCCAGCCCCCATCTAGGAAGGGTTTTGCTCTACAAGGAGCCATACTAAGCCTGGCCAAGGACATGGAGTGGATCCCTACACCTGTGTTCAGTAATTTCCAAATTAACACTCACTTCACTAGACTTCTGCATGCACTCACGTCCCCAGACCTTCATCTTGGAGGCCTGACCACCTCCTGGTACTCCTCTTGGTATAGACCCACACACAGAATCATGCAAGTTGCCCAGAATCTTACCAGTTCGTCTTCCAAATCAGTAAATAAATAAAAAGCAACTTCTGTCTTCAGCCAACCTCTCATGAGAAAAGTTGGAGAGGATCCAAACCTTAACTCCAGGAAGATAAGGAAAAGCTCAAAGGCTGGACATATTTAAGTATCAGTAATTGTTTGGCCCATCATGTAAGCATAACAAAAAAGTTCTCAAGACCAAGGCTGAGTATTTGATCTCCTGCACAGAAAATGATTCTGCTGCCCACGAACAGGTTAGATCTTCCTCCCACATCAGTCAGCTCACAAATGTATCGCACTCATTCCAAGGGCTGTAACAGTGGCCTCACTTTGACACGTACTTTTTTCTGGTGTATTTGGAGCATGATCTCACCCATGAAGGAAGCTGTAAAGTGATGCTTCAGTCCCCTGGACACTTTCTCTAGAGCTCTATGGGCCTGTGTGTGTGCATACAAAGTATCATTGTGATTCCCATTCAACATTTAAATGTATTTGGAAGTATTTTTCAGATGCTCTTTTCACATTTAGTTCTTCAGAGAATCAACTTGCACAGCAGTGATTCTCCCTCGTGTGAGCTGTGATTTCCGTTCTCATTTCCTCTTTGCCGGTGGAGGTGTTTCTATGGGGTTCCATGCCTTTTGGACTGTGGCTGACCCTATGCAGAGCAATTTTATACTTGCTCCTGCCAGGCCTCTAGGGGTTTCACTCACTAGTCTGGACAAGTTTTATTATTAATTTCTTTGTTTGGGATTCCTACCCACAGTGCCGGTGTAAGCTGAGCCAGCATCACATCCTTGTACAGTACGGTTGAGTTTCCATTCCCTGCATTGTGCCAGGAATGGAAGCCAGGGAGCTTGAGAACATCCATCTCACCTTGGAAGCATCACGGAAAGGACATAGACAGAAGTGCCTCTTAGGATGAGCTGGCCATTTATACCAGTAGCTTTGGGGTCTTTTTAGAGTGTGTGTATGGAGGGGGTGTGTGTAAAGACAGGGTCTTGCTGAGTTGTCCAGACTGATCCTGAACTTGAAATCCTCCTGCTGAAGCCTTCCTTCAGATTACAAGCATGCTCTCCACACCTGGCTTACACCAGTAGCTTCTGGAAGGTTGCCATCTATCCACTTGCTTTTGATTAAGTTATAGAAGGCAGTGATAGTTATGCATCAACTCCCTGGCCATAAAGTTGAGAATCTGATGGAGCCGCCATGGTGGACATGGTTAATACCCCAATGGCAGTCAGTTCACTGCTTCCTCCTTTTCTAACTCTGATTGGCCCAGAGAGCTTTGTGCCAACCCCAGGGCATCAACCCCAATGGGTCTAAGATGGTCTTGGCAAGCATGCAGAATTATCTGCACGCACAGGTGCCCTGGGAGCAAAAGGTGGTGTTTTAGCATACCTCACCTCTGCTTTAAGGCCCTTCTCATGGTCGCTTGATTGAAGGCATGGACACTGTCTTAGTTTCTTTCCTGTCACTGGGACAAAATACCCAACACTCATAATGTGAAAGAGGAGAGATTTATTTTGACTCATAGTTTTCAAAGGATTCCGGCCATGGTTGCTTGGCTCCAAGGCAGAAATGGCATGGCAGAGGGGCCTGGCAGAGGACAGCTGTTCACCTCAAGGTGGACAGGAAGCAGAAAGAGAAGGGAGGAGAAAAGATGAGAACACACCCTTCTAGGTCGCACCCTAGTGATCTTCCTCTTCCAACTAGGCCCCACTCCTAACAGGATAGTCAGCTATGAACTTCTCAATGGGCTAACCCACAGCGACCCCATGATCCAATCACCCTCCACAAGCCCCACCTCTAGGCATGGGAGACACAACCATGTAGCTTTCATCAGGAAATAAGCCAGAGAAGTTCTAGGAAGGATTCTGTCTGAAAGGAGAAAGCTCTTGAGAAGTGCTTCCTATCTTTCCTAAGTGATGCTCAGAGCCAGCATCTTGCAATCATAAAATTCTATACGAGGATCAGAGCAGGTCAGATTTAGCACCCTAATGTGTTTGAGAGGCTGATCTAGGGCTGAAACAGGTGGCTTTTGTTGTGTGGATCATTTATACTGCTTTTGTTATTTCAGCATGCGAAGTCTTGTCTTCCGTCACTTTGGATGAGACACTGATATAGAAATAGTTGCAGCAACAGACAAAGGAAAAAAGTTACTCATTTCTTTGGCCTTTCTTCCTAGGCTGCTCCAAGCCAGGGGTTCAGGGTGCTGGCTGAAAACTGTTTCCCTGAGTGGTCTAGGAGCAGGGAGGAGCTTCCTGTATTCACTGTGTGTCTGTGGACGTGCTGCGGGGCAGGGTGTCTCAGTGTTCCTTCAGAACAGCAGGACTGGCCCTGGTTAACTTGAGCAAAATACAGCTTTGGGGGAAGGATATCAGGGAAGCTCTGACCATTAAAGGAAGTGCAGACCAGGGGTTCTTGGGAAACATGAGAAGCAGAACAGCTCCAAGAACCTCAGGAATCAGAACCTAGGACCTCTGTCCATCAATGTGCATGTCTCCGTTTCAAATTTCCAGGACAGGGAATTGGACTGATGGAACTTGGCTGTGTGCTCATCCCTTCCATGTGGCCAGGAGCTGAGTGGGTTGTTGGTCAAGTCTCAGTCATTGTCTTAACTAAGATCAACCATCATATCGCATGGAATAGGCTGTGCCCCCAGAAGAGCACAGAGGAACTGGTGCTGGCAAAGTAAAGCTATCACCACAACTCTGTGTGTTCTCCTGAGGCCATCGTGGCTGTGACCCTAAGCCTACTTGACCCTTTTCAGCCACTGTCAGAACCTGGAACCAAAGAATGTCCCCTGTCCCCATGTCCCATCCCTGTTCCAAAGGAGGAAAACTCCTTGTCTGGGGCTGGGGATTTAGCTCAGCGGCAAAGCGCCTGCCTGGCAAGCGCAAGGTCGTGAGTTCGGTTCCCGGTACCGGAGAAAAACCAAAAAAAAAAAAAAAAAAAAAAAAAAAAAAAAAAAAAAAAAAAAAAAAAAAAAAAAAAAGAAAACTCCTTGTCTTCAGATGGGCCCACAATGGGACAATCATTGAAGGCTTCTCAACAGAGGACCCACAGGTTCTAATCTATATTTATAAATCACCTTGTCTTCTCTAAAGAGTGAGGAATGGACAGTGAAGAGAAGGTTCCTAGGAATCAACTGGAAGAGGGACACAGGCACCCGCTAAGGAGTGTGGTGGTTGCTAAGGATGGAGAGAAAAGGCTGGCTTCCATTTCTGATGGATGCTGAGGATCCAGGAAGAGGGAGAAAGCAGAGTGCTGGCTTGAGCTGCTAAGTATATAATGGTACTGACAGTGCACATGAGGTAAGCAGGTGATGGATGGAACAGGTCTAGGTGGACACTAAGACCAGGGCAGATACCAAACAAGAAACCCAGAGCTCTGGGTCCAGCCTGGAGATATTATTGGGTGGCATCAGTGTATAGATAGCTTTAGCCCACAGAAAGGACATGATCACTGGGGACCACAGTCAGAACCAAAGGACAGAGTGCCTGGGCTGAGTACTTGGGCTCCCAAGACTTAGAAACAGTTTGTGCAGGAGGTGCCGTCTGCTGGGACTGAGAAGGAGCAGACAGAGAAGGGAAACCAGGAGTGTGGGGCCCTGGGAGCCAGAGGAGGGGGCTTTGCAATGATGTGGATTCGGCTGCGATCGCAGGACCCTGACACTGTGCTCCTCCGTGCACATTCCCACGCAGCACCTGCTGGAAAATAGACCTGTAAACTTACCCCTCCTGCTAGCTTCTTTGCATCCTCCCAACATCTCAGTGGGAAGCCAGTCGAATGTTGGAGGGGCTACTGATCAAATGTCCCCTTGCCCAGCTCCCGGGATTATGTCTCTCCTATCCAATTTGATTATTTTCTTAGCGACTGAAAAAGAGGAGAGGAATTTGAGGCTGGACCTTGGGTCAGTTTTGCAATTACATTTCCTGCTGGGGTCCCTCTTACTCACTGCCATCCTTCAGGGAAACCAGAGGAGCGGACCAAGCAGCCCAGCCAGGCCTCCTGAGCATGCGCACCAGGTTCCTGGCTGCAGGCAGCAAGGGGAAAATATCCAGAAGGTCCAGGCTCCAGGAAGACCGCTGAGCTCAGCAGCCAGCCTGCTGCAGACCGAGAACTGGAAATTGGGGCCAAGCAATAGCATTTTGTCTTGGCTGACCCTCGTGGTGGCTCTGGTGGCTTAATTTTAAAATTTAAGATGAAAAGTGCTTTCCCAGAAGAGAGACCAACATATTTCCTTTCCACCAATGACTTTCAGCAGCTGAACTGTACCTGGGGAGGAGGGGGAGCCTCTGCCCTTTGGAAAGAAAAGTAGCTCTCATGACAAACAGCTGTCACCAGAGTCCTCAATCTCCCCACGGGGGCAGAGGAGCAAGACCCTGCCAGGCCATCACAGCGGGTGACCCATAGCGGTGACCCACAGTGTGTGGCCTCCCGCGCAGTGGCCAGGCCACTCCCCAGAACACGGTTTTGCCCACTGTTCAAGAACCCCTCAGGCTGGAAACCCAGGGGCCTGGAAAGCCACCTTTCAGAGCCAAAGCTCCACCTCCTGCCTTGTGGATTTCCAGAGGCCCTGAGAGGGTGAGTGACTTCCCCCAGGGCACCCAGAAACTTCCAGGGTCACCCCAGACAGCGAGGTCTGGAGGCATGAGTCCCACAAACACCCACCCTCAAAGGCAAGCAAATAGAAGCGCCCTCACCTGCAAGAACACGCACTGGCCGTCACAGGAAGAGAGGTGCTGTGGCTCCCAGCGCCCCTCCTAGGACCAGAGCCCATTCTGTGCCTTGGTGTCCTCCTTGGAAAACAGATGCATGGTTCTGTCTCTGAAGCGGGATGCGTGATTTTAAAAACAGTACACTGTATATATTTTAATGCTGGGAATGGTGGCACACACCCATAATCCCAGCACTCCCAGAAACTGCAGCAGGAGGATGACAGGTTTAAGTCCAGCCTGATTAACATAGTGTCTTAGTGAGACTCTGCCTCAAAATTAAAAATAAAAAGGAGCTGGGGATGTAGCTCAATGCAAAGGCCCTGGATTCAATCCTCAGTACCTCAGAAAAAATAAGTATGTTTGAGGCAAAATACACCATGGAGATGAAAGTGTCACTACATAATGAGGAAAGGTTCAATTCACCAAGAATATGTTGTGATTTTAACCAAATAGACTCAAAATACTTACAGGGGAAAAAGGGCTCTATAAGGATAAATTGATTGACAAATCTGTCATCATATGGGAGTATTTTAACACAATGCTCTCAGAAGTTGATAAAACATCAGTGAGAAATAGAAAATGTGAACATTAACATTTTGACAAGATAAACGTGTTATTCCACACCAACCTGACTTTGAACATTTTCAGAGAACAATGCCAGTGAATGTGAAACAATAGCAAGTTATTTACTGATGTGTATCTGGCTGGAACCACTTTGGGAAAGACTTGGGTGTTAGGTAGAAAGCTGAATGTCCACAGACTCTAATGACCCGGAAGTGCTGCTCTTCACACACGTGGGAAGTCTCTGTATGACCTGGAAATGCTACTCCTCATGGACACACTTGAGGATGCTTCCATACATGGACATCAGGAGGCCAGTGTAAGAAAATTCACAGCAGGGCTGCTCAGAGCAGCAAAAGCTGGAACCAGCCCACATGTCCATCACAGTGGGATGCAGAAACCATCATTTATGCATGCTCTGTAACCTTGTACAACGGTGAAATGAAGGAAATAAACCTTTCCTTCTTGGTTTACATGGACCAGTCCCAAAAATATATAAGGTCAAGTGAAAGAAGCAAATGTCAGAAATCAAGTTTAAAAATAGCCAAAGCTAAACAATACCTTGTGTAATTGTAGAGAGCTAGACAGTAAAACCATAAAGAATCAAAAGCATAAGAACATAAATTAGAATCAGTTTTCTGCAGAAAACTGGGATAGAAATGGAGGATGTTATTGGACAAGGCAGCTCGAAGCTTCTAAGGTGTTTGTTGGTCCATTTTATTAGTGCTTGTTAATACTACGTGACGATGGGGTTTATTTGGGGAAGTTGGTACGAATATCTAGTATATCTTAATTTCAATCCCGTTACTTACTTCTCCTTTTCCTCCCCATTCCCTCTTGGCCCCATCGCTGGCACCAGCGGGAGTTTCCTGTCCTCTCTAGTTAGTGAGTTTCTCATATAAGAGAAACCATGCAATATTTAACTTTCTGAATCAGTTAATTTCACTTAACAGGATGGTTTCTAGTTCCATCTATTTCTCTCCCCCCCCCAAAAAAAACCATGATATAATTCTTCTTTATGGCTGTGTAGTATTCTACCGTGTATATATTGTGATAGCTACCCAACTGATTGTGTTGATTTCAGTAAGAAATGCCCACCTAAATTGGATCAACATAGTTCCGGGTGTGGCTGAGGGGATTTAAGACAGAAGACCTGCC
The DNA here is from genome assembly GCF_000276665.1 of Chinchilla lanigera. Taxonomy (NCBI): domain Eukaryota; kingdom Metazoa; phylum Chordata; class Mammalia; order Rodentia; family Chinchillidae; genus Chinchilla; species Chinchilla lanigera. The sequence goes on from NW_004955456.1 coordinate 10,222,219, forward strand.
CTGGATAGGCCTGTCCTGTTAATGGTATAAAAGGGAAGTGAAGAAGAAGGTTCACTTCAATTTCTTCAGAGGAGCTCTAGTCTTCACTTTCACCTTGGATGTTATCTTGGCTTCCAGCACAGACCCTTCAGCCTTCCGTCACAGACATTTAGGGCTCTTAATAAGGACTAGCGCTGGACACTACAGTGAGCTGCAGGCCTTTGACTGGATCCTTCAGGTCTCCAGCACACAGACAGCCCTTTTGAACTCTTCCACACCTGACTCTGTGGGCGGCCATTGTAAGCCTATCTTATATATTCTTATATATTTGTGTATCTTGCATTACATCTATTTCTCTAGTAAGCACTGATACATATATACTACATTTTCTATATCTATTCATCTGGTAATGTTCCATTTCTTCCTTTTTTTTTTTTTTTTTTTTTTTTTTGGTTTTTCTCGGGTACCGGGAACCGAACCCATGACCTTGCGCTTGCCAGGCAGGCACTTTGCCACTGAGCTAAATCCCCAGCCCAATGTTCCATTCCTTAACCAGAGGGCTGGATACACATGCCTGAGGAAAACTTTCACGCTTACACACAGGCACCAGGAGACAGGCAAGAGACCTCATAGCACCATCATGCACAATGGAGAAATACTTCGTAAATCAGTATTCTTAAAATTACATGCACATATTTCATAACTAGTCTTTTATATATTTTTAAAAAGAAAGAAAATATGTCATAATGTCAGTAACAGTAATCATAAAGTGGGTGGAAAGTTTGTGAGTAATTGTATTTTCATCTTCATATGTTTTTGCAAGTTTTTGAATTTTTTATAATGAGCAATCTATCATTTTCTCCATCAGAAAGAAAAAAAAAAACTTTGGGAAGTGATGAAAGAAATCACAAAAAGAAAGACTTTTGTTTGACCACATGAATTTATAAATTCTCCACATCTAAAAGTAAATAGAATCAAAAGTGAAACACGGGGCTGGGGATTTAGCTCAGCGGCAAAGCGCCTGCCTGGCAAGCGCAAGGTCGTGAGTTCAGTTCCCGGTACCAGAGAAAAACCAAAAAAAAAAAAAAAAAAAAAAAAAGTGAAACACAACAGTGAAAATGCTTTCTATGGACTCTTACTAATACATAAGAAAAAAGATTAATAGATAAAAGACAAAGGGAAAGAACTCACATCCAAAGAAATACAACTGTCTAAAAACACACAGGAAAATGTTCAATGTCAATTAGGAATTTCCCAAAGTACATAGTAATGTAGACTACAGAGTGAAACGGTCATAAAACTTCACACCAGAGAGCCTGGCTTTGAATTCTAGCTCTGCCAATTTATTAGCCATGTATCCTTTGGACAGCTCTCTCCCATGCAGAAAGCAATAGAATAATCACTACCTTCTAGGTCTGTTCTTAGGATCAGATTTAATGCACTCATAGCCCAAAGCTTGGCACATGGAAATGGCTGATAAATAGGCTTCCTTTTTCCAACAGTGAGGGGTGAGCCAGAAGCCAGGGAGTGAGCCAGCCTGTGCAGCGGTCTAGTGGGGAACACAGGCCCCAAAAGGGACTAGGACAAGTGATGGGGGAGTAGAGCGTGTCCCGATGTCAGATGACAAGGTGACCGGCTCCTGTGTAGGTGACCACAGGTTTCCTGAGAAAGAAATGTTTAAAATGAAACATGAGGTAAATGCCAATAACAGAACGTGGAGAGGATTTATTTTCCAAAGGCGGTGGCAGCGTTCTTTCCTGTCCCACACATTTTTCTTGCAGTGTGACATTAACACCCTCCTTTCGGGAGATGAGGTCTATGTCCCTTGCCCTTGAATCTGGTGATCTCGCAACTCTAGTGATGCTACACGGTTTCTGAGGCAGCTCCTACCTGCTGCTCTTGAGACAGTGGCTCTCAGAACCTGTGTTCTAAAGCACTGTACCTGTGTCTGAGGAATCCTGAGCAGCCCACAGAGCAGTGGGGAGGAGTGAGGCCACCCAACCCCGAAGCCTGGGGACAGCCTGTGTGCCAAGGCAGTGTGCCATGGCAGTGCGCCATATTGGAAGCGACCCTGCCAGCCCCAATTGCACCACCTCTGTGGAGAGCTCGTGGAGCAGAGATCTGCCACCCCCACTGAGCTCTGTCCAAATTGCAGGTCTCTGAGCCAGATAAATGACTGCCACTGCTTTAAGGCATCAAGTGTTAGAGGAGCTTCTGTGTGGGAAAGATGACCAGCAGGGTGAGAAGGCTTCAGGCATCAAGAATAAGCATGTGCCATTTGCCAGAGTTGGGGACCAAGCAAGGGCTCACTCCTGTCTAGCCCAGCTGAGAAAGCAGTGGGAACAGGAGCCTGAGGAGGACACAGACCACATAGGCAGGAACGTAGCCGAGCCAAGTGAGGCAGGAGTTGGGACCACAGCTTCCATGCAGTGGGAGACAGTTGCTGAGTTGGAAGCATCATCTCCTGTGATGCTTTGCCAATATTGCTGAGGCCACAGCCTGGTACCCTTGCCCGTTGTGTTGCTATAAAAGAATGCTTGAAAGTGGGTATTGTATGAAGAGCAGAGGTTTCTTTGGCTCATGGCCCTGGGAAGTCAAGAGCATGGTGCCAGCATCCGCCAGGACCTTGTTACTGCGCCATCTCATGGGAAGGTGGGAGGCAAAGGGGTGAGAACAAGGGGATGCCAGGCCAACCAGCTGCTACTGTAGCAACATCGATTCATTCATGAAACAAGGTCCCCGCATTCCTAACCATCTCGTATTAGGCCCCACCTCTCAGCACTTAGGGGACCTGCTCAAGGCGCTGTACCTGGTGAACAAATGGACGAGAAACAAGACTGGGGGATGTGAGTGCTTAGTCAGAATTAGACAGTCATCGTCCAGGCAGGGGAAGACAATAAGGTGTATTTCAGTTACCCCAGCTAAGGAGTACTGGGGATTGAGCCCAAGGTCTTCACACTGAGTCATGTCCAGCCCCTTTGTAATTTTTTATTTTGAGAAAGGCTCTTGCTAAGTTGCCCAGAGTAGGCTCACACTTGCAATCCTCCTGACTCAGCCTCCCAGACAGCTGAGCTTACAGGCATACACCATGAAACCCAGCTTCCCTGGGCTCTCTTTGAAGAACAGCATCCCTCCCCTCCCCCCGTCACAGTCCCCTCTTTCCTCATTCTGAGGAAATGAACTGAACATGGTAGCATGCTTATAATCCCAACACTCTAGGAGGAGGAGGTAGGAGGATCTCAAGTTTGAACCCAATCTGGGCAACTCAGTGAAACTCTCTCAAAATGAAAATGTCTTTAAAGAGCTGAGGATGGAATTCAGTATAAAGACCCAGAGTTCAATGCCCAGTCTGAGGAGAAAGAAAAGGAGAGAAACTATCTTAGTTACTTTTCTCATTGTTCAGACAAAATACCTGACAGGCAAAGTTAAAGGAGGAAAGGTTTATTTAGCTCACAGTTTGTGGAGGTTTCATTCCATACTCAGATGGCTCCAAGGCAGGGTGGCACATGGCACTGGGGCAACAGTTCATGGCCGACAGAGGGTAGCAAAAGCAACAAGGGAACTTAGCAGGTTCTTTATGCCCCTTTTATCTTATCCAGGCTGCTTGGGGTGGGTAACACTCACACCCTTAATCCTAGAGCCCTTGACCCTAAAATTGCACCATGAATCAACTCCTGCATCACACATTCTAGATCCAGCCACCTCTGACAAAGCACACCCATGACTGCATGAGGCTTTGGGGGACATCTACACACAAACCATGACAGGGATGAAGAGGAGGAAAAGGAGGAAGACGAGGAACAGGAGAGTTGGAGATGCAGAAGGAAAACACTCAGGTGGCAGCCTACAAGATGGGTTGGCCCATCCTGAGAACCTGATTGGAAGGCAGAGGAACAGAGTTCCCTGGACTCTTTTCCTGTCCCAGTGACTCCAGGCTGTCACTAGGAATTAGACCTTGGTGTGGGCTTTCTCCTGGCTGTCAAATTCTTCTTACCCAGTTCGCTGCCATGAGGTGCTGTGAAGAAGCCTGTTGGTATGTGTCAGAAGCTCTGGGCTCAGTGAAGAAAACCTTCCCAGGCACCTTCCATGGAGGGCTCAGGTCAGCACCCCCAAACCCTACCCATGCTCAGCAGGTGCCTGGGGCAGCAGACCTTCAAAAATGGCAGCTTAGGAAATACAAAGGAAGCAACAGATTCAGATCTTGCCACAACCTTGTAGGCATCGTATTCCCATTTTAAAGATGAGAAAACAGATTCAGAGATACTAGTCATTTCCTAAGATCATAAAGCTAGAGAGTAGAGACTGAGGGCATCCTACCTACTTTGGAATCAGACTCTTTCCCATGAGCGGGGCATAGGTGTTTTTCATAGCCCCATGCACACATACCATCTTCCGAAATTAATCACCTCATTCAAAGTCAGAGTCCAGACAGGCAGCATGGTGCATGCCTATAATTTCTGCACTCTGGGAGGCCATGGCAGGAGTGCTGCAAGTTCAAAGCCAGCAACTTCATGATTTAGTGAGACTGTCCCAAAATAAAAGAAGGCTGGGATGCAGCTCAGTGCAAAGGCCTCTGTTCAAGCCTCAGTACTGAAAAAATAACTCTGGACCCATGCCCCAGCCATACCTGGGGCCCAAGCATGCATACGTCCAGCAGGCATAACACTTCTTAACACACACACACACACATACACACACACACACACACACACACATCTCAACCGCAAATAAGACTCTTCAGAACAACACTTTCCTTAAGCATCTTTTCTCCTAACATTCCCAGTGCAGCGCTAGACATGCAGGAGTTGAATAAACAGCTGCTGTTGGCGCTGATTTCCCAACATTCCAAGGTGCCCAGACACGGGCTCCTGAATACAACCGTGGCTTTGGAACCGCAGGCATTGTCTGATTAATGAAATTATCATAAACATATTGAGTTTACTTGATAATAAGTAATCACAATCAATTGATAACGAAGCAAAATACACAATCACTTAATTGAGAATAATTGGGTTGAGTGACAAACTTAGACTCCTGATTAAAATTAATTGCATCCCTCCTGGAGACAACCTTGGAATCCCAAATGCAAGTAATTAAAACTTTCCCAAGTTTAAAAAAGAAGACAAATTCTTTCATACGGAGGTCCAGGAAAAGTAAGGGTGTGTTCATACTCAGATTTTCAACTACATTTCAAAAAGTAATGATGGGTTACCTTTGGAGAGATGTTTCAATGAAAAGCTTAAGCCAGGTTAATTTGAATGGGCAAATATTGAACCTTTTTAAAGAAGAGAACCATTTAATCTGGGAGCTCTAGGGAGGCTTAACTAACTAATTGAGGATTTGGGTTGGAGGAAAACACAAACCGAGCGTATTGTAGAACATTTTTAACGGTGAGTGTGTCACCAGTGCAGGCCGCAGCTGAGACCTCTCTCCTCGTATTCTGTTCAGCTGGTTCAGGAGCCTGCAGCATGCAGGCCTAGGCCCCCCCTGTTTGTGCTGCCCAGTCCTTAGACAAGGAGAATCACCTGAAATCTTACTAAGATGCAGAGTCTCACACTGTGCATGGGAGGAGGTGCTAAGATCCTGTGTTTCTAACAAGCATCTGTGTGATAGAGGACTAAGGTCCACCATGCCAGACCTTGTGTAACAGTCAGGTCCATTGCCAGAACCTTCAGGAACATTCTACAGAGGAGGAGAGCAACCCAGCAGATGTCCCCATGGCCGGGGTGTATGAGCACCACTGGGTCCCCCACAACTCTGCACAGTTCTCAAATAATCATACTCTTTCTCGTATGTGGACCTTTCCACGCAGTCTCCTCTGGCTGAAATGCATTGGCCACAAAATAGAACCAAGGACCAGAGGTCAAGCTACAGAAAGAAATTCTGTCTGATTTAAGGGGAATAATTAAAAGATTCAAAATGGGTCATTTTAAATTATTAAGCCATGGGAACAAAGAGGAAAAAAGAAGAAAGAAGAAAGCCTACAGTACTTATGGGAATCTGTCAAGCTGACCAATAAACATAGTATGGTGATTCCAGAAGAATAGGGTAAAGGAACAGAGAGATTTTTTGAAAATGTTATTTTCAGAAATTTCTGACCCTCAGAAAGGCAACTGACATCCAAATTCAAGACACTCAAAAGCTTCCAATTAGGATAAATTCAAAGAAGCTCACAACATATTATGATCAAAGACAGACTATGATCACACTGTCATTTTTAACTATATTGTCACATTTTTGCCCATTCTGGGAGTTCTGCCCACATACTACTTCAGATTTCCTTGTTGCTAAGCATCCAGTCATATTCCTTCCAAATAACTAAGCATCCAATCAAACCATTGGCCAAAGCCATGAGCCTGGTCATTTCTCTCTCCAAGCAACGTGAAGGACCAACGGCACTGCTCTGTGTCCTGCCCACTGGGAGGATTTCCCTTCACCACTGTCCATCAGGAATGTTCTAGAAAGAAGCTGTAGTACTACAACCTTCTTTTGAGGGTGGGGCCTACATATCATGCCTAACTAGCCTGAGCCTTCTCTTCCCCTGTCACCAGATCTTAGGGAACTCTCCATGAGACCATCGGTGCAGGCTGGGGGACAGAAGGCCGTGTGGCAGGAATGAGGCCACTTCGTGTGGCTTACTTGTGCCTTCAGGGCCTGCTCAGCCATGATGACCCCGTGCATAATGGAATGATGTTATGCAGCCCAACTTTGTTGCTTAGTGGTTCAGATAACATATGGTTCATAGTGGGCAACTCAGGTTTCCAGGTAACTTGGTAGCCTATGGTCAAGCGTTCGGCCCCTACAAAGGCCAGAATAACAGGCCAAGAGTGGTTTCTCAAAGTGGGAGTAGATATCTCTGGCGGCCCCCAAAGCCTAATGAGATAGTGTTTACCTCTAGGGGCCTACAAAGGCCCCAGACAGCATCCCTACCTGCCAGTGGATTGGATCTGTTAGATCACATGGCCCAAATGCCAGAGAAGTCTCTATAGCAGCCTGGACCTGTGGCAGAGAATCTGCTCAAGATGAGAAGCTTCACCAATCATGATGGTGTAGGCCAGTAATCCCAGCACCCAGGAAACTGAGGCACAGGATTAAAAACCAGACCTGCGTTCCAAGGCCAGGATGAGATCCAAAGTCCAGGCACATAACGTCCATTGAGACGGCTTCACAGCCAGGCCAGGAGGCCTCAGCCTGCACTGCTGGTGACACTAAGGCTGAACCCAGGACATTGCTGAGGAAACTGCAGCCACTGCTGCCTCTGAACAGCCTACTGTGCTCCGCCCTGCAGAATGGGCCTGCACAGTGCTGCTTCCCAGCGTCGCCAGCTCGGAAAATCAGAGATGTGCAAGGGCACGAACTGGTGATGTCTGAATTGTAGAAAATAGTTTCCCTGCTTAGTTTGTGAGCAAGGCAGCTCGCCAGGGGCAGGGCCTGAGGGGGAGTTGGGTGCCCAGCCATAGCGATAAGAATTAAAATAAGAATAGATAGTGAACTAGGGCTTTGGGCCAGGAGTGAACGTCCTCAGGAAGTGTGGGATGCAGTCCACTCCCTGCCCATGGGCAGTGTTACCACTCTCTACACCCTGAGTTCTGAGCAACTTAAAATGCAAAGTACCCAGGGGTTTTTTCCCTCTAAAATCTTAATTTCCTTTAAAACCTACATGATGAATAACTGGATTAGGAGCCTGAATTCCAAGAGATCATTCCTGGGAGAGGTGGCCACTGAACGAGCGAGCAATCCCTGTGTTCCGCTTACCTATGAGTAGCTCTGGCTTGAGAGGTCATGCAGCTACCCATTCGGGACTCCACCCGGACATCCAGGAGCTGTTCTTCTTGTTATTTCCGGAAAAACTCTCCTAGTCGCCTCCTTTGAGGGTGACTTCATTCTTCAATGTTGGCAGGACCACAGACTCGTACAGAGGGTACCAGAGCCTTGTGCATTTGAGCTGAAAGGAGCTGGGAATGCGTGTCTGACCCTTGGGGGTGCCTAATACTGGGCTTCCCACCGACCAAGATTCACAGCATAAGGAGCTTTCCAGATACGAAAAGGGGGTTCCATTGCTGAGTGGCCTTGATCAATAGCCAACCACACGCATTGCTGCTGACACAGTCAGAGACCACCACAGGGATGGGGAACAGTTAGTTCCTTAGCTGCTATTCACTAAAAGAACAATTTGTGTTTTCCTCTGGGATAGTCAGGGACTTAAAGCTATTTTTTTGCTACAAACCATGGCTCCTCACTTTGTCCCACAGATATCCCGCAGATAACTAAAAGCAGAATAAAGTTAGACCTTCATTTTATATCCTTTAGCACTCTAAGTGTTGGGTCCATTGAACCTCAACTCTGCATAAAGTCATGCTGAGCCTTCAGGGACCGTCTGTCTAGGAGTTGGCCAGAGAGAGTGGATTAGCCCTGAATTTACATGATCTCATCCCCCTTCAGATTGAGGGCACCAAGAGAAGAGGTTCGCAGGGAAATTCAGCTACACCCAGAAGCTGCCAGGCATTGTCCTAAATCTGTGATCGCCTGGATTCCAGGACAGGGGGAGCACCACATGTCTGAAACCACCACAGACAGAGACAATCCTCTCCTGGGAATGAAAGCATCCCTCAGCCACAAAGATTCCAAAATATGACACCAGGACTGAGATAATGGTCCACTGGACTGCAGCCCAGCATCTAATCTTAAAAGCTGGCCTCCTGCCTATGCAGGTGGGCTAGTCTGAACCCCTGTACCAGGTCTTGCCTCCCCCAGTTACCTTAGCCAGAGTCTTTTCTTATCTTCCCTCTAACTTTCCAGTTAAACTTTCTGTTCCTATAAATGTGTGCTTTAGTTTTAACTTCCGTTTCTACTAAAGCAAGGACCCTGGCTTGCCAATGACATTACAGCTGGATAAGGTTCATGTGCTGGGAATGTGGTGTCCAGTGTAGTGGTGTAGAGAGGTGGTGGGGTCTTTCTGAGGTGAGGTTTAGTGCGAGGACCTTAGGTCATTGGGGGCTCTGCCCTTGGAAGGGATTGATGTAGTTCTCTTAGGATCCCAGCTTGTTCCTCAAGCATGGGTTATTATGAAAGGATTTAGCTCGGGCCCTGAATCTTTCTGGCTTCCTGTCTCATAACATTGTCCCATTCCCACCAAGACACCATCTGCTATGTTGAGGCACAACCAGAGGGAGAGGAGTTCTCACCAGGGTGCCAACACCATGCTTCTGAACCTCCACACCTGTGGGCCAAATAAGCCTCTTAAGAAAGCACCCAACTGAGGCAGGAGGTAGGGCATGGCAAGCTAAACTGGTAGGGCATGGCAAGCTGGTGGGGCAAGTGGGTGTGACCTGTCAGTCACAGAGATCCAGGAGCTATGCACCCAACTCTCGCACCAGGAAACAATCAGAAGTGCTATCTTCAATTTTTCTTTGTGAGAATGTGAGCAGGTTTTTAATAGGATGGACTAGATCTGATGTCAGTTTGAGGAGCGGAAGACACAAAAGATGGCTGCCACTGAGTTCTTGACCCATTGAAGACACAAAAGATGGCTGCCATTGAGTTCTTTCATAGTGGTCCTCTCTCACCCTGTAGCATGTAGTTCTTCGTCTACTTTTAATTGGCCTGCAGACACTCTGCAGAAGATATTTCTTTTCCTACCTTAAATACCTTTACTAAATGTAAAATATCACTACCTTTTTCATTTGTCTTGACTAGTTCTTTGTCCAGAATAGAAAGTACCTAGAAAATATCTCTAGAACCCCATAGCCCAGTAACACAACCTCAGTGATTTTTATCATGATAGTAAATGGATTGATGCACCTGCCCTCTCTCTCTCTTCCCTTTTGCAACTTCCCACAACCTCCACACTTGTTACTTAACTCAACTCTCTTGTGGTTCAGGACACAGCCCAGGCCCTCCAAGAACCTTTCCTGACCCATCCTCCCTGTTTCCTTTGTATCTAGATGCCCCCACACACACTCACGCACATCCTCACATGCTCATAGATGGGGCTTTTTGAAGATGGCTCTATCCAGGGTGTGTGAATGTCCCTAAACTATATCCTCGGCCCAAGGTTGTGATAATTGAATTAGTCCACTAATTGGTCAACATTGTTCTGGGTGTGGGTAATTGGAAGCCTCACTCTGGGTGTAAGTGACTTGCCTTACAAGGCTTGTAGCCTGGGTGAAATAAAAGGGAGTCTTGCTTCATTGCTTCTGCTTCTGGTGCTTCTGCTGCTGCCACCTGCCTGCTCTGCCATGGACTGTTTCTCCTCTGCCATGCCGCTCTGCCTTGGAGCTAGACAACTATGGGCTGAAACCTCTACGAACTGTGATCTGAAATAAACCTTTCCTCCTTTAAACTGTGAGCGTCAGTATTTTGTCCCAGCAAGAAGTAGTCCCAGGTGCATTCTTGCATTGATTTGCTTCCTACAGGTTGCCATATGCCAGAACATACCATGTCAGCCCACCAGGCTGTGAGTCTTGAGGACAGAAATACCATCTCTAATCTGTGTCACTGTCTGACCCTGCAGAAATTAGGTAAGAGGAGAAGGAAGGCAAGAATCATCCTATCTGCCACTCAGGGCCAATTTTTCCAGAAAGAGATTAGCAAGCACAAGGTTGAGCAATCTACCCTGAGCAAAGCCTGGCAGGTGAATGAACAATGACCACCCAGAACATACCTGGGGACATGCTAGAGCTGATGGTTAGAAACCAACATCCCAGAGGTGGTGGTTGGAGAAAGGAGGTTTTTTCCTGGAGAGAAAAGCCCGTAAGCACAGTAAATATGCCAAACCTATCAAAAGCAATGATACATTTGCCACATAAATTATGAAACATGTCATAATTTATTTTCTCTATGTCAGTGTTGAAAAAAATCTCAATTTTTCAAAAGATGGAATATTAGAACTTGTTGCTGAGATTCTGAGTACTCTTTCCAGCCACCCTCTGCCATCCCACTATCAAAAGCAAAACAAATGTTCCTGTCCTTCTACATGTCTTGTCCAAGCAGAATAGGAACAAATTGGGCTTAGTGGCGTCTAGGGTACAGCCCAGCACCTTTCTCCAGAAGAGGCAGCTGTGGGTCAGTTTCAGGCAGAGCTGAGTCATCTGGCAGATTCTCAGAGGGTCCTAGGAGTGAGGGCAGCAGATACTGGTGCTGAGCTAGAGGCAGAGCCCCCTACAAAGGAGCCAAATGAAGAGGCCTGAACACAACAAGGTTCTCAATTCAGCTGTTCCCAAAGGTTTAGAAAGCATTGTTGACCAGAAGCCAGCACCACCAGGTCCTTACTTCCCTAGCGGTGGGGGATCCCAGGCTTCCAGAAGACTGGTTCTCACCTAGACTTTGAAACCCACATTCCAGTTAAATTCCCTTTGACTGCCTTTTGAATAACAATGCATTCTACTAGGCCAGGCTAATGAGAACGTAATCTTTCTCTTTCAGAGCTATTGCTCTGTGAAGTGCTTACCAAATAGGACTTTTAAATAGCAGGAAAGCCAAACTCAATTTGGGAATTAATGTGTTTAAACCCAGCTGGAAACGTTCCCCTTCATTTCCAAGGCAGAAACTAGAATCAGAAATCTCCAACTGGCTCCAGCCTTAGAAGAAACCAGAAGTGACCATGATGTATTTCAGTGGCATCAGGTTTTGGCAAGGCTACTGGATTGTTCTTGCCCCAAAGGTGGACCTGCAGAGCCTGCGAGCTTTTCTCTGCAACTACCTGAAGACCCAGCTGCTTGCTCAACAAGCCAGTAACTTCCCACGAAGGCTTCAGTAGCAACAGTGGTCCCAGCCCTTCTCGCCATCTGTACAGTCAGCTTTCTCATCACTGAGATGTAATATCCTCCACTTATAGGAGGAGAATAATTTGCTCATGGCTTCAGTCCATGGACCGACGGATCAAACCAGAGAGAAGGCTGACCAGGCCACTAAGTTAATGAGGCTAAGCCTCAGGAGCAGCCGATACCCGAAACAGCTCCACTCCTCCTGTGGGCACTACGTTTTCATCTCTAAAACACACAGAAGGCTTAGTGAGGAAGGTGATTTGGGCTGGGTCAAATCAGACACCTACCTGGGTGGGATGGGTCAAAGCTCATAAAAACCCACAGCTAACAAGTTGAACAAGATGTTTCCCAAAAGAGAGGATGTTCGCTGCACATGGCAAAATGGCGTCAGACTTAGGACTCCCGAACACTGAGGACTAATCAGAAAAATGATCTTTTCTGCCTTTCATTTACGTGTGGGCACAACCAATCAAAAGACGCTGTTTCAGACCCTTCTTCACATCTGATGAGGAGAGAATTTTTTCAATAGGACAGTTTAAATCCAGCATGAGGCCATGTGAGTTTTTTGATAGGACAAATGGCCTCGTGCCTTACTTGCATGAAGGGAGGTCTTTTGGATATCAAGGACCCCTTCAGCTTTAACCTCAGGTCCTTTTCACTGTGGACCTTTTCACCCTTGGCTCTGACCCTGTGGAATGAATTTCCTTTCTGCTTTTAATAAATGTGCACCCTCACTGCTTTTTCTGTGTCCAATTCTTTGTTTGGGACATCAAGGACCTGAAAAGATGCCCCCTAGGACCCCGACTGGGGCTCGTCCCTTCAACAGAAAACTGCACTTGGCTTCCAGCAGTCAGGGGCTGGCCCTCTCCCCAGAGGCTGGTAGCTTCTGAAGTTCAGAACAGCTTCTGGGTGACAGACCTGAGACACTGACCAAAACATCTCCTTCCAACAAAGGCTCAAAGGCCTGGCCAGCAGCAGTGGTCCCTAGCTCAACTCCTTCCCCTTCATCTCTGCAGCTTTTCTCTTTCTTTTTTCAGAATTCCCACCTTCCCTCCATTCTCCCTCTTCCCCAGGCTGGAGGCAGGACTCTTCGCAGCCCTTAACATCTGACTGAGCGAAGAGCCACACACTGGGACTATCAGAAGCAGGGCGAATAGCATTCACGTCCTCAGGGAGAGCAGAGCTTTATCAGGCAGAAAAATGATTGAATTCTTTTGTGTGTGTCTTTTATAACTGGCCCAAATTACCTCCGAATTATGATGGCTGTCAGGAGCTGGAAGGAAGAGGAAATTGAATATGTGCTTTTCTAAGTTTGGAGGTATTGATTAGGGATTAATGGAGGGAAATGGATAAATTGGCTAATTGGTTAGGTAATTTATATTCTCAAACAATCATCAGAGGAAGGAGGGCCCAGCTGGATACAGCCTGTTCCTCTGTTAAAGTGGCTGAAAAGTGGGAGTTTGGAGACTCCAGTCTCCGTGAGAGGACCCCGTGACCACCCTCAGGTTTGATGATTTGCTTCAACTCAGAGAAGCTATTATACCCGTGGTTGCAGTTTGTTATAGCAAAAAGATACAAATTAAAATCAGAAAAGGAAAATGAGACAGAGGGTGGCATCCAGGAAAATCAGACGTGAGCTCCAAATTGCCTTTAAGTAGAGCTACCCAGACAGTGCATAATTCTTCCAGCAATTAAACCAGGACAGCACACGTGAAGTGCAATGCTCAGCTTTCCATTGTTCAGACAAAATACCTGCTGTGTACAGCTTAAAGGAGGAAGTATTTATGGTGGCTCCCGGTTTCAGAGGTTCTAGTGCACAGTTGGCTGGCTCCAAGGAAGAAACATCATGGTAGAAGGATGTGACGGAAAAAAGCTGCTCAACTCATGGCATCCAGGAAGCAGAGAGCAGGCGAAGAGCCCTAGAGGAAGAGGTTAGGGAGCAGATACCTCCATGACCCAGCCAGACTGTGATGGTTAAGCTTGATTGTATCAATTTGATTGGCTTGGGAGCTGCCTGGGGTATTGGTGGAATGCACCTCTTGGTATATCTAGGTGGCTAATAGAGGTGTGATCTTGGGACTATATAATGAACTAAAAGTCTTTGCTCTGCCATGCCCTTCTACCATGATGTTTCTGCCTTGGAGCCAGCCAACCATAGACTGCACCATCTGAGAACGTGAGTCAAATTAAAGCTTTTCTCCTTTAAAATGCAAGTATTAGGCCAATCAATTTACCACTTAGAGAAACGAAGATTAACCGTTAAATGATGTACTGCCAACAGTCTTAAATCCACTTAAAACTAGTGTCCAAGGGTTTCACATGTTCACAGTGGGGCTGTAGTTCATGTTTCATTGCTGGTCAGCTCTGATTTGAATGTGTTATTTCCTACCCACTTGAACCACTAGTGGCACATGCACGACTATCTCATTGGGCAGCATGGGACATCCCATCTGGTGGTAAAAGCTTCCCAACAGAATAGTTATGCATGTGCCATGAGTGTGTAAGCCAGCAGGAATGTGTTAATTGGGTTCTCATGGGACCATGGAATACCCATACAAAGGCACTTAGCTGCACAATCTCCAGCATCATCTCCCCCAATGGTCAAACCAGTACAGTGTGGCCCAAGCATTAACCATAAATCATATGGCTAGCACAAACTCTCCAGCATGGCCCTAGACTCTAAGCCTTCATAATGCTCTTATCAAGAAGGGTATTCCAAGGGCTCAGAGGTGACCTTCCAGGAAACAGTCAAAGCCAGTCCTGATGACCTGCAGAATGTGTGGAATTTGAATAATCCAGGCCTGTTGAGCTAATCCTTTACAGTCCCTGTGCCATGCCAACCCCAGAAGAATGATTTCTGGTAAATTCAATATCAATTTTTTATCTTCAATTGGAGACCTTCTATCAATTCTGCCTTCTTATACAATCCTGTCCACTGACCACACTGGATTACTTTTGCAAGCCTTGTTTACCTTCAGGAATATCATTTTTTAAAAATAAACTTTGTTTTAAAACAGTTTCAGGGTTACAGAAAATTTGCCAAGACAATACAGAGAGGTTCCATACACCCTCACACCCAAATTTCCCAACTATTAACATCCAGTTATAATATGGTAGATTTGATATAATTAAGAAATTGTTATTGGTCCATTAACTCTGTCAACATAGTCTATAAGGCTTTACCTAGTTGTTACCATGTATCCTCTTTCCATTCTAGGATATCATCCAAAATACACCTTACATTTAATCATCCTATCTCCTTAGACTCCCCTTGGCTGTGACAGTTTCTAAGACTTTTGTTTTAGATGACTTTGATAATTTTGAAGAGTTCTAATTTGTATTTTCTAGAATGCTTCCCAATTTGTTTGGGATTAGTTTCTGATGTTTGTCTCATGATTTGAATGCAACTATTGATTTTTGGAGAGACGACAGAGATGAAGCCTATTCCTGTCACATCATAGCAAGAGTATGTACTATCAACATGACATCGCTGTTAGTGTTGACATGGACCTTGGTCACTTGACTGAGTTTGTCAGACTCCAAACTGTCAAGTTACCTTTCCTTTATGACCATAATCTTTGAAAAGATGGCTCTATGCTTGGGCAACATGCTCAAGAAGAAATGGGAAATCATGCTCCACCTCCTTGATAATGGACTATCCCCATATTGGAAATTCTGCACAGGAGATTTATCTCTTCTCCCCTATTTCTTTGTTTATACAATCGTTTCTTTATATCAATATAGACTGGATGAGTATTGAAATAGGCCACCCTAAGATATGTCTCTCTGGTGTATGGATTACTTGGAGCTAAAGGCCATTGAGAACTAGCAGTTATATTAGAAGTCCTAAAAACAGGGCACAAATTTTCCTTTTGCAAATGAAGTTTATATTGATAAAGGTAATTTCCATTTGTAGAAGGTATCTTCCTCTCCTGCCAGGAAAAGGAGGACTCCTTCAACAAGTCTTATCAACAGCAAAAATACCCAATTTAAATCCACATAACAAACTTTCTAATCAATCCTCGTTTATCACGCTTTTCCTGGTCACAGTCCCATAATTTGCTTCCTTTTTGCTTATTGCTTCCTTCCTTCCCAAATCCCTTTTCCCTTTGTTTAGCCCAGGATAGAATGAATACAAGCCCCAGTGCTGGGCATTCCTTTGGTCATGCACCACCAGATTTCCCCACTTATACACACAATGTACATATCAACGAACTTCAATTTGCTTTTCTCTTGTTAATGCATCTTGGGCAAGTCTAGTTTATAGGGTCCCAGTTAGAGAATCTAAGATGGGTAAAAGATTGTTTTTTCCTCTCCTACGGACGGATTCATAATTTTTTTTTAACTTGGTCTATAATCCAATGCTATCTTAATTATTTTGTTGCTCAAACTGTTCCAGCTTTAACCTTTGGGGATTTTTTCAGCAGTCTCTGGATCCTCTTGACATACACCATTGTTATGGATTTTGTGTTTGTCTAATTGTTTTTTAGCATCCTTACTTTATGATACTACAAGATGCCCCAGGCTCTTTGTATTTCATCCTCAGGACACATATCCAGAGATTCGCCAGAAGATAACTGAAACTGTTGCTCGTGCCGAGCCTGGTATATACTATGGTTTTTTTTCTATATATACATACACAAATGTAAAGCCTTTTGTAATTAAGACTTTGTTGTGCGCTATAGCTATGTCTTTTGAGTTACGACAGCAAAACTAACTAAAACTTCTTTGTCCTTCCTCACAATTTTCCAGATAGATTTGTTCCCACTGTGGATCTTACCAACCTTAGGATACCACTTTTCCCCCTTACTATAGAGATTACTTTCATCTTTTCACTTAAAGGAAAAACTTTACTGCTTCTCTTTGGCATATCCAAATCTCGAGCATCACTAATCTTGTGCTTTGGGTCATTACTAAGTAAAATAAGAAGTACTTAAACACAAACACTGCAATACTAACCATCAGCCTGGTAACCAAGACGGTTACCAAGTGACCATTGGGGAGAAAGTATAGACAATGTGGATGTGCTGCATGAAGGGATGATCTGCACTGTGAGCGGGCAGGGCAGGACAGCACTACTCCTTTGATTATACTACTACTCAGAACGGCACACGATTTTACCTTATGAATTGCTTATTCCTGAAATGTTCCATTTAGTATGTTCAGACCATGGCTGATCATGGGGAGGAAACTGTGGCCACAAAAAGGTGTGATCACTAATTCTGATTTTCTGATTTCATTGGTTTAAGATACTCTTGGTGATTAATAAGGAATGTTTCTGGGTGTGTCTGGGTAGGTTATGGAGGTGTGACCCTGGATACTATGTGAGATCTCTCGCCTGCTCTTCTCCAGTGCTGTTCTCCCACTCTGCTTCCTGGTCACCATGAACTAAGCAGCTTTGCTCCACCTTCTGCCATGATGTCCTTACCTTGGAGTCATTTGGCCATGAACCGAATCCCCTGAAGCCATGAGCTAAATTAAACCTCTCCTCCTTTAAACTTGATTATCAGTTATTGTGTCTCACCTACAGGGAACCTAATATGGAGGGACTACCGTATCTCATGCCCCTTTCCTAACACCTGCCAATTCCCCAAGAAGTTATCATGTTTAACCTTGCACTCAGCATCTTAAAATTTCAGGATGTTGTATGGAAAGATACCATCCTGCTCTATCCCATCACTTTGTATTTGGGGAAATTGAGGAGTGGAGTGGGGTATGGTAGAGACACATTCACCACAGTCATGTAAAAGAGAGTAAAGACTAGAGCTCAGGTTTCCAAGCAATCTGTTCTTTCTATACTATTACACACACACACACACACACACACACACACACACACACACACACACTGGTTTTTATAGCAGATGAACACAGAAGAGATGGGTTGCATCCTAGGATAACTCCTTGAAGTTACTTCATAAGATACATTTTCATTGGCACTTGGTTTCAAATTATTTTTCCCTTCTCGAAAGAGTACAGGACTCAAATAAAATTTCTGATCAGTAAAGACATCTTGTTATCTTTCTCGCCTAATAAAAGTCTTGTTGGACGTGTTTGAAGCTGTAGCCTTCTTGTTAGCTAATTTTATAGTATGTCTTCTATACATGCATTTGGTTTCATTTTCTTTTTATAAAGTCATTAAGTAGTTGATGATAATCGTTCCCATGGAGACTGTAAATTTCATTTGCTAAGAAAACACAAGCTCTTGTGTTTCAATACTACAGTTACTGAATAATTGGTTTTAATGCTAAAGAATTTGAGACAGAAAGTGGACAGGATCATGGAAGAGTGGAATTGCTTGGTCAGAACAACCCAGGATAGCCAACAGCACTCGTTCAGACCCCATGGAGGGAGGGATATTGGAGGATTAACACTGCAGCTTGCAAGAGAAGGAATTGGCTTCCACAGCTGAGGATCCTTCCCTTAGTTCAACAAAACTAAGACCCCAGGTAATACAGCCAAAATGGATATGAGACTTGTATGAGGTCTTGACCATTTGGCCCATGAACATGAGAAGGTTTCATTCCCAAGGACTGTGCTGGGGCCACTCTCTTTGTCTGCTGGAGTCCCCTAATGATGGCTCCGTGCTACAAGTGATTGGAGTCAATGAAAAAGCTTCACTTCAGTTTGTAAGATTCATTCTTATTCATTTTGACACTGCAACTTCATACTCTCTGTAAAAAGCCTTAGAGATCTGTGTTCCCAGCTCCTCCTCAATCCCTAACACAGGCACTAACAAACGTGCATCTCTCTCTCCTCCCCATCACTGCGCTGACCGGGTGCCTACTCTGGAAGCTGGAGGGAAGATGTTCCCACCATGTGGTGCTGCCCTCCTTCGCTCTCGGGCACAGAGAGGACTGTGCCAAAGGGACCTCTCCATGTCCCCACCTTGCTGGCATGTTAGGTGATTCTACAGTTTGAATGTATGCACCCCCTCCAATGTTCAGGCGAAGGAAGCTAGAACCAGTGTGATGCGGCCTGTAGGAGATGAATAGGTCACAGGGTTCCCCGCTCACAAGTGAGATGAATGATCTTGTAAGAAAAATGCAAGGGACCTGCTCATCCCTTCTGCCCCTTCATCCCTCCTGCCATGTGAGGACAGAGTGTTTGTCCCCTGCCGAGAGGTCTCAGCAACAAGGTGTCATTTCAGAAGCAGAGACTAAACACTCACCAGACATTAAGGCTGCCAGCACTTTGATCTTGAACTTCAGCCTCTATAACTGTGAGAGACCAGTGACTACAGAGAGCTGCCAGGCCTTTGACTTTTTTTTTTTTTATTAGCATATTTGCAATATATTAAGTCTCACTTTGGAGCCTCTGGCTCTCCAGCTCACAAGTAGCCATTTTTTTTTTAATTTTTTTTTTTATTTTAAGGATAAAAGGAGGGAAACATTAACAGACATACAACATTTTACAACATATCACAAGCACAATACAGACAATACAGAGTTCCAAACAAAG